>NC_136908.1:6528353-6615924 GCF_949606895.1 Notothenia rossii | reverse complement strand
AAAATGATGGTCAACATGATCAACTCTCGGCTTCAAAACAGTACTCCACAGACCACAGATATATCCACTTATTTAACATGGTGTATGGATGTGTGTAATCTGTGTGTTATGGCTACCTGCACATGTAGCAGCCTCCCCTCTTAGCCCAACATTACGCCTGTCAGGCTTCCTATCTGGACACTAACAGCATAAAACTGATGGAAACATGGAGGACTCCCATCCTCCCTGATCTGCTCTCTAGTGGACCCTCTGAGGACGGGCGGGGGGCGGAGGCGGGGAGGATGCACCGTATTTTTTTGTGGTGGACTAAAAATGGGTCAGGCTTCCAGCTCCAGCCACAGCATGGCTGAGTGCCTCTGAAAGGAGGTTTCCTCTCCTTCGCCGTCTGAGAGGAGGGCGTCCTGTGGATCAGCTGCTGATGTGTGTGTGTGTGTTTGACACAGTGGCAGCCCAGTAGGAGATGCACAGATGAATAATAACCCCCCATGTTTCCCATCATGCAACCACTTGTCCTCTGTTTTATCACAAAGATCTGAATCAGCATGCAGTTAACCCTGTGCAACAATCCTCGGACTGCAACCATCAGAAAGATTCCCGACACTTTCACAATGCAAGAGAGTTATTTCTCAGGATAAAGCATGATTTAATCTAGGCTAAACTTATTGTAAATATATAAAACACATCTTAATGTTTGGAAAGACCTACGAGAAAGGCAAGCAGATTATAATCCCCATGGATCGTTTGGAGACATTTCTGCAGAGTTGTTCTGCAGATTTTTGTTGTTGTAAACTCATCAAAAAATGCTAATGAGTTAGCACATTTCAAAGCAACAACTTGAATACTAAATCTGAGTTTTTCAAGGCTGAATGTATGAAAAGATAATCAGCAGCAAAAAATAAACAAAGTCCAGAGCCTCGCTCCCCAGACGCAGCTGATACTTTGCCCAGACTCAAATCCTCCATACACACCCACACACACCCACACCCACACAGACACACACACACACACCCACACACCCACACACACACACACACACACACACACACACACACACACCCACACAGACACACACACACACACCCACACACCCACACACACACACACACACACACACACACACACACACACACACACACACACACACACACACACACACACACACACACACACACACACACACACACACACACACACACATCTGCATATTTTGGCTGGTGCTGACTAACAGTCGCTCCCCCCAGTTCTCTGTGCGGGCTCTGATTGGCCGGTCTTTGTCCACTGAAGCACCACAGACTGATGCTGGCAGGCCGTGAACACCATCTGCTCCATCTGTGAACTCACAGGACACCATGGCTTCTACTGATTGATAGCTGAGAAACGCTATGTGACACCTAGCGAGCTATTGTGAGAGAATGAGAACCATTACATCCCCGCAGTGTAGCTGTGAATGATCTCTAATGAAATTAAACAATACATGTTAATGTGGGTTGCAATAAGCTGCTTGCACTAGAAGGAGAGTGTTGTATGGAGCAAGCTAACTTTCTGTAAATCTGATTTATTATAAAGGTCTGAAACATGGAAACTGCTCTTGCTGTGTCTCAAAGTAATGTAATCTACTTAAACCAACGTGTCTAAAGCTCACTGTTAAGAAGTTATATTTGTTGTAATCAACACGTCGTTGTTTATACTTTTTGCCAAGCTAATAATGCTATGTTTAGAAAGCCGAAATAAGGTCTGTGGTTGACATAAACTCTACAGATTGTAACGTTTTGTTCTGAGAACATTTTTAAGCTTTTTCAGCTCAAGTCACAGAATCTCATCCACTCACCGCTCCCACTCTACTCGCTCTAGCTTACTATAGCTACAACTTTAACAAATAATAACATGTAAACCTTTCAGTCTATCCTTCAGCTGTACGCTCACACTGTTGAACACTGCGCAGGTCCTGCAGTAATAAGTGCATTAACAGATGACTGCTCAAAGGCACCTTGCTCCTTATCTTATCATTAATTCTTCTTTCTCACATTCAGACTCTGGGGATTTGTATCAGTGAATGGAAAGGTCATGTCGGCTAATATGAGTCATTGTTTTTGCTCTCAGACTGTAAACCCATGTATCTACAGACATTTAGAAATGCTGTCTTTTGTATTTGAGGTGCTTCCTTTGGAATATCTTACAAATATATGTCTTTTCTTTGGCTGGTTCTGTCATTGTGTCGTCTACTGTAGATACCTTCCCCCTTGTGTTCTAATGGTGTTGTTTTATGGCAGGCTTTAGAAACGTGCAGTGAAACATAGTCTTCAGTACCGAGGCTGGAAGTGAAACAAAAAAATTAAACATGAAACGTAATAGCTGCTTGCACTCCCTCTCCATTCACATTTTAATCAACATGAATCCCAGTAAATATGATTTTATGAATATATTTCAAATATATAAAACTGTATATGCACAACTTGTTAGGCCTACAAATCTATCACTGTGCATATTACCATTCAAACATGTTGAAAAAACGTTTCAGAAAGCCCTCAAACTCACTAAACACTGTAAAATGTTGCCTATACTTAACCATTTTACGGTAGCTGGCGTAACCACGCAACCCAGCTGTCTCTTCTCTACAGTATGTGATTCTGCTTATATTTAAGCATCGTCTTCTGCTAGTCTTTGTCAGATCCTTGTATGTCGGTCCCTTCAGAAAGTTCTGTTTGCTTTTTGCCTTGTATTGGCTTCTCCGGCCGTGCTCTGGATTCTCAAAATAAAGGTATTTTTTAAGATAAAGCCTTCCAGTAAAGTAATGTCTTGTCCTGTATTTGGGTCCACCCTGCCCCACTTTGCAGGACAATCGTGTAAAAGAACCTCCTGAAATGGATCTCCTGTAACCTCCGATGCATGTCTGAACATCTGAGCTGTTTTATCTTTTAAAAAAGGAACCATGTTGGAGCGTCTGTAAGAGACTGAGGGAGGAGAAGATGTCTCTCTGCACTGAAACATCTTTCTGAAAGTGCCATCAACTAAAATCTAAGAGTGGCCTAAATCTGGAGATGAAAGGACATCCACATGGCAGAAATAGATCTAAGTGAAGGCCCTGTGGTTACAAATATTTCCAGCACTGATCTGCTTCTCCATGTCGTCAGAATATCGGAGAGCTAAAAATAAATCAAATCAAATAGTCCGGGTCGATTGAAGCTGAATTTAGTCCAAGTGTCCCATTTGCATAACGCCTGGCAGATTTATCACAGAGTTATCTGAAATTAAACAGCAGCAATGATTCTGATTCTCACTTAAAGCAGACGGTAGGTTCTGATTATAAATTAATTAACAGAAGGCGGCTGAGGTACTTTAACTTCTGGGAAACAGGAGGAACAACAGCTTTGATAATTAATGTGAATTAAAGAGACAGAACTTTTGATCCAAGCTCCAAAAATCAGGTTTTCTGGGAACAAAACAGGGCATTAATCCTGCCTTATGATAAGAAATGTGTCAAAATAGATAAACAAAGAAGAGGGATTCATCGTTAAGCTCAACAAATATGATTTATTTTGTCAAACAAAGGAGATCACATTTTTTCATATATGTGTCATATTCTCCCGGAGTATTATGGACAGATACGACTTTAATAGTTACAAACCAGGGATTCAGAATATCCCCAAGTAGCATTTTTGATTTTTTTTTAAGAAAGAAACTTTAAAATCTCATATATTTTAGGTTCTTTGAAAATACATTGTATATTTCTAAATTGTAAAAGAAAGGCTTGATCATCGAAAAGTTATTCTCTAGTAGATTTTTGGCTTTATACTCACATATTTTTTTGGATATTTCTAGGAAATGTATGATTTAAAATCTCAGAATGTTCTAAGAACACGACGCACGCACCATCATGGTTTAATTATTTGCACTGTCATCATACTTTTTCTACTTGTCTGTCTGTGCCATCTGCTTCTTTTGAGACCTTCATTTACTATTTCTTGGGGTTAAAAAGCAGGAATTGTAAGATGAAGTTGTCATTGTCACAAATACATAAATACAAGCTTTACCTCCACTTCCTGCCAGTCCTCTAAAGGACACTTGAAATGACATCAGTTTCTCTGAGGATGCAGTGTCATGTTGTCCCTTAAAGCCCTGACATCTTTAAATGTGACCTTCTCTCAGACTGGGCTGTAAAACTTCTCCTCACACTGTTCTGTGAGTCTCCTGCTGATGCAGCAGAGCGATCTTTAACTCATGCACCAGTTGTTATTGCTAATTCAGCTTTGGTAACCTTCACAGAGGAGTTTGCTGATGTCCTGCCGTGGTTCAGCAGAACTGGAACAGCAGACTGCAGCCATCGATCCCTGCAGGAGATTCTGCTTTCAGGCATTCTGCACTCATCTGCACTGCTTTTGTTTTGGCCCTGTAACTGTGGCCGTTTCTCAATCTCGAGGAAACTGGCTTCCAAGCCAATATTTCAAGGATGCTACGTCCTCGGGTGCCGCCGAAGTACTGTTCCAATGTCCAGCATACTTGGAATTCCACCGAGGCCGCGTCCTTGGTTTGGGGGAAATTTGTGCCTGTAGAAAAACGGTTTATGCCACAATAGCATAGCAACAAGTAGTCAAGATAGTCAGTTTAGCTTCCGTTGCTATGCTTACATCACCCATTTTATACCAGAGAAACTTTCACAACAGCGTTGTGATGCAAAACAGCAGGCAGCACTGCAGTGATCGGTACATGCCCCTGAAACACATTAATAAACAATGAACCACGGCACTCCGGAAAAAAGCATAAGGTTGGAGAAGTAGTTCTTTAATTTAATCTGGCTTCGTATGATTAAAAGCAACACACGATCATCAATCCGACGCAGTCCCCCATTGTTGTTGTTGTGAGCGCCGTTGGGGAGAAAATCAACGATGTAAACGGTGACGTCATGACGCAGCAGCGGCTGCACCAGTCGGGCTCTGGGCAGTGTGAACAAAACGGAGGCTGAAAATAAAAACTGACTCCGAACCAGAAGAGTGCAAGCACGGAGCTAGAACGGGAACCGCGTTGGTGTGAAGGGGGCATCTGAGAACTGCAAGTTTGGGGTCCTTAGCTTGAAAAAAAAAAAGTGAAGGTGGAGCTAATGCCTGCTCAGAATTACACGGCAGATTCAGTTTAATGTTCCCGTGATTAAACGCCATCCTGTTCTACACCACATCAAGGATTATTTCTGAAACATGTATGGAGTTGTATGTATGCATGTGCAGTATGGAGCTCAAAGGCTTTTTCTCTTGCGGGTTTACCACAAGGTGAGTTCCTTTTTTTATTTCCTGCTTTTTAAACACATACTCTCTCCAGTACAGGTTAGCTCTGAGTGTTAGCGATGCTAATGTCAACTAAAACCATATTACGCCCAAAACAGTCGTGCATTTTTTCTGATAGCAACGTTTCTGATAGGGCCGTGGGTCCACATTGCCAATATTACATCATATCGAATGCAAATCTGAATCAGCCCCGTTGTAGCCCCGTTTTTAGAGATTTGAGGGTTTTATCTTCTGACACTTTGTGAGTTCACACACCGGGGACACATCTTTATGTATAAAAGTTACAAAAAAGTGCATTTTGCATGATAAGTAAACACAAAAACAACAGACAAACAGTGTTGTGGTGATTGTTAGAGTTTTAAGGTGTGCTCCATTGTGTCTTTTTACATTGTTTACTTATGTCACTGTCTTTTACAAGAAATGTGTTCTTATTTTGTCTTTGGTTTGTTTACAAAGTTGGCTAGCTCTTTTGTTTTGATTCAATAAACATTATCTTTTGATTTTGTAAATTAATTTCCTGTTCTTTTTTATCCCCTAGGGAACATAACATTCCATCGTTAACTCCACTTAATATATTTCAATTGATGGACACTGTGACACATGATGCTGTTAATCTTGTTTAGTTTTTCGGGGGTAAATGTCATATTCCCACAGCACATACAGTACATTTATTTTGTTCATTCATAACTTTTCTCCCCAACGGCGCTCGCTACTTTAAGATGCTGAAATATATGAAAAGAAATTAACAATGTGGCTTAACATGTTTTGAGTTCATATGCCGTTCCTTGTGTCCTACCTTTCTTGTTTAAGCATTATTTAGGATCTCTGTACCAGGCTTTATTAATCAATGACATGGTTTTCCACAATAACGTTTTTTGTTTCAATTGTTGGATAGATAGATAGGTGCAAATAATTTCCTGTAGATACATAATATAAATTACATAGCCATGAAAAAATAAAACAACTTCAGAAATCCAAACTTCCAAATCAACTATATTAGGCCATGTGTGTAAACAATAACTACAAATCACTGTAAGAGGAAACAATAACCCTCACAATTGCAAGTTATTTTGTACAAACTGCTTTTCATAAAGATATTAATATCAAATAGAAAGAGCACCCTGTCCTCCTCGTCCAGTGTTTTTGATAAAATGCTGCATTGATAAATCGAGACATCACAAATTAAAATGAAATCAACACTTTTCGTCATACTGGAATTTCATTAAAATATGGCATGTCTAACACCTTTGGGCTTTGGTTAGTTACTCAATTAGAAATACATTTTAGAATAACACCTTTAAAAAACGTTTCAAGACAGTAACATCTTTCAAAACACAAATGCTACCTCAACTAAAAAGCACGATTAATCCATTTGTTTCAACGTCAAAATCCCCCAAAACGACAACTCCCAGAATCCCCTGTGAGCGAGCAGCCAATTAAAGACGAGAATTGAGCTGACGACACTCGCGCTGGTGCTTTTATGATCGCGCGCTTGGCTTGGTGGAGCACAGAGCTCGCGGTGATCAGCACAAGAGGAACACAGTTCAAAGCTTCTGAAGGAGGGTGTGACAGCATCTCTAAAGACTCGCCAGGACTGTGTTTTTCCAAGTCTGTAAGTACAAATAATGTTATATTTTTGATGTTTTAAAGAAACCCAGGCGAGACAGGTTTGATGCTTTTGCTGGAGTTTGTATTTTTGGGCAGCATGTTGGATTTTCTGCAGCTCTTTTGTTGCTTATCGTTACTTTGTGGGCTGGTTGGAGGTCTTTTGTATGGTGGCACAGTTGGCACAGACATGGCTGCAGACGAGGTCGTTCTTTTTGAAGACTTCTTTCATGTCTGTGATTTTGTTGGTAAGCTAGCAGTCACATTTTTATCAGTTTTCCGTTCACTGATTTAAGAAAAGCCTGGTTATTGGGGATTTTCTGTGGGAGTGAACCTGCCATCAGGGCGTCTTTGTCTGCAGCTGCTCGTCAAAAGCGCCTTTGTTTGATGCTGCTTGTCATTCCTGAGCGAGTGAGACCACAATGCTAACTAAATCAAAAACACATTATTTTAAATGATCATTAGTGAGGATATTTAGTCATTTCAAGAGCTAATTAAATCCAAACAATGGTGGCAATTTGAGAAGGCAAGGTGTGGGCATTCACCAACCTCAATCCTTTCTAATAAACGTAAGATTAATGCATTTGTATGTCCTTATACTGATGCAGAAAACGTGCATCCAAAAGCTAATATGAGCTAGTTAGCACCCTTTAAGAACAATTATGGGAGGGGTCGTTTCATTCATCTGATTCTGCTTATCGTTCGAGTAACATTCCCTAAATTACATTTAATTGGTCCAATAAGTACCAATAACTTAACAAATGACATCGCTGACATTGCATTTGAACACATTTATGCAGACAATCACGCCCCGCATGTTTAGCCTGTTGTTGCAGTGCGTGTGTGTGTGTTCACCCCCCCCCCCTCCTCCTGCGGCTCACACACATGCTGCAGGAACAGGTGCTCCTGATGAGCATTTTCCGCCAGCTCATCGCCCACTAATCCCGTTTCAGAGGCTGCATATTAGCTGTTTTTTTATTCTGACTGCAGGCCTGTCTGCACCTGGCACTGCCAGCCGTGCCCACGCCCCCCCACACATCCTTTTGTTTCAGCGACTTGTTTAGCGCATTAGCAATTAACGTTTGAAAAGCCCTGCCCCTTTTCCCTCATGTCTGATAATGCGGTCACTGCGGTACCTTGCCTTCAGATTGGTATTAATGTCACTGCTGCCACAAGTCAGATAAACAATGGTGTGTTGCAGACATGCTGTTTTGTGGACGGATGGGCGGTGGTTGCGTGCAGTTCTCCAGACGGCCGCATGGTTTCGCCATTGTGCCTTTTCAAAAGAAAATGTCTTCAGCTTTTGTAGATTACTTGCATTTAGTTTTTTTTTTTTTTGTGCCCAAAACATCATGTTATAAGTATGGTACTTCCAACAAGCCAGACCATTGTAAGAGCTGCTGCATAAACAGAAGTCAAAGTGCTTTTTTTGTTTTTTTTCATATTGTACAAGCTAATCGGGTGGGTTTTCAGTTGGCGGCAATGTAGACGGTCTGCTGTAAATGGCATTGGGACTGGTGTAAAGCATCCACTAGAGGTCGCTCATGTACTATAAGTGCACCAGAGACACAATAGCAATGATCTGACCTTTTCTTTTTAATATTTTCTCTTTAGATTAATTCACCTGCAGTGCACTCTAAGATGGCAGCCGCTGAAGGTAAATTCTCTTTAGATTTTAATGTAAATGATTGCCCAATTATGGTTCATTGTGTCTAAATGTATCTCTACCATGTGTGTGTTCAGAGTTCTTGGTCAAGGAGCTGGACAAACGTGCCTCGGGCCAAGCCTTCGAGGTGATCCTCGCTGCTTCTGATCCCAAGGGAGAATTCCCCCTGTCTCCGCCCAAGAAGAAGGAGATGTCGCTGGAGGAAATCCAGAGGAAGCTGGACGCTGCAGAGGAGAGACGCAAGGTAAGAAATGATTAATTAAATCAGCTGTTTGAATCTGAAAGCATTACGTCTGATTCACATCTGAAGGCTGGTTGTGGCTGATGCAACATTTAATCTTTTTGCAGAACCATGAAGCCGAGGTTCTGAAGCACTTAGCTGAGAAGCGAGAGCATGAAAAGGAGGTGCTACAGAAAGCTATGGAGGAGAACAACAACTTCAGTAAGATAGCAGAGGAGAAGCTGAATCAGAAGATGGAGGCCAACAAAGAGAACCGCACAGCACTTTTGGCAGCGATGAATGATAAATTCAAGGAGAAGGTCAGTGTTTAAATCTTTAAATGGATAAAGTATCGCCATTTATTTCTTCCAGTTGTGTTGTAACTTATCCATCCTTCCTTTTTCTAAATAGGACAAGAAGTTGGAAGAAGTGCGAAAGAACAAGGAAACCAAAGAAGGCACCGAGGACTGAGTTTCACACAGGAGCGTGTATAGGGTTTTTTACGTATCCAAAGATTGATTTATTTTTCGTTCGGCCAGTATTTTTTTTGTGTTCACCTCCCAACTTTTTTGAAATAAATTCAAGTACTTTGTGAAATTTTCAATTCTCCTGCTATGAGTGTATTTGCGCTGGTTTCACATGTGGATCATTTCCCCACCCCCCCGCCCTCATGTCTATTCCATTTGATATGTAGCTTGTCGGTGCAGCTTCTACCCTTTTTGAAAATTAGCAGTGTACTTATCCTTTTGTAAGGAAAGCATGTTTCTATGCATAGGTCTTTTATCCCTGCCTATTTCATAGTGAGTTTTGCAAACTGTCTCTGTGAACTACACCTGTTCTCGGCACTTACTGTATATTAAAAATAAAAAAAGTAGCAAAAGGTTAAAATCGAGGCGTCTGCTGTTATTCACTCTGTGTTTTTGTGAAGCTTTGCTAGTTAGCTCCTGCTGATTCTTGGCTTTTTGTAAAACATATTGGGGTCTTAAAGCACATAACGTCTTGCTGTGAATTGAAATGCCAGGTTTGGAAGACGGTCGCCATCTTGACTGAATTTGGGGAGGGGGGCGGGGGCTGTCTACACATGGGATGCACACGAGCAATACACTTAGGCACCTCATAGAAACAGTGGCTAGTGACTTGAACTGTTGTACTAAAACAAATAAAAAAATGTGAACTCACTGCTTCTGTTTGGTGTCTTGTTCTTTATACGTTAAATGTTGAGGTATAACACCTCGGACTTAATGAAATCTTTACTTGTGCTTTATCTGACGGCTTAAGTTAAAACGTGTTTGTACAGAAAACATTGACACTTTCCTCAAATGGTTTCAAATGAAATCAAAATATTAGCTTTTTGGGCTCTGGGTAATTTGGGGGGCACTTCATACTATTTTTACAAACCAAACATTGGATCAATGAACAGCCTACTCTGGAGTATTCAAACAATTTTTGAATGATTATACTAACATTGAGAGAAAAAAAATTCAATATTTAAAACGAAGACTGCCAATTAAGACTAGTTAAGCATTTGGCTCATTCGTTTCACAAATACATTTTCTCTCGTAAATGTTACATTTGCAAAGTTACTAATAACTAAAGCTCTAAGATAAGTGAAGTAAATATTCCTCATTGTAGTAGAGTAGAAGTATAATGCATTAAAAGAAAACACTCATATCAAATACTTGAGTAAAAGTAGTTACATCACCTCAGTACAGACTGTTAAAGGAAGCTGATGTTTGACACCCTGCTGGAGGAAAGGTCAAAAGACCTGCCATCAGTATATATGAGACGGATCATGACAGATGCACTGAGTTAGTATTTGCAGATGCTACGATAAAGTTAGTAATCTATCAAATCTAACGTTTCAAAAATGGAGATGGAGATTTATTTCAGACGTGTTACACCATGACATAACAGTTATCTGTGGACCAGCTCCATAAATCTGCAGTCTGTGTCGCCCTCTGCTGGTGGCTTAGGATAACAACACTTTATCTACCCCGCAATAAGTATTTTTTTTCTCAAAAAAAACAAATGATCAAATGATCTGTTTACAGTTCTGTTTTATATGGGTGTTGAAGAAGAATAGGGAGGGATGAAACCCTCTTTAATGGTCACACATGCAGAGCACACAGCACACACAGTGATATGTGTTCCCTGCTTTTAACCCATCCTAGTACCAGGAGTCTAGTACTAGGAGCAGTGGGCAGCTATTGTACAGCGCCCGGGGAGCAATGGGAGTGAGGTGGGAAGGGGGAGGTCCGGTGCCTTGCTCAAGGGCACCACGGCAGGGCAGGAGGTGAACTGGGACCTCGCCAAGTAGAAGTCCACACTCCATATTTAGGTCTGGTCGGGGACTTGAACTGGCAACTCTACGGCTCACAGTCCAAGCCCCTAGTGACTGAGCCACCGCCGGACGAAACACAATTTAGTAATAAATACTTAAAACACAAAACCCAAACAATTATTTTGATTGCTCCAAAAATTACAAAAGGAGTTTAAAAAACACTATACAGTTGTATAGTGTATAAGAATCAACACCAGTGCAAAAATAAAATAGTATTTAGTGAAAATAAGTCAAATATTAAAGTAAATAACACAAGAATAAAAAGAGTAATCTAAAGTGAAGGAGAAGTTAATCTAACACCACTACAAATATAATAGCAATAAATAGGTAATTACGGTTTCATCAAATATAATTCATGGTGTCTAATTATTTCTTGACGTGTGTATGTATGCATGTCCTTTTTCTTTTGTACCCGTATTGTTTTTCATATTTGCTTTGTTTACTTTGTTCTAGTTATTCATTCATTTTTGGGTGAATTTTGTTTTATTTTTCCTATTTATATCAGCTTAGTATTATTTATTTTTACCTGTAGCTTTCTTATATTTTCATTATCTTGATTTCATGCAGTCTTACGTTTGTGCAAACAAAATACAAATGTAACATCTTATCCTGGGAGGTAACTTGAAACTATTATTGTTGAATATCTTATACTTTTAGGTGAAAAGTATAAAAAACGGTAAAAAAACTCAAGCTAAAATATTTACTCAATTATTTGAATGTTATATTTGTATCCTTTCCATTACAGACGGACACAATGTCTAGATAGAAATTGCTCAAACATCAGAGCTTCCTTTAACAGTCTGTACTCATAGGTGATGTAACTACTTTTACTCAAGTATTTGATATGTTACTTTGAGCGTTTTCTTTTAATTATACTTCTTCACCACTACAATGAGGAATATTTACTTCACTTATCTTAGAGCTTTAGTTATTAGAGAAAATGTATTTTTTGTATACGAATGAGCCAAATGCTTAAACGGCTATTCTTAAAGGGGACCTATCATGCAAAATGCACTTTGTGATGTCTTTTATACATAAATATGTGTCCCCGGTGCGTCGGGGAACTCACACAGCGTCAGAAAATAAAACCCTCTATCTTTTCCTCCGTACCCAAATCTTTTAAAAACTGGTGTACAACGAGCGGATACAGATTTCCATCCGCTGTGACGTCGGCAGACCCGCAGAAAGTTGCTATCAGAAACAATGCCAGACGTGTTTTGGACGTAATCTCGTCTTTTGTTTACATTAGCAAGCCTCGCTAACACTCAGAGCTAACCTGTACTGGAGAGCACATGTGTTTAAAAAGCAGGGAATAAAAAAATAACTCACCTTGTTATAAACCCGCAAGAGAAAAAGCTCCATACTGTTTCAGAAATAATCCTTGATGTTGTTTAAACAGGATGGATTTTATCACAGCAGAATTTAAATGTATCTCTGGTAGAATTCTGATCAGGCATTAGCTCCGCCTCCTCTTCTTTTTTTTTTCAAGCTAAGGACCCAACATCTGCGTTTCTCTAACAGGGCTGCAAAAGAGGGGTTTGAGCAGTATGAGGCATGGCTACAATGGCTGAAGTGTTTGGTATTTTGAAAATAAAACTTCACAGACATGTTTTATATAGGTATGGCCCTACAATATATTTTTCAAATATAGCATGATAGGTCCAGTTTAATTAAAATTGGCAGTCTTTGTTTTAAATATTGAATTCGTTTTTCTCAAAGTATGTTAGTAGCCTATAATCATTCAAAAATAAATGCATAAATACTCCAGAGAAATAAGGCTGTTCAATCATTGATCCAATGTTTGATTTGTAAAAATAATGTGAAGTGCCACCCAAATTACCCAGAGCCCAAACAGACTGCAGGAATTGTAATTGTATTTTTTAACAGACCAGTAGAGGGCACTGTTGCTCTTTGCTTCACCAGGTATCTGTTGTATGAGTTCAAACTATGATCTAAATCCTGGATTAAATCCACCTTTTTCTTTATTTTCACCCACTTTGCTTATGCAGCTATAAATGTATCACCTCACTAAAATGTAATCAGCAATGTTCAGCTGCATCATTTAGAAACGCTATAAGAGAAAATTGTCGAGTTAAGCATTAGGTTCACAAACGATGAATGGGTTTCTTACCACGTGAAACCTGGAGTTGTGGATTTAGTGCTGAGTTATTGGACTTTACAACACGATGAGTGTGCAGGAAAAGAAGAATAATGTCTCCCGGATTACATGTTTTTAATGTAACACGCAGATGTGTTATGGTCAAGTCAGTGAGATGGGTCAAAAAAACAAAGTACTTTAAAACCAAAAGCTTATCACATTTAATTTACGTAATTTAAATAACATAACACATGCACTTGTTAAAAGCCAAAGCATGATGTTTTACTAAACCTTAACAAATCATCGTGTCACTTGTTTACATTTCCAGGTGTTTAATAATGGAAACATTGCTTTCCTTTGAAGGGTGATAAAGAATTACGGGTACCACTTTACAATAACCCTAGCCTTATGGAGGGTTTGCGAATTTTTGTAAGGGAGGCTGTGGCGCAGTGGACTAGTGCGTTGGTGTTCAGATCAGGGGGCACAGGTTCAAACCCCACTGCAGTCAGCATGTCGTTGTGTCCCTGAGATGAATCACCCCAAATTGCTGTGTGGGATTTTCCACAGTGTTGATTATGTAAATTGCTTTGGATAAAAGCATCCAACAAGTAAAATGTAATTAATTTTTAATTAATTTTATTAATTTGGTTCTGAACACTTTATAAATAATTACTAAGCTTTTATACAGGGCGACTGTGACCGGTTGCTTGCCAAATAGTGAGCCCACGTTTATCTGTACTGCTAAGCCTTATATTGGCTACTTAGATTACTTTGTCTCCTTCATCAGCCAGCATCCTTGGTATCTGTTGCTCAGTGAGTTGATTATCGCTAAGTAGTCAATATAAGGCTTAGTCATCTTGCCAAACAGTGAGCCTGTGTTGATGTATGAAAACTATGTTAGAACTGGTTTTTAAATGGTTCTTAATGATTAATAAAGTGTTACAACCTAATTCATAACCTAATTATGAACCCTTTATGAATCCTTTATAAGGGTAGTCTTATTGTAAAGTGGTACAGAATTACGTTTAGTTTAATGGGAACACGCTTTTTGTAGGAGTCAGTTTTGATATGAACTACTCAAGTAAACTAAAGTCAAGGAACAGTTAGAGTACTTTAAATTGTACGACAGAGTTTCACTAAACTCGTTGCTTTTCCACCGATGTGAGGTGACAATAACATGAAAGCCCTGAAACATCTTACAGAAGCTCCAGGTGCTGTCTGAGCTTTAATAATAATTACCTGTCAAATGTTATTTAAATCCTGCAGACCTTTAACAGTTCTCCCCACAGGAAGCACCTGACTGAACACATGCTGCGTAATGCAGAGTCACCATGAAGCCTGCCACTTGTCTCGAATTAGCAACGACTTTTCTGAGTAACAGAAGTAACAAAAGAAACATCACGGATGTTAAAAGTCTGAAACTCATTCTGCGTGACTGATTCTCTCCACTGAACCCGCACAGAAGAGAATAATTAGGAAAAATCTATCGAGACCCGACACTGTTGAATAAAAGTGGAGACTGTGGGTGAGAAAGTGAAACGTGAACTGTGGAGATTTAGCATGATAAGAAAAACAGAGCAGTGCTTCTGAAATGGGGGTGAATGTACCCCTAGGGGCACTTTGAAGTACTGCAGAAGGTATGTGAGGTTTCTTCTTTAATGTTTATTTGAAAAGGACATATTCAGGTGTATATCAATATGTAGCGTCTCTACTTTAAAGAGTCCTCTCCTGCTGATGTTCAGGTGTATATCAGTATGTAGTGTCTCTACTTTAAAGAGTCCTCTCCTGCTGATGTTCAGGTGTATATCAGTATGTAGTGTCTCTACTTTAAAGAGTCCTCTCCTGCTGATGTTCAGGCGTTATCAGTATGTAGTGTCTCTACTTTAAAGAGTCCTCTCCTGCTGATGTTCAGGTGTATATCAGTATGTAGTGTCTCTACTTTAAAGAGTCCTCTCCTGCTGATGTTCAGGCGTTATCAGTATGTAGTGTCTCTACTTTAAAGTCCTCTCCTGCTGATGTTCAGGTGTATATCAGTATGTAGTGTCTCTACTTTAAAGAGTCCTCTCCTGCTGATGTTCAGGTATATATCAGTATGTAGTGTCTCTACTTTAAAGAGTCCTCTCCTGCTGATGTTCAGGCGTTATCAGTATGTAGTGTCTCTACTTTAAAGAGTCCTCTCCTGCTGATGTTCAGGTGTATATCAGTATGTAGTGTCTCTACTTTAAAGAGTCCTCTCCTGCTGATGTTCAGGTATATATCAGTATGTAGTGTCTCTACTTTAAAGAGTCCTCTCCTGCTGATGTTCAGGTGTATATCAGTATGTAGTGTCTCTACTTTAAAGAGTCCTCTCCTGCTGATGTTCAGGTGTATATCAGTATGTAGTGTCTCTACTTTAAAGAGTCCTCTCCTGCTGATGTTCAGGCGTTATCAGTATGTAGTGTCTCTACTTTAAAGAGTCCTCTCCTGCTGTGTTCAGGTGTATATCAGTATGTAGTGTCTCTACTTTAAAGAGTCCTCTCCTGCTGATGTTCAGGTGTATATCAGTATGTAGTGTCTCTACTTTAAAGAGTCCTCTCCTGCTGGTGTTCAGGTGTATATCAGTATGTAGTGTCTCTCCTGTGACATTTTTCTCACACTGCCTGAGCTGCAGCACCTCTTTTCACCCTCTGTCTGAAACCAGAGCCCAGCCTGCTCTGATTGGTTAGCTGGCCGGCTCAGTTGTGATTGGTCAACTGCTTAGAGCTGTCCCACCCCTTAGCCTATCACGTACTATGTGTTGGAGCGCTAGCCAATAGCAGCTTGAGTGTTTCAGATGTCACAATGTTCAGATGTTATATGATATCATGCTATGCTGTTACTAAACACCAGTAGTATTTACAGTATTTGAAGAAAAAAAAGCTCCTCATTGACAAACTACATTATTAAAACACACTTATTGATAAGACTGTAAAGGAGGAATAAATACCTTTACTTTACCTAATACTTCTGAATTAAATTCAGGACTTTTAATGTATGGAGAATTTTTAGACCAGAGGACTAAAGGTTCTTTCACCTCTGCACACTTCTCCGATCTTCTTCATGCGGCTTTATTTATTTAATTTAAAGATGTTAAATCACCTCACAGAACAGCGACCTGTATCTCGGTGAGTAAACATCATGCAGAGTGAGTTGTGTCTATCCTGACATCATCTAAATGAAAATGTCTGTGGGGAAACAACAAATAGGGCCAGGGAAGGTGATGAGTAAGAGGAGATAAAGCCAGGCTGGGGAGGAAGATGATGATCTGGCATGTGGAATATATTACAGGGCTGAGTGAGTTTTAATGCAGCAGAGAGGCGCTGTACAGCAGCAGGTGCTTTCACCATGTATGATAATGTGAGGTTGCTCTCATATCAGAAAGCATAAAACACTTCTGCAGGGATCAACATCCAGAAATCTTTTGTTTCCCTCAAGTTTTTCCTCTCAAAAATCTTTGACCATTTTCATGTCAAAAGGTTTAAAGTACTTCCTCCACAATGTTCTTCTTGTCATAGTTTAAAAGCCTCTAACCGAAGGTCTCTCCAGACAGACAGTCTAATGAAACTCTCCCATGAAATGTTAACTGCTGCTGCTGATGGTAAATCAGGACTTAAACACAAAGGGCTGATGGCATGCCCCTGATTGGGGGTCAGCCACAAATAGCAGGTGCGATTGTACAGTGTTTACCGAGGTAGGAAATCAAGTGAGACGGAGGGTACATTTCTCATAGACTTCTATATAATCAGACTTGCTCTGCTTATCGTCTTTTTTAAAGGGGACTATGCGTTACACAATAAACAGGCTGTATTGAAGAAGACTTGAAACGATCAATTAAGACAATAAACTTAAATAAAACAGGGTAATATTTTCATAGACTTCTATGCTATCCACCTCAGCCGGTTTGCTCTCAATCCCCAAGGCCAAACTCCGGAGCTTCGGGGACAGAGCCTTCTCTGTGGCAGCCCCGAAGCTCTGGAACTCCCTCCCCCAAGACCTCCGTGAGTCTGATTCCCTGGGTCTAGAAAAGCGCAATATAAATCCCATTTATTATTATTATTATGCAATAAGATGTGCTCTGCTCACTCTGCTTTATCGTCTATTTTTAAACAGGACAATCATTTACTGAATGAACATTGTGTTGTACTAAAGAAAACTTGAAATGAGCGGTTGAGGCCATAAACTCATCAGTAAATGTTTACTGAGGTAAAAAACAAGAGAGAAGAAGGGCCATTTTTTCATAGACTTCTATACAATTCAAATTGCTCTGCTTTGTTGCCTTATTTAAAGAGGGAACATCATTTACTAAAGGAACAATGTGCTGTATTAAAAAAGACTTGAAACTAGCGAGTGAGACCAAAAACTCATAAGGAAAATGTTTACTGAGGTAATGTGAGAAGTAGGGTTATTTTCTCTTACACTTCTAGAGAATCCGAACTCAGGCATTTTCATTTTGGTTTCACTTTTCCAGCCTGGATGTTGCCTTATTATTTTAAAACATTTGATTAGCTTACTCCCAGGTACCTTAAGGTGGGAGTACAGTTGCCATGGTTACCTGCAGTGTTATGTTCCCAAATGTCTCCCACCCAGTGATAAACTGCAATAAAACAAAACAAAATACTGTAGCCCTGAACAATATGTGCTAACACTTGACCCCTGAAAAAGCCTCTGGGGTTATCCTCGCCGCCAGCTGCCGGGTAAAGTGATGATATAAATGTTAAATAAGTGATGTCAAGCGGAGGAGGATGTTTTAGTGGCACGTCTCTGCCAGCATCGGTTTTTGTGTAGGTGTCAGTGAGCCAAGCATCTCTTCACTTGAAGCTGCATCACACATATCGATCAACTGTGTGTGTAAAGAGGTCTATAGTGTGTGTGTGTGTGTGTGTGTGTGTGTGTGTGTGTGTGTGTGTGTGTGTGTGTGTGTGTGTGTGTGTGTGTGTGTGTGTGTGTGTGTGTGTGTGTGTGTGTGTGTGTGTGTGTGTGTGTGTCATGCATACTTTGCACACAGTACAGCAGTGTAGGAGTAGCTCATCCAAACGCCTCAGTACTTATAGGAGATGACCCACAGTTAAGCAGCTCTCTCCCAGTTTGCAGGCGCAGCGGGATTTGGCTGCAATTTACTCCCACTATCGTGCAGAACAATATCTGATTGTTGGCTTTTATCGTGATTTATCCCCTTTCATGAACCCCCCTTTTCTGCCTCTTTGCAGGGATCACTTCCAATGTTGATTTATGCAAAGCCACTGTGGAAAAGTCAACTGAATCCTGATGAATGTGCAGTGGTGAGGCACGTTTCTGGAAGCGGTGTCGAGTCGCAGTAACTGTGAGCAGCGTTGACACAGAGCTAGTAATCAAGAGCAGATAAACTGAAATGTGAAAGAGATGCATTTCCAGGCAGTAAGTTGATGTTTCTGTCTGGAAATTGAGTTGCTTTCAAACAGCGAGGAAGTGAGCATGTGTGTGTCTGGTGTCGGGGTTACTTGATTAAACTGGAAGAATGCCTAATTACATCAAGCGCAGCCTGCTCGGATGAATATTTGTGAATCCAAATACACTGAGGCTACATCTGCAAGCCTCAGATAAAGGTTTATCTGAAGAAGTATGAAAAGTAAATGTTATTCCAATTACCATCCGGAAGTGAGTTCTCACTCTCAGTAGGCAGATGTACTTTTTGGACAGTGTCCTTGTGACATTTTGTGTTACAGTAAATTAAGTTGAATTGATGTTGAGTCGTGAAAATCCAGATTTTTGAGCAAACAATTTGAGTCTCTGAGCGAACGCAGCAGCAGGACGGAGGCTTAGGGTGACTCAGCTAAATCTCAATTTAATTCATTTCATATAAAAGTGTCTGTGGCTGCTTTTTATCTCACAATATGGATTCAAACTGCTCGAAGTGAGTAGGATTTTGTTGCTATAAACATTTGTGTCTCTTATAAATAACCTTGGTCTCAGAAAAGGGCAAAAGCCCCACTATTTGCAGCTCCAGGCTACAATGGTCTTTGAGAAACTGAGCACCACTCTGCAACAGAAAATGTGAGTATTCGCGGACAGTCACACTAGAAATTGGAACAGCAAGTTTACATTTCATATCCATAAGAATTTTTCTTGAGGCTCGGTGATGTACAAACTATTTTCATGCCAAGGCTTCAGTTTGAAGGTCTTTTTTGTTTTGATGTTGGCAGGATTGCGGAAAAAATACGAACCCAATTTTCTTGAAATTTGGTGGAAAGGTGATGCTTTGGTCAAAGAAAGATTATTTTCATTTTGGTACAGATCCCAATCATTTGACGGTTACAGGCATGTTTTCTTTCTTTACTTCACCACTGTGATACAAGGCATTTGCGTTGAGCTTTTTGAAAGTGCCCCTCTAGTTGTCGTCGTTTCTTGACACAAATTGCTATTGGTGGTCTTAATATCTAGTTAGTTCGAACGATCCGATATTTGGTATCATCTAAAGTCAGTGCCGTCAAAACGCTTTAACTTGTCATTCACTGTCTTGAGCAGATGTGTGTTTGCTCCTTTGATTTGACAAGACCCTTCAACAAAGAAATACAGGTGTGTCCCATTTGTCCAGGTTAGTAATACAATGCTACATTGACTGGGTCACAAAGCATGAAAGCTATTTAAAAGAAAATCCAGATTTTCCAACAGAAGTGCTGAATTTTCATAAAATATCTTTTTAAAAAGAGAAACAGCTCAAAACCCCTATAAAGAGAGGTGTGTCTTATTTGTCCAGTGTTTTACAATGCTGCTTTGGTTCGGACTCACTAGATCACATTACGTTGAAGCGAATGAGGGAGGACCCTGAATATATTGGTAATCTTCTAAAGAGAGCTAAGTCTAACTGTTATGTCATAGCTGTATTTCATCATCCACCACCTGTTGATTATTTACCTGTGTACCTTTACCTATCAAGCTACATGCAGGAGGCTAACACTGCTGTTTGGCTGCATGCAGGCTAACACTAAGCTTTGAACTATGCTGTCTCTAAAATTGGCTACTATGCTATTTTGAGTGTGGTGTAATGTGAAGTATGGCAAAAAGCACGATGAGTTATGGTCGAGAACTTGAGTGTTGAACGTTGGACACTTATCAAACCCAACAATTGCCCATTTTGGCTCCGAACAGAAGTTACGGGACGATTGGTGATTGCTCTGGTTAACACAGAACTATACAAATAAAGTTATACATGTGGGTGTTTTCACTATTTAAGTTACTTACCACTTCGCCAGAGAATCCATCAGGGTTAAGTGAGCAGTCTGTAATGATTTTGTACAGCGAGCAATCGTTGCAAGCTAGCTGTTAGCAGTTAGCATGCTACTTAGTTAACAGCGGCAATCATCACTTCTGGTGAGCACACAGCAGCCGTGTGTGAGTTAAGACAACACAACACAACGCAGTCTAATTTCCCACACTGCAGTCTACTAAGCGAAGTATCTAAATAAAGAAACAGCACTAAACTAATAAAGACTGTTGCATCTACTAAACAAGTGAATCAGCACAGCAAACACGCTCCATCCTGCAGCTCAGCATTGCTACTCAATCTTTGTCCTTCCTCACCGAGCAGAAGGATCCTTGTAGTACCTTGAAAGTGAAGTTTATTTAAATTCAGACATTTAAATTCAACATCAATTCTAAATGTGCTTTCACAAGAATGTGTGCGTACACTGGCACTATCTTGTTGGCTTTAGACAGACAGATAGACCTATCTAGTCCCTTTTTTTCAGGACTTGCGACTTTGTCCTCCGAGATAATATGTATTCAAGGTTATGTGGCCAACAAAGAGAAAAGGCTTATCTGTGGTGCTGTCCGAAAAACACAGAATGATATACATGCCTACATTACCAAATTGCATCGCCTGTTACTTTGAATATCTTTTGCGAGGATACACACATCATGTTTTGTCAGCTCTGTCCTCTGGGGAGAGATTACTGCGGGGTCCGGGAGAAAATCAAGGGTCACAGCTGCTGCACAGAATAGATTTTACAGGTTATTCTCTGTGTTTGCATTCAAGCTCGTGGAGATTCAAGGTCTTAAATCCCATAACTGTCTCAGAATGAGCACCGGGAGAAGGAGCGAGGACGTGTTTTCTTCATCAGGAAACACTTCAGTCAATTAATGTCTTTGATCTCACATATCATGTTCCTTGTTATGCAAATAGCTCCTTGTTAGAAACACAATGAGGATTTTATCTGCCCGGATATGTGCAGTGAATGAGAAGCAGGAGATAAATACAAAAGAAAATTAGATGTGAGATTGAGGAGGGGGATAAATTCAGGATAAATAATGCAGCATATTCTCTTGTAAAATGAAAAGCTGTGAAATGCTCCACAATTTACCAGTGAAATGATTTCCACTTCTGCGGGATATTAAGGTGCCGGTTAGTCGCTGATACCTTGAACAACACGGCTCTACAGGGATAAATTGGCAGTGGCAGTATTTTTTTTATGAAGCCTATTTTTTTCCACCATTTTTGGGGTTGGAAATTGAAAATGGAGTTAGGTATCACAGATCACCAAGTAGAGCGTGATCAGCTGCACACGCTGTGCCTCGTATAATGAAATAGTTTGCTCAGACAGCCATTGCAGTTTTATGAGAGCCAAGAAAGTGGAACTGAAGTTCAGACATGTCGTATGGAGATAAAGCTCCAAAATCAGACAGATTTCTTTATGATGACGGGGAACATTCACCAGCCTTACCAGAGAGGATAATTTAAGGATAGGCTGTTGGGAAGTGAGAGAAGAGGCCAATGTAACACAAATTGGCAACCGGAGTGACACTAATGAACAGATCAGTCCGATGTATTCCCTTTTTTAGTGTAGTTTTAGCTGTCATTCTTATAGGTAATGAGAAACACAGGCAGTGAAATGATCAAGCAGAGTGTTATATAGGTTTTTGTGAACCTGGAGTTTGTAACACATAATGAAATTAATTTTTTAAAGGGGCCCTATTCTGCTTTTTTTTCCCCCCCCCTCCTGTTGTGTGTTATGGTTTTTGTGAATGTAAATGTTCTGCAAAGGCTAAAATCCCTGTTTTCCCTCCAGGATGTGCTTCTCAAAGTGTGGTCCGCGGACCACTGGTGGTCCGTGAGCGCCCCCTAGTGGTCCATTAGTATATTGGTAACATTTCACATTTGAAATAAATGTATTTATTTAAGTTTTCTACACTCTCGCGGGAAATATCTCTGCAATGGAGCGAGCTTAAGTTTCGATTGAATGATATAGCCCAGATAAACACCTTCATCACACATGTTGCCACTTGTTTGTACCATTTTCAGGCGATTTGTAAAAAACAATGTGTTTTTGGATATTTGTGGAGCCAGGTGGTCCGCGAGAGTTTTTTTATTGGTTAAGTGGTCCTTGGTATGAAAAGGTTTGAGAAACACTGCTCCAGAGGTATATTCTCTGGACTCCTTTGTTTACTTCAAGTCCATAATGACATCACTATGGAACACGTGCATTCCTATTGGCTAGCGCTCCAACACAATAGCTGCTTTCACACTTTGACGTACTTAGTTCCCAGCTCTTAGTTCCCCCATGGAACTAAAGAGCAGATCGCATTCACACCGGAATAAGTTCCCTGAGGGAAGATTACGCTAATGATGCCGCTAACGTCACTTCTTCTTTTTCTGCTTTGGGTTTACTGGCAGGCCGCAAACAACTTCACGGCGTATACTGCCACCGAAGTTCCCCGCCGGAAGTCCCCGGAGTTGGGGACTGGCTTCAGTAGAAGCTGCTGGGACTCCCAGCAGCTTCTACTGAAGCCTTCCGAGTAAATCACCAGAACGCCGACACCTCCTCATCTCCACCGCTCCAATGTTTTATTTTGTGTTGCCATAAGTTATTCTCTCTCCGTTGGTGCGCGGGGCTAATGCTAATAATGCTAATGCCAGCAAATACAATGGCGGCTATAAAAAACCTTTCAGAGTTTTACGGGGCGTGGTTTGCAATTCACCCAGCCAATCAGAAATTGGTACTTTTTTCTCCCCAGGATAGTCCCACCTCTCTAGCAGGCACTAATAAGGGGTTAACAGTTCTCTGAACTAAGTTCTCTTTTTGGTGTGAACGCAAAATTCCAGGAACTAACGGAACTAAACGGGGAAAAGTACTGGTAAAAGTACTCCGGTGTGAAAGCGCCTATTGTACGTGATACTAAGGGGCGGGACATCTCTGAGCGGTTGACCAACCACAACAGAGCTGGCCAGCTAATCAATCAGAATCCCCAGTTTGGGATTTGTAGCCTTTGCAGACCATTAACATGCACTAAAACCCACAAACACAATACAGGAAAGAAACAACCAAAAAGTAGAATTAGGGCCTCTTTAATGACCATTCAGTTTTAATTGAATTTGCTCATGTAACTTTTATTTTGGAGGATGCTGTTCGTTGTGCTGTTGAATTGTATTGCATGATAATATTTCTATTATGTTGTGCAACCCACTACATCAATAAGCTGGGCTTTAAACAGACAGCTCTGCATAATGTACAAACTTTCATGAAGCCTGGAGTTACTGAAGGACTGCTGCATTATTTTGAGCTCCTTTAGGTGACTTATTTAGGAAGGCTTAGAAAACTTAAAAATCCCTGGAGAAACCTTCCTCCGTGGTTCTCACTGTCTGTGTGCAAAGCTGCTAAACGCCTGTCATAAAGAGAGCTGCAGAACAGGTGGGGAACGTGTCCTGCCACTCAGCAGCGATGCCAGGGACAGGGAGGCTTGATCTCTCGGGAGTATTCCTGCTGTACTGGAAATAAAGAGGTGTCAACTCAACAGGTTCAAATAATACTCCTCGTTCTCAGAAGCTAATGTAGTATACTGTATGGGTAGAAAGCTTGGAGAGAATATATTCTTTACTGGTGTTCCTGATGCAATATCCTACATGCACTTTACAAGAGCAGGCTGTATGTTAATGTATGTTAATGTACGTTAGAGGGTCTTGTTTTCTCTTCCTGATGTTAGATGTTTGTTTTCCCTGTATCCCTGTGTCTTAATATTTGTCCTTGTTTGATGAAGCAAGTGGAGCTGCTGGGATGCAAGATACATTTCAGACTTGATCTGACATTAAAGTATTACCGTATGTTATGCTAACACACGCTCAGCAGCACCTGGTTCTTCACTCTGTGGGTTCACCGCTGACTTTAAATCCTGCAGCAGATCATGCTTTTATTTTCCGACTGAACTTTGTGTTGTGACTGTGAATTGATTCCCAATGCTATAAGCTACGACGGGTGTTGGCCTTAAAACAATGTCTCATTAGCATTTTTCCCTCTTTTAAATCTGTCAGCAGTCAGTGCCAGCCACTGGCAGCCATTCATCACGTCGGTGCCACCGAGCGACAAGGCCTCCCCGTGCTGTAAAGCTTATAAAGATATGTATGAATACAACACGAACGCGGTGGGCTAAGATAAAGACGAATACAGCCCAATTCAGCTGTGACCATGAAGATAAATGTGTTTAAAGATGAGTGATAGTTTTTACTAGTCGCCGTGTTTATCGTCCTGAAGTAATATTGTAAAAAAAAGCCTCTAAAGCAGCATTGTGCCCTCCCCAGGGAGCAGAGGATCCTCCTGATGGTTTAATGCACACACTGTGATGCAGATTGAGTTCCTTTCTGGTGTCAGACCTCTCTTTAGTTTGGGGACTCGGAGCCGCCGGCAGCAAAACGCCTGTCCATTAAACCGGCTCTGGGGAGAGACTCAGAATTAACCTTAATGGACACTTTCTCTGTGTGAATACTAACAAGGGGCTGTTTGCTAAGTACCGCTGCGTCTCACACTGAGCGTGAGGCTATTCTTATTTATCTATCCCCGCACAGAGGAGCTAATGCACGAGAGTGACACTCGCCTCTCCTCGCCATTGCTCTTTCCCGCCGAGCAGCTCTCCATAAATGCCAATTAGCGAAACATTTAAAACCAATTAGAGCTGCTTTGTGCTCGGTAAATCTGATTATTAAAAGCCGCATACATCTTCCGCGCAAACAGACAGACTATCAGTTTGTAGCAATGCCTTGTGCTGCCTCCCTCGCCTTCTAATCTCTCTATAATGACATTTGCGTAAGGCGATGAACGGTGTTGTGCCGCGCTTTTTTTCCGAGACTCCGGTGCAGACGTTTTTTACGACTCCTGGGTGTAATATTTCCCTCATTTGCATAATGATGTCCCCTGTTTATTATAAACCTGTGCATCCATCTCACTAAGGTCCATTGAACAAGCAGTGGATTTGTACAAAATTAGAATGCAAATGTACTGTAATACTATTGCACTACTGCTAATGGGCCAATAAACTACCTGACCCCCCCCACTAAGCCCCATTTCCCTCCTTACCTCAAAGCAATATCACGCACACCTACGCAACACTTTAAACAGCAAAGATGTCATCAATCAAACTAAAAAGTTTGCAGCAGTAACATTAAAACAGTTTTCCGACATTGTTGCTGAGCTGTTGATGTGACCTAAAGTCGAGGCGGGGATGTACAAAATATAAAAAATGCTGCCATCCTGCATCTGTGGAAGCCTTTCACAGTTGAATCAATAGATGAATTTATCATGTGGATGAATTATCCATCAGAGTACATCTTTCCCCCGGAGGAGCAGTGAAGCCCGGACCATGCAAGGACACTTTTCTGAGGGGTTAGGATCATAATCTCTCCCCTGAATACTTCTAACAGCAGCACTAATGTATTCACAAAGTAATTAACATGCACACCGAGACACAGCTCTTTATGCACAGCGACTACAGTTTTGATAACGCTTTATCAAATGACACTGCAAAATAAGAACACTTTTTGATTAGACAAAGAAAATGCTGTTCCCCTCATGAAATATTAATGCTGCTGTTCTATCTTTGTCCCTTTTTAGCTGGGGCTGAATATCAACTTTTTGGCACTCGGAGCCATGATGGTATGCGCCACAGGCCCCGCGTTCTCCTCCCCCGGCATTTAAATGAGATTACTGGCAAGATAGATTCAACCGAGTCCGTATCGAAACGCTCTGTGACGAATGCTGACTCAGGTGGCCACGAGCAAATCAGGACAAAATCACCATTGCAGATCAAACCAAGCGCCCCCTTTGCATTTTGTTTTGCTCTCTGTGCATGTATACTCTGAAGCTGGGGATGAGGAAAACTGCCTTTTGATAGAAGAACTGTCTGTACAGGTCATTTTGACTTCCTTAAACTTTTTCCCATAATGCAAACTGAAGCCTCTCCGGACCAAAAGCATTTCATGGTTAGAATATATTACATTGTGGCACACTGTACCAGGAACATATCCCCAAAATGATTAAAATTCAAGATGGTATTCCCTCAGGAGTTCCAGTTTAGGGTGAAACTTCGGATTTCAGGTTCCCTGCAGAGATATCTGCCTATTTTGAAAATGCATAAAGTGTGTTCATAATCTCAAAATCCACAGGGATGCCATTCAAAGCAGGATTCTGTTCAAATATGTACCAGCGTCTATGAAACTGTATAAATGTTTCTAGTATCAGTGGACTTTTTTTTTTTACCAAGGCTGCCAACTTTCAGATTGAGTTTGTAGTGAGATAGTAAATTCAGTATGTTTGTAGTCAGGGTCATCCTGAACAGTATGACATTGAACATTTCATCAAACCTCTGATAGAAAAAAGGTCAAATAAAAGGCAATTTTCTTTGTGATGCAAAGTGTTTTCAGGTGACCAAGTGAGGGATAATGTGCAGCGAGGCGGTCATTATGGGGAAAAGAACACCCAACAGGCAGATCAAGAGCCCGACGCGCATAAAAGCCAAACTGTATACAGTTCAATCGAACAGACTTCTTTCTGCAGATGTGAGCGTCCTTAACAACGGTCAATAAATCCTTGATAGCGGGGTGTCTGTTCTGGATTAACAACGTGTCACGTGTTCTGAATTGACCAATCAGAATCGAGTATTCAACTAAACCATGTAATAAGTAAGGGATAATGTGCAGCGAGGCGGTCATCATGGGGAAAAGAACACCCGACAGGCAGATCAGCATGAAGGGGCTTATTACAAGGCCAAATTCTCAACAAAGTAACGACAGGACTCCCAAAATTAATTGAAATGCTTTTATTGATTTAAAAAACAGTATTATTGATTTAAAAAATAGGTATTGATTTCAAATGACATGCATCCGCTAAGAAAAATAGTCCGTTGTTACGGTTTGAATTACGTAGCAACGGCAGGAACTGCTTCGATAGCGTTTTTGAGGAGCTTTTTGATTACAGATTTGAAAACATAGTTTCTTTAAAAGTAGCACAATTCATTATGTCAAACCTCGGAAAGTAGATATCCCTGCCCTGATGCCAAAGTAACTGCACACTGAATATGTTTTGCTGTTTGATGTCTGGACCATTAGCCTACGTAAAAGTGACCGCAGCTCCTGTTGATGGTTTCTGCCCCGTAGCTGATCAGCCAGTCTTTAAATGGCTCATAATGTTGTCCGTCTTTTCTCCTCTCTTACTTCTCCCCTGTTTTATTGACCCTCTTGTCTTTTTATTTTCTCTACTGGACTCATCAGCCACTAACCATTCCATGATGTGCTCTCCAAATATGTTAAAATGAATATTAAAATCCTCCATGTTGCTCTCAGACGGGAGACAACTGACAACTAAAGACAAGCAAACAGTTCGGTTTGCTTTTCAGCCAAAATGTATACAGTTAAATCGACCGGACTTCTTTCTGCAGATGTGAACGTCCTTAACAACGGTCAAATAAATCCTTGACAGCGGTCTGTCTAGATTAACAACGTGTTACGTGTTCTGAATTGACCTTCTTGGTATGCAAGGGGCAACGTTTAGGGTCTGAAAAATCAAGCCAATGCCAATGGATACCTTGATACCTACGTCCTTTCTAATATCTAGCATATCATTTGTTTGCAAAGATAAGTCAAATTGTATAGAAGTCTATGAGAAATATACCCCACCTATCACCTGATGTATTACCATACCATATAAAGTTGACTCACCCACAGTCACATTACCCATTGATTTATTTGACTCTAAATGGGAACTCTGGTTGCAGTAAGAAGTAAGATTGAATACAAGTCTGTTACAATTACCCTATTTCTCACTTGATTGGACTTATATACCAAAGTTACATCACCCATTGAATGGCTTTCATTTCAATGGGACCATTATTTACAAATAATACAACCCTATTTCCGTCATTTTGTTACCTATATGACATACAGTCATGTATTTAATATAGGCAAACATTGTTGCACCCGTATAAGACCCCTATTACTAACACCCAGAAACCTGCATCATGTCCATATTTTAACTTTAAAATAACCGGCAAACCAACAAACATGCCGTCTTATTGCTAGAAGTCCCTGTTTCATGCTGCAGGGGGCAGTAGTGGGACATATATTCACAGCTGAGCCCCGTATAAAATCTTTCATAATCTCAAACTGCAGCAGAGTCAAAGCTCTCTCATCTGCAGGTAAAATGAGATCCCATGATTCAATCACATCACATTAATATCCACCACAGTAGTTTTTCTGCTCCTTGTTTGCACTCGTTTCCGTGTCACTGACACACACAGCCATTACTGTCATCAGCCTATGACAGACAGTTTTATTCCCAGAGATCCGAATAAGGAGGGCTTTCATGAGTGATTTATTTATTTAGCCTTTTATAGGATTGTTGTGCTGCAGAGAGAGAATAGTGACTGGGCTGCTTCTGCCAGACAGATGCTCTGGATCATTTTTTGTGAATCAACTTCAAAAAGATGCGTCAGAGTGTGTGTGTGTGTGGGGGGGGGGGGGGGGGGGGGGGGGGGGGGGGGTCCCACTGCGACTGACAGAACCACTGATTTGGTGATTAAATCATTCCTTGCAAATCACCATGCTTTTAAAGTGCTTTCATAGACATGAGTGGAGTTGCTGAGCAAACAAATACAGCAGGTTGGGAACAACACAAGTGCTTGCTCACTGACGGAAATCATCTAATTCTTCACACACGAGTATCTGCGACTGGTCCAAAAATATCAGGCAAATTGTTTTGTTAGCTTGTAGAAAATTGTATCCACTCCTTTTGTCTCCAACCTCGTTCAAACTGAATGGTCTTGCTGAGCTTGTTAGAGGATTTCTGCAACTCTGCGACCGATCAAACTGAATCCTTACGGTGCCAGCCTCAGCCTTCTTCACCACAGCTTGTGTTTGTGACTTTTTGTCATCCCTGCTTCCCAATAGCTTTAATCTTTGTGGCTCCTTTGTATTTGTATTTGCTCCAGAGCTGCAGCACTGCTAGTCAACAACGTGAGGGGCACAGAAGATATTCCCAAAAATGATTACAGTTCAAGAAGATATTCCCACAGGAGTCCCAGTTGAGAATGAAAAAGCACTCACAAGGATTTGAGGCTCCCTGCAGAGATATTTTACTTTGCCTATTGTGAAAGTGCACACACTGTTTTCATAATCCTCAAAATCCACAGGACTGCCATTCCAAGCAGAAATCTGTTTTGGCATCATTACACTTTTGTCCCAACGTTTCAATCTTCTTTGGAGTGACACGGTAAATTCAACATGTTTGATTGCAAACTTCTGATGGAAAAAATGTTAAAAGATTTTAAAGAAGAGGACATTTATTATGTGTTGCAACTTGCAACGTATTTTGAGGTAATGTCACCAAGGGGCAACCTCGAGGGTCTGAAAAATGAAGGCAATGCGGAGGCGAATCTACAAGTCACAAAAATAAGTCAAATTGTGTGGGATTCGGTGAGCAGCAGGGACGTGCACAGACATTTGGAGGGGCTATTGCTCTAAACTGGAAAAAGCCCCCCCCCCCCGAAAAAAACTTAAGACCTTTTGGAAATTGGAGCTTGTTTTTAATGGAAAAGAAACCAAACAACTTTTACATCAACTCATTTGAAGAGTAATTCACATTATCATCTCATAAGAAAAAAGCTAAGGCGACTATTTGCATTCGGTAGTTCATAAAAACAAAACCAGGGACATTTCTTGTTTTGCGGTCCATGTCTCATTAAAATAGCTAATGTTACAGCTATTAAAGAGAAAATGGGGACAATTCTGTTTTAATGTAGTTTGACCATTGTAACTGCTGTGCAGACATACTGATAAAATAGGGCTTCTAACTAATTACCTTTAATAAACTCTCTAATTAATGAAACCAGTTCAATACCCATTTTTCTTATTCTTATCATTCTCTATGAGCGCAGTAACGGTACGGTATCTAATTACTTATTTATTTAGTATTCCATAACTTAATAACAGAGATGGTCAAACTAAAGTAGAGACATGGCAGAAATCCTACAATGAAGCGGGACAGTGAAGGGTTCTCCTGAGAGAGGGCGATCAAGAGAAGAGAGAGAGGGCGAGGGAGTTTACAGATGAAAAGACACAGAAAGACAGAAGCACAATAACAAGTATATTTAGGTGTTTTTTTTGTAAATAACAGACGATGTCAAGAGGAAGATAAGTCCCCTGGTTTGTCGCCTATACTCTAACTGTCATGAGAAAACTCAAAATCAATTTTCCAAAATCTGACACTAGGTGGTCTTTAACGCACCGACAGATGAGAGCGCTGACAAGCCAATGTGTGTTTTATCGCAGCGAGCCACAATAGCCTACAAATTGTGGGCTTATCATGTTGATTCGGCCACAACAGAAGAAAAACAAGGTCAGGGCAAACGGGCCGTTGCCCGGGCAACAATAGCCCGTACCTGTGCACGTCCCTGAGCAGTGTATGTTTTGAACTACCTTTGCTCCACAGCTGTAGCTCTGCCTGCTAGTTGCCCACTGAGGCGTAACGTGAGGGCTTCAGGGAGCTCATGCTATCAGTCATCTCACAAACCACAGCCCTGCCATCCCATCATGAGACTCTCGGCTCGGCTCCATGCTTGGCTCCCCCATCAATGCAAACTTGCCCATGTAGAAAAGTCTACTGATAGAGGGGACTTGCAGGGTGACTTCTGATTTATTACTTTAAGAGCTGCTGTCAGAAAGCTTCTGTTTCTCCTCGTCTCCGTGCTCCCATTCCATCTCATCTCTTTGCTTATATTTGATCATATTTCAGCGTATCCTTTTAATCCTTCCATTCTCCCCCTCTCCTCGCTGTCCCCCCTTTTCTCTCCACTGCCTGATTAGGAAATCTGATCCCAGCACATCCCACACAGTGTTACTCTTAAGCAGACATCTTCTCTGCGCACACACTGTGACAGCGCTGTCTGCTGGATAAGTGCATGCAGGCTGGAATAACTCACAGTTGTAATTATGCAACGGACAGTAGCCTAATAATTTACTGTTTGAGAGTAGAGGGGGAGGAGAGGGGTCGCTGGACCAGGTGCTGTCACTGCCCTAAGATTAATGTACTACATTGTACTGTGTGCACAGATAACATGTTAAAATTCATCGCTGTGTTCTCCTCACCTCTTTCTACTACCTGTGTTTCAGGCACCATATCATGCAGCACATGTGGTAGAGGTAAGGTTCTGCATATTACTACAGTTTCCGTGAGTGGATTCTGATTGGTGGATCATAGTGTGGTGCAGCAGGAATGAGTCTTAAAAATAAATTTGTTAGCATTTTAGCACTTCCTGTTCCCTCGTTTCAAAGTCAGGGGGTCTTCTGAATGTTTTTTAGGTAGTTATCCTGAAATAAGGTCTGTGGCAAACACAAGCTGAAAATTATAAACGTTTTGTATAGAATACGTCAGTAAATACCCCACTGGTGAATTTAAAAACGGCGGTTGCTAACAAGTGTCTAAATGAGACGACTAAACTTCATCACGCCCAACATTAGCCTCCTTTAGCTTAGCGGTGGTGACATGAAGTCATGTGACCGTGCTGTAGTTCCTTTATAGCCCAACATTAGCAGCCTTTGGCTTAGCGGTGGTGAGTTGAAGTCATGTGAGCGTGCTGTAGTTCCTTTATAGCCCAACATTAGCAGCCTTTGGCTTAGCGGTGGTGACGTGAAGTCATGTGACCGTGCTGTAGTTCCTTTATAGCCCAACATTAGCCTCCTTTAGCTTAGCGGTGGTGACATGAAGTCATGTGACCGTGTAGTTCCTTTATAGCCAAACATTAGCTGCCTTTAGCTTAGCAGTGGTGACGTGAAGTCATGTGACCGTGCTGTAGTTTCTTTATAGCCCGACGTTAGCCGCGTTTAGCTTAGCGGTGGTGAAGTAAGGTCATGTGACCTGTAGTTCTTTCATAGCCTAGCGTCAGCTTTTTACATCAAACATCGAATGTGGTTTTAAGCTGTAAACTGGAGGAATCGATAATGGGTGATCAACCACCAAACACTGTCAACGAGCCACATTAAAGTTGGCCACCTTTCCTTATGTCAGATCCCTAAAAAATAACCAAATAATCAGTGCTCCCTCAGTTAAAATTCATCCAAACTATTTAAAATATTTTGTTATAATAAAGCATGTCCACACAAAGTGCTTCTGATTGACTATGACTAAAGATTTGCGTTGATTAAGTCCCACACGTCTAAATACAACATGACAAATCTGCAAGAATAAGCCCAAAACGTACAAAATATCATCATTAAAATGTAAAAATGCAATCACTTCTCTTCAAGTATTTTCCTACGACAACCACCATGGTGATTACATTACATATGTAATCAAACAAACTGCATCTTATCAAGGCTCTGATATGCAGAATCAAAAAAATAAACAATGTGATTTTCATTTTTTTTTAAATGGTCTCATTATTATTCATTGGTGGAAATGTTTTTCATCATATTTTTCTTAAAGCCTAATATCTGCCAAAGATAATATCATTTGACTTTCTTGGCCGGTGGCTATTATGTATTCCTCTGAAGGGTTTTTCTCACAATATCATCACCATAAAAATTGAAAAACAAATCTTTGAAGAGCAGCTTCTCCGTGTATGTAGCCCTACTTGGTGAATAAAAGCGGATTTTCTTCAGGTGGAGCAGCAGCACCTGAGCTGTTGATCAGGCGCTGCTGATGTGACGCAGACAGCGACCAGCGGGCCAGAGGAGGGGATTAGCTTCACTTGGGAGAGGAGGAGTGACTGTCATTTAAGGATTTGCACAGGGATATCTACATTTCCACTGCTAAGCTCTCGATGAAGATATTGTGGTGTCTTGTCAATCGTGTTAGTTGTGTTTGTTTTGTGTCTGTCATTCCAAGTCTAGTCAGGTTTCTATGTAGAGTCTTGTTTTCATGTTACTTCACGTATTGTCTGTCTATTTATGTCTGTTTCATCTCTAGTCAAGTCCCTATGTTTCATGTCATGTCTCGTTTTCCCATTTCCTGTTTTATTTTGTACTTACCTCTTGTCTTTCCTTTCAGGTCCTGTTGCTTCCTCCCTTTGTGTGTTTTCCCGCCCTCGTCAGCGTCTGCCCCGCCCCTGATTGTTTCCACCTGTTCCCACTTCCCTCATGTTTAAATAGTCCTTGGTTGCGTTCGGATAGTTTAAAAATCAGCTCCTAAATTCTAACCCTATCTCCTATTCCTTGACCTCTGAGTGAAACGTCACGGGGTTAAGGGATAGTGGATAGGAGAATTCAAAAGGACTTAGGAGAAGAGACTGCGGTACTTTAGAGAATCCGGATGCACTTTCACTATCCGACGTGTTTATGATGCACCAGCGGACGTCATTGTGTGCATCTGCTGCTGTGGGGAAACCATGCAAACTACAGTTTTCTATACAGCGGACTACAACATGGATGTTTAATAAGAGCGACGGACTCATCTAGAGACTCTGCACCGTGCTCTGATGCTGTTGCTTTATGCTTTATGAACAACAGAGAAACATATTCTTCATGACCAAAATTGGAATTGAAATAAAAAATGAAAGTGAAACTTATGCTCGTCACCCTCTCCCTCCGGTCCACATTAATACAAATGATCCCAATACGTATGATTGTATGAAAAGATCTTTAAATCAATACAAATGTATTTATTATAAACGTTAGTCCTTAACACCTATCACTGTGTATATCACCATTCAAACATCTTTTAAAAGTTGAACAAACCCCACAAAGCTCAGTGAAATGTTGACTTTATTTGATCATTTCAGTAAAAACTAACGTTCATATTTCTCTTTTTGATTATAATACTGATGAACGTTAAAAAAAAAAGCACTTTGGCAACTTACCACATACGTTTTAAAATGCTTAATAAGCACCGTAACTTTCATGATATCCTTTCTCCGTCATAATCGTTTGTGTCCGTGAAAGGCCGACTGTTGTGTGACGTCAAATGCTGCGGCTGCAAGGCATTGTGGGGCAGCATTTTCTCCTCTCCTTTCGGTTAGGGAGGTCCAGTGGTTCCTGAGCTAAAGGAGGTTATAAAGGAAGTTTGAAACCTCCTTTCCTATCATTCTAGAGAATTGGAACGGCACTTATCATGGCTGCCACTGAGGGACTTCCGGGTCATTTCACTCGGTTAGGAAGGTTCCTAAGCTAAATGGACTATTCGAACGCAACCCTTGTCTCCCTTTGTCTTGTGCCAGTTTGTCTTGTTTCAGTGTGCTTCACATGTCCAGAGACCCAGCGTGTTACCAGAGAGGAGAGTTTTTGTTTGAAATCAAGAGTTTTGTTTTGTCCTCGCAAGAGTGATCTTTTGTTTAAACTTTGTTTTATTTTTCTCATTAAAAAGTGAGTCGTTACATTTGAGTCCAGTATTTTTGTACCCCGTTCTAACAGATATTCCTCCTTCTTGGTGTGACTTTGGGCTTTTTTCCTGACAAAGCATATTCATACGCTGGCTGTCAGTTGCAAACACTTCCATTAGGAGGAACGCACTACAAACAAACAATTGAAATATAAAAACAAAAATGTGCCGAAACACATGCAAATGAAGAAACATCTTCACCAACTTGAGGAAACGTGTAGTTTTTACTAAAAGTGCAGCATAAAGGGAACGCTGCAAACAAAAAACACTGCAAGAAGCTCAAAACAACAGAAGCCAGGGGACACGTTAGGATTATAACGCTGGACAACTGTTGGCAGTTAGTCTGTTTCATAACATAAGTGTTTGTCAGTTTATTTGAAATGACTATGTTAGCTGCGTTAGCTAGCTAGTTTACAGCAGCTCTTCAGTAATATCAGAAGCAGTTATTTGATCAGATTGTTAAAATAAAGCTCATAAAACATTTTAGGTACGTTTCCAACCACAGAGGCAGTTGTCCAACTTTATAATCCTGAACATCAACTGTTGTTGTTGTGTTTTGAGCGTCTTGCAGCTTTTTGTTGATGCAGCGCTTTTAGTAAACGCTGCGCATGTGTTGTCAAGTTGCTGAAGATGTCTCTTCATCTGGATGTGTTTTGGATTTATATTTGAACCGTTTTGTAAACCTCAGCACTGTTCTCCTAATGAAAATGTTTTGGTCCGTTGTAACGTGTTCGCACCTGTCAGTACATTCCCCTCTGTAAAAACCCTCTGAAAGAATTAATTCTATCAACACAGCATCCAAGGACAGATCTGTTTCGACTCTCGCCCTGCAGCTCTACAGCAGTGTGGCGCCGATCGATCAGAAATGGATTGACAGCGTTTGATTGACACACTGGATTAATAATTATTTCCGGTTCAGCTCATCTGGGTTCCAATGTAGACATAAGGTGCTAAAACAAAACATTGAGTGAAATGAGCCGCTGTTTATGGCTTTCCTTGACAGTCTTCCGCGGCCATAAAGCGCTTCTTCCAAATTGAAAAGCAGAAAATGATGTTGTTTTGAGGCAGGCAGATGACTTCACATGGATTTATACCTCAGTAAAGCTAATGGAGGCTTGTATGTGTTGTGATGAGGGTTGAGGGAGGGGGTTATAACACGACATGCAGCCGAGCAATAACTCAAAAATCCATAAACCTCAGATGAAGTCACTCCCCTTGTCAGAAATCCATTTCCTCCAGGGCTCAACAGATCAGTGGCTTCTTCTTCTCCGCGGGGCGACACATGTATGAACGAAACGGGTCTAATTACAGCCATCATCATTTGTAGTTCATTAATGGGGAGCACTAATGTATGTCACACACATCTGTGATAGCAGATATTTTTGTCGGTACACTCCATCACGTTGGCGCCTGCTGCTCGCTGAATACCATCATGAACCAATCAGAGAGCAAATGCCAACTGACCGGAAAATGAAGCGCAAACAAAGGACTCCATCTCTGATTCAGAGCCAGATGACCTTCAGGACTCTTGGAGGCCGTTGGCGAAGCTTCTTCTCTTCTGTGACATCTATCTGTTCATGCGCGCAGGTCTAAAGGTCGCTGATGAATTAGAGTGCGGCAGCGGGGTTTTCAAGTTGCGTCCCGCTGTGGCGGCTCAGATGAGTTGAAAAGCGATGGCTGTAATCAGTGTCAGCTGTCCTTTCGAGCCTCTTTGAGAACTGCTTTTTTCACCACCTCATCAGCTGTCGAGGGTCTCTATCCTTTCAGGTGGCTGTGCACAGTGGCAGTATTACGCCTCGCCAGGGCAAAGGTTTTCACTCATTTCCTGCGTGGCTCGGGGAGGTCACCACACGGAGGGTCGCCGAGGTTTTACCACATCGTTAAGTCTGTAAAGAGGCCTCGCAGCTTGAAAATGACTTGTATTTTCTCGCAGCCTTTTGGCCTCGCAGAGTTTATGGGGCTTGTGCTGAAGTCATAGATCAGTAGATTAATACTGTAGAAAAACAGCTTCTCTCAACAGCATGGTGTGGATCCCCGGGGAGACTTTTCCCTGATCCTCGTCTGTGTCATTGCCAGGAAATGAAAGCCCCTCAGAGCCAATGGAGCTGCGCGACTGTCAAAACGCTCCCCTGTGCAACACGCCGTCCTCTCAAGCCGTTGCGCTGCCATATGTTAAAGCAAAATGGAGGCGACACACTGCTGGGTTTGGCATGATTTAAGCCCCGTGGGGGGGGGGGGGGGGGGGGGGGTGGTGGTAGAAGATGGCGTCCTGTTATCACCAACATATGGCTCCTGTGGCTTTGTCTGATGACTTCCATTGTTGTGAAGTTTCTCTGTACGACATCAGACTCCAAAAGGAAGCTGGTTTGTTTCGAGGCCCGGCAGCTTCTTTGCGGAAACTGATTAAAAGGCTGTAATGATCCTTTCTAACATAATCCCTTTATCTCCACTGCGCTTGAAGTGAGTCTCATGTGATCGCTATTTAGATGTGCGTGGTTTTAAGACTTCAAAAAGACATTATGAACCAAAGGATTAGTAAATAACTACTGCCAGATAACGCCATCTTGCATGAAGCAGAAATAGGACATCCAGCGCTGTGGTAGATGCTCTGGTTTCCACCAAAATTAGCTTCCCTGGCAGCATTAGGATGATTGTGAGCAGGTTCAGGGAGTAACAGATTACATGTATGACATTACGTAATAAGGATACAAAAAAAGGTAACTGTATTCCCTAACAGTGACATAAAAAAAAAATCCGATCAGATTACTGATTCCTTTTTTGGGGGGGACTACTAGCAGGATTACAATGTGTTTTCTAATAAAGAACGATATATAGAGGTGCTGTCTGAATGTAGAAGGTGGACACCTGAACTAAAACAGAATGTGTAAACTTTAGCGTTCTGTAAGCCTAGCCTAAAATATAAGAGGATACATTTTTGATCCTAAATATCTTGGCTTCTGCTTTTCTAAAGTCACATTGTTCTGTTGTCCTAATACACTGAAGTTAAAACATCTTATTGATATTTCTCTTGTGTTTATTTGCATTGCGGTGATTCAAAAGAAAGTAATCAGGTTACATTCCCTTCGTATTCTGATACTCAGATTACCTTACTGATGACTTTTTTTTTTTAAAGGTAACTAGTAACTGTAACGGATTACAGGTTTTAAAGTAACCATCTGGACTCTGATAGTTAGCATGCTAGCCCTCTCCTCTCTTTGTATTCCTGTGAGTGCAGTGCTTTGCAGAGAGGAGTGTTACTGGGTAATACAATCCTGGACGGGCGCTCCTATTAATCACTTCCTCCCGAGGAGGAGGGTTCATTAGGAAGCGATTCTCTTAATGGAGACTGGAAGGGCCCGCAGTTTAAGTGGTGCAGAGTCAGGGCAGGCCAGCTAAATCCGTCAGGTCTGCAGGAGTGGAGGGGCCGCTCTCCGGGGTCCTGCTAAAGGACGTTATCTAAGGTTGCAGGGGACCACTCTCATAAATAAGCCCAGAGGTGGTCCCTCTTTTGCAAAGAACACTCCAGCTCTTCAGGTGAAAGGAAGGCGCCGCGCTGCCATTCTCCGCTGAGCCGCGAGGATTAGATCACTTACAGGAAGGGGAAATATTTAACACAAGAAATATGACAAATTAATCTCATCTGGTAATGCGGCTGTCTCCGTGACAAATGTCGACAGAATACCTGAGCGGGGCAAGTAATTATACCCAAATGAACTTGTCAGGGAGACTTTCTCTTGAGTTAGTATCGGCGTTACGCCGCTCATCTGCAGGGAAGATGACGGCTCGCGGCCTCGAGACAAACGAGTTCCCGGAGTGCTCGTACGCTGACAAAATGATAATACGTTTGCCTCTGCTGCAGCGGTACTTTTTTTGTTGTACCACTTGCTGCTGACACTATTTCAAATAACATGCAGTGGATTTTATGTGGAGGGGAGAACTGAGAAAGCGCTTTAGAGGTGATGGAGAGCCGAGCTTTGATCTGTCTCATTTCAAAAAGGGCGCTGGTAATCGGAGTGGCTTAAATTGCACCCTTAGCCTGTTTTCCCTCGCAGCCGTCAGGTAATCCTTGATTATCTTCTCAGGAAGGGTTACAGTTCATATGCATTTAAGGTAACATAAGGCCTGTGTCGACTTTTATTCAAACTGTGAGCTGGGTGAGAGGAAAGGTGCTGAGTTTTATTAACTCTCGAGGATAGCAGGAGCTGGTGGAGAATAAATGGTCAGCCCTTCATGGTCTATTTTGGAGAGAGCCAACTGCAAATAGCACCAACCCTTCAAATACTCCAAGTACTCAAGTGCAGTACTCAGGTCCAGCTGAACGTCTACCACAAAAAGTTGAACAATTTCATTTTATAAACATCTCTTCAAGAGGCGCGTTAATGCCTATTGTTGGGTTTTCCATTTTCTGTAGTGTTATATATATATATATATATATATTATGGTTGTGTGCATGTAAATGGTCTGCAAAGTCCAAAATCTGTAGTTTCTGAACATAGTGACATCACTGTCTAAAACTTGCGCTTCTATTGGCTAGCACTCCAACGCATTTAAAATAATAGGCTAAGGGGTGGGACATCTCTAAGCGGTTGATTGATCACAACAGAGCTGGCCAGCGAACCAATCAGAGCAGACTGGGTTCTGGTTTCAGACAGAGGGTGAAAAGGGGTGCTGCAGCACAGGCAGTATGAGACAAATTAAGAGCTTTTTGAACATTAGAGCATGGAGACGTGTCCCAGTAGAGACACTACATACTGATATACACCTGAACATCAGCAGGAGAGGACTCATTAAAGTAGAGACACTACATACTGATATACACCTGGACATCAGCAGGAGAGGACTCTTTAAAGTAGAGACACTACATACTGATATACACCTGGACATCAGCAGGAGAGGACTCTTTAAAGTAGAGACACTACATACTGATATACACCTGAACATCAGCAGGAGAGGACTCTTTAAAGTAGAGACACTACATACTGATATACACCTGAACATCAGCAGGAGAGGACTCTTTAAAGTAGAGACACTACATACTGATATACACTTGAGCATCAGCAGGAGAGGACTCTTTAAAGTAGAGACACTACATACTGATATACACCTGAACATCAGCAGGAGAGGACTCTTTAAAGTAGAGACACTACTGATATACACCTGAACATCAGCAGGAGAGGACTCTTTAAAGTAGAAACATTACACACTGATATACACCTGAACATCAGCAGGAGAGGACTCTTTAAAGTAGAGACACTAAATACTGATATACACCTGAACATCAGCAGGAGAGCAATCTTTAAAGTAGAGACACTACATACTGATATACACCTGAACATCAGCAGGAGAGGACTCTTTAAAGTAGAGATACTACATACTGATATACAGCTGAACATCATCAGGATTTGTCCGCTTCAACAACTTTGAGACCCAGTCCTGACCTGTTGTGTGTTATACATAAAGTAAAGGTGTACACAGTGTGAGTGAAGCATCTCTTCTCCGCTCTGTTTCGCTCTGTATTATCTTGCTAATTCTCCCTCTGGATAAACCACAGCAGTCTCTGTGAGAAACAGCTTCATCACTTTTATCCCTGCGTGCGTGATTCCCTGTTTACCTCATGCTCAGGTGTGATTAGACGGCATGGCAGAGCTTACATTGGGCTCAAATCTGCTCTCCGTCAATACGGGCAAATATTAATGATGTTTTCCTCACAGGGAGTGCAGGCAGAATCAACAAGCAGGAGCTGGAACAAAAAAAGCTTCCTCTGAACTCTCACTGTGTCCATCGCCTCATCACGCTCAATAATAGTCGCAGAGCAAAGAGAAGATTACCTGCAGGTCAGAAACGTCCTTTCTCCTCCTGCGCTGTCCTTTCACTTCCTCTCGCGACTAATGAGACCAGACCGCAGCACAAACTTTTCCTTTTGATTATCTCACACATCCTGAAGGCCTCCTCTCGTCAGAGTGTCACAAGGGGAGGAATGACTTTAATTACTGCAGCTTTTAAAGTCACACATCTACAAGAAAAAAAGTTGTATTATATATGTTACACTTTAAGAAAAAACGACTATTATCTAAGGAAATCATGAAGGATACACTTTATATTCTTTGAGATTATCAAATTGTTAGGATTATTAATAGAAATCCCCACACAAATATGAGATTATAACAAATTTAGAAAGAAATAGTATTTTCTGTGAGAATATAATTAACATATTTGAAATTAAAATATACTATTATCTCTAAAACTGTAAAATGAATGAGGAATAAATCTTATATTCTCTAAGATTATCAAGTCTTGAGATTGAGAGAAAACAAATAATTGAAGTGTGTATTTGATCGAGGGGACACATGATTTGAAATCACAAGGTTGGATCAACCTCATGGTTAAACTCAAACAAAGGATTCAAATCAAATCCTTTTTTTTATCGTCACACTTGAACACATCCAAATTTCGATTCTGCATGTTGCCCATCGTAGCGTTGTACTGAGAAGAGTTTGGAAATCAATGGAGCTGTCACTGATTTTGGCTTTAAATTCACAGCTTGTCTCCATGCTGCTGTTTGGGAATGCATGGAGTGATGAGAATTAAAGGCCAATCTCTCCAGTTAAGAAGAGCACCGCAGAGCGAGCACGGTGACGTGGAGAACATTTTAAAAACCACCGCAGCCTCTCAGCTCGGGGACAAACTTTGATGCGACTTTACTCCGGGATAACACGCCGGGCAATTTGTGTGTCTCAAAAGGAAGATTGTGCAGCGTTAAGTCCTTTAAAGAGCTAATGCATCCATCTCTCTGCTCCACTATCTCTCACCCCGACATGAGGGTCTCCCCACAAAGCAGCTGATTGAATCCCGATGTGACGGCGTTAGCTACTTTCTGTCCTGCTGGAAGACTCCTGATTGGACTTCGGAGGCTCTCCCTGTTTCCCATCCCACAGGCTCAATCACCAGCGTCTGATTGGAGATCTTAACCCCCGCGACCTCCTCGAGATGGACTGTACCAACCGCAGAGCAGGGGTGGCCTCACACTGCCCTCTGTCTTAAAAAAGAAGCACATCATCCACAACACAGAAAAGTTTGAGTGTGCCTCGGAGAAGACTTTGAAGAGCCGCACTCGATGCTTCCAGGTAGCTCTGTGGAACATTTGTTGCGTTCACAAACACTTCCTCTGAAGAGAGAGCTCCCTGCGGGGGAGATGGGGGGCATTTTGATCGTCTGCCACTCGATTGTTGATGCTCCGGGAGCTTTGTGAAACTGCTTCTTTACCAGAAAATAAACGGTGCTCCTGCAGTAGCCTACTTCGGGTGAAATAACCAGTGGTGGAAGGAAGACTTCTTAAAGAGTCTCTGTTCTGCTTTCTGGGGTTTTTCCACTCCTGGTCTGCAGAAGCTACAATCCATGTGTTCTTTCCAGAGGGAGTTTCTCTCACACACACTTTTGAATATTAAAGCATCTAAACATGTCACAGTAGAGACACTAAATACTAATATGAACCTTAAAATGAGAATGATATGTCCTCTTTAAATAAAGATAGACTCTATTATAAGGTGCACCTGCCAAGTAAAAGCTATGTTTGTAATTCTTCCAAAATGTAGTAGAGTATAAGTACAATGCGTAAAGTATCTCAACAATTTCCTTAAAGGTGGGGTAGGTAAGTTTGAGAAACCGGCTCGAGATACACTTTTTGTTATATTCCATGGAATGCTCTTAGCATCCCGATAGCAATGAATATCTGAAGTGCGTTGACAAAAAATCCGTAAAAAAATGACATCTGTGGAAGCCGTGGCGCTGTAAAAAGCACGACCAATCATCTGAGCCGGCCCGGCTAAAATAACTGGATGGCCTACCTGCCTGTCAGCCTTCCATCTGTGCACAAACTTATCTCGTGCCCTCATTGGTCATGTGCGCGTTCGTGTGTGTTGAAGGAGGGGCTCTGTAAGGAAGTGGCAGATTTTTTCCGGTTGTGTATTTTCAAATTCAAGCGCACTCAAACTGGTTTCTCCAAAGTTACCTACCCCACTTTTAAGTACAGTAGCCTACTTGTTCGATTGGATTTAATTACTTTCCACTTGTGGAAATAACACTGAGCAATTTAAACGTTTAACTGTTTTTTGTATTACACAGTAAATAAAATCTGCAGCATAAAATCCAGAGGAGGCGAAGCTCCGTACTTTTATGAATCATGCGTACAGAGCACAGAGAGAGAGGTGGGTTGGAGAATTCACAGCAGGTTGAAAAACGCTGCCTGTGTGGTTTCACAGAGGGTGGCATACAAAGAGATTTGCAGAGAGATATAAACAACTTTGAGAGCTGAGGAGGATGAGAACAGCCCTCAGGAGCTTTCTGACCAGAAGAAGAAAAACACTGTGTTCAGAAAAGCTGCCGTGTTTACTTCTTTTGGAAACATTCGAGAATCGCCTCCCCAAACTCTGTCCCAGATAAAGCAGAAACCTGCACGGGTCAATTTTAACTGATAGAAAAATACTTCTTTCTCTGCATTAACTCAAGCTCATGATTATTTGTATTGGCTTATTGATCTCACATCATTATGGCTGCAACTAATGATCATTTTCAATCTGCAGATTCAGTTTTTGATGGATCATTTGTAACTAAGTAAGCAATTCAGAAAGTATGTAACTCAGTAATTAAGCAAGGAAGCAAGCAAGTTAGTATGTACATACTTAAGTCAATAAGTGAGTAAAGTAAACAAGCAAGTAAGTACGCAAGTGAGTTAGAAAGTATGTGAGTTACTTAGGAAATGTAAAAGTAATTAAATAAATATGCAAGAAAGAAAGTAAGTTTAACTGGTTAAGTTAGAATGTTAGAAATAAGTGAGCTAGTAAAATAGCAAGCAAATAAGGCAAGTGAGTTACTGATCACACAAAAAATACCTAAAGTGGACCTATCATGCTATATTTGAATAATATATTGTAGGACCATACCTACCGTATATAAGGCATATTTATACTTTTTATTTTTCAAAATACCAAACAGATCATGTATTTTAGCCATTCCTCATTTCGCTCAATTCAACACTGTCTTTGCATGGGCTGATTCTGTGAGAACAGCACCATCTACAGGCCTGGCATATGTACTACAGCGTCTCCAGTGCTTTCCAACGGCAATGTCCGTGGCTGTCTCCTCCTGATTGGTGGAGTTGGCCCAATAGCCGTAGCGCCACTTCTGTGACGTCATAGAAGTGTTCAAATCTGGATCAGTCTGTATCAGATCCGTTGCAGCCCCTTTTTTTAGAGATTTGGGTATGGAGGAAAATAGAGAGGGTTGTGTTTTCTGACACTTGGTGAGTTCCCTGGAACACCGGGGACACATATTCATGTATAAAAGACGTACAAAAGTGCATTTTGCATGATAGGTCACCTTTAAAGTTGCTGCTAGAGTCTGAAAGCATTAAGTAAAAAACGTAGATACTGAACTTAAAGATGACCTATTTAGCCTTTTGGGGGTTTCACTTTCCTGTAGTGTGTTCCATAAGTTTTAGTGCATGTAGGGTCTGCAAAGGATACAATTCCTTTGTCCCCTCCAGATGAAGTTTCTCTCCCACACGGCCCCCCGCCCCCACCGACTGAAACGCCTTCATTGGACTCCTATGTTTACGTCCATAACATAGTGACATCACTCTGTAACACTTGCGCTCCTATTGGCTAGCTCTCCAACACATTGTACGTGATAGGCTAAGGGGCGGGACATCTCTAAGCGGTTGACCAATCAGAGCAGACTGGGCTCTGGTTTCAGACAGAGGGTGCAAAAAAAAAAAAAAGCAATACTCTTTACGAATTAAACGAGAGATTAGAGATTGAAGTGAGGGATTATTTTCTTTCGTTTGAATCTCCAGCTGTAGCTTTATCCAATAGTATACTGTACATCGTAAGTAAACAAATAGCAGCATAGCATACAAAGGAATGCTACAATTAAACTGACTTCAATATAAAGGATTGATGATGTCTCTCTCTGCCCACCTCCAGTCAAGAATAAATGGAGGTGTAGCTGCCTCTCCACACATATCATACAACACCACTATCAGCTTACTTTTTTAATATCGTTCCTCTCTGCCCACCAGCTTCGGCTGTGAGATCACATTTTACCGGAAAACCATCAATAGTTCATCTTCACTTTTAGGTGTTATTATGTTATAGCACATGAGTGAGGACAAAAGTGTGAAAGAGGACCCCAAGGGCCAATAAAAAGCAGCCTCTCCCAGTACAGCCTTTGAGTGAATTACCACCCACCTCCCCAAAAAGCTGGCTTCCAGGACCCGCTCTCTGATGCCTTTACCGTCAGTGACGAGGAACAGAGAGAACCAGCTCTCTGTGGGACATAATGGGGGAAAAGGAGCCTCCAGCCCACTCCCAAATCCTACATTGTAGGGCAGGGCTGCCAGGAAAGGAGGCCGTCATGGTGGGATTGTTGGGGTAATAACGGCTTTTGAAAAGGATGAGAGGTGCAGATGAGCTCTGCGTCCAAACCTAGCGCCATCGGAGGACGTCATTTTGGAAAATGGCGGCGTTTCGCTCAGCAGTGCATCCTAAATCCAATCGAGCGCTGAAATCCAAATCAACCCGTGTTTAAACATGCATACAGACAGAAAGACCACACTGCAAAGACTCAATATTTGTTCTGAGAGGCAAAGACATTCACCGACACAAGGGGAAGAAATCCAAGTGCCAAAAAATGTTTGTCCTGTCTCCGTGGCCTTCGTACAAGAAGGACAGAGTTGTTGCTCTTCATTAAGTCAGGACCAACCGCAGCTCTAAATCCTGCACAAAGAGACACGAAACCTCAGGTGGAGAGTTATAATAGTTAGTTGTTTTTTAATTGCACATAGCCAAAACAGTTTCATACCATCTGAGATCAATGCTTGACATTTTTCAACGGCTGTAATCTCATACGTTAGCAGCCAGGAATCACTCTTCGGTTAAAGTCAGGGACGAGTTGTGATGTTTTCTTCTTAGTTTGAGTGATGTGAGCATAGCTTATGATTGAATGCACTGTAGCTGTCATGCTAGTGTTTTGTGTGAATATCGATATTGGGAGTATTTATTTTGCTGTTGTTATATTGACATTGAGGATCAACATTGACGCTGTGCACAAGAAGGGGATGAGCAGACTCTATTTTCTGAGGAAGCTGAGATCCTTCCACGTGTGCAGCAAGATGCTGGAGATCTTCTAGTCTGTTGTGGCCATTGCACTCTTCTTTGCTGCGGTCTGCTGTTGGGGGGGGGGGGGGGGGGGCAGCATAAGAGCCGGTGACACCAGCAGGATCAATAAACTGATCAGGAAAGCTGGGTCTGTCACCGGCATCAAGCTGGACCCCTTTGAAGCTGTGGTGGAGAGGAGGACACTGAACAGGCTGTTGTCCATCATGGATAACCCCCACCCGTCCTCTCCACCTGCAGCTGGACAGACAGATAACCCCACCCGTCCTCTCCACCTGCAGCTGGACAGACAGATAACCCCACCCATCCTCTCCACCTGCAGCTGGACAGTCAACGGAGCTCCTTCTCCAACAAACTGCTGCAGCTCCGCAGTGCTATAACTCTGTACTACAAATCACCTCTGGCTGGAAGAGAACTCTCTGCTCCATAGTTCCTCTTGGAATAAAACCACGCTGTACATTTTACATTAATATAATCTGTTCAATATTTAATATTAATATTCCATGTAATATATTTATGTATATATATATTTGTATAATATCTTGTCAAATTCTACATGTATATTTTCTATTTCAACTTGTATATTTTCTATTTTATTTTCTTTTCTTTCCATTCTTGTTTATTTCTAGTTTTCTTTTATTGTAAAATGCCTTGTCTTTTATCCTACTGCAACAAAAACAATTTCCCAAATTGGGATCAATAAAGTTCCATCTTATCTAATCTTATCCAATCTTTCAAAGCTTTGAGCACAACAAACAAAATTCAATTTAGTTCCTTTGGATTGTGCTGTAGAAAGATCTAAAAACCTTAACAATAGAAGTGGTTGGTGCAGAAATTCAAGTGTTGCTGAATATATAACTTTTAAATCACAGAATTGTCTCATACTGAGGTTTAACGACATTTCGTTGGCTTCTCTCACTGCAGTACAATAAAAGAAGATAGGCACAAATAATCAAAAACAGAAATAACAGCAATCACAAGGGACTGTTAGAAATGTAATATAAATGTACACATTTTACAATCTCTAACATCTTAATATACAACCTACAAAATTAAAATATGACGGTGTTCTACAAAGATGCTAAAAATGACCATAATTGATAACAAAAAATGTTTTTAAAGTTTAATGTAAGACCATGTAAGCCACAAAACAATAAAGGTTTAACTTAAAGGGGACCTATCATGCAAAATGCACTTTTTATGTCTTTTATACATAAAGATGTGTCCCCGGTGTGTCAGGGAACTCACGCAGCGTCAGAAAATAAAACCCTCTCTCTTTTCTTCCGTACCCAAATCTTTAAAAACGGGGCTACAACGGAGCTGATCCAGATTTGCGTCCGATATGACGTAATATCGGAAATGTAGAGCCGCGGCACTATCAGAAACGTTACTATCAGAAACAATGCCCGACTGTTTTGGACCTAATATGGTCAGTGTTTACATTAGCATCACTAACACTCAGAGCTAACCTGTACTGGAGAGCATGTGTGTGAAGAAGCAGGAAATAAAAAGGAACTCACCTTGTGGTATAACCGGCAAGAGAGAAAGCCTTTGAGCTCCATACTGTTTCAGAAAGAATCCTTGATAATCCATGATATGGCATTTCATCACCGCAGTATTTAGTTTAGACAGTAGCTGCCGGGTCCCACATGAGCTCAGCCCCCTCCTTTTTTATTTTATACCCCCAAATCATCACTTTTGAAACAGGAAGTGAAATAGAGGATATGAGGCATGGCTAGAATGGGTGATCTGTTTGGTATTTTGAGCAAAACACTTCATAGACATGTTTTTTATATATTTGTATATATTTGAGACCTATGCTATTGCCTAAAGATAGCATGATAGGTGAGCTTTAATTGAACCAAAAAGTTTGAAGCATCAACAATTACAATTTTAAATCTAAGACTGAATTGAAAACAAAAGTCTTTCATTAAAATATGATCACTTGGCAATTGTTCACAGACATAGGTTACAAAGTGCTTAAAGGCTTTAAACAAAATCAAAAAGATGTATGGATGTCAAAAGTGCGAAACTGTTACCATTATACACAATTGAATACACAGTAAATAATATATGTTGTTAGGATGCAGACCATGACGTTTTTACAAGTTGTCTGTTATTTGCCACAATGTGCAGTATAACAGACACAATACTGCATCTCATTTCCACAGGATGTACTGCTACATTGATGGTAATTGGTTTGATAAGTGATGACAAATGGTTCTGTATTTGTTGAACATTCTGCTAAATCATGGGGTGTAAAATCCTGCAGCTCTCTACAGCCAGCAGTGATTCCTCCGTCTCTCTCATCTCTGTCAGAGGCGGCTGTGCCAGGAAAGTACTCAGCTTTATTTCCAACATCAATTTAACTCACAAAAAAAAAAAACACCACCCACGGCAAGCTCAGAGAAAATGCAAAATGCATTCATGTTTAATCCTCTTTCCTTCTCTCAGTGTTTTAGTCAGTACTACCTGATGTAGGGAAGGTGTATTTCATTTTCAATAAATAAAAGGTTTGTGTTGCAGAGTTGGTTTGATTGATAATAATGCATTAGTAAACAACCACTCATACTTATAGCTAACTACTTCATCACCTAACTAACGTATGTACTTATTACTTTCTCACTAACTCATGTACGTATTTACTTAGTTATTTACTCACTTTCTTACGTACTTACTAATTGTTTGCTTAACTACTCTCTATACTTACTTACTTATTTACTGCCTAGGTCGCTAGCTTTCTTACTTAAATATTTAGGTACTTCTGTACTTATTTGCTTACTTTCTAGCTTCCCTGCTTGCTTGCCTACCTTCTTTCATGCCTTCTTGCTTAATTGCTAGCTTGCTTGCTAACTGACATACTTACTTACTTGCTTACTTACAGTACTAGCTTGCTAGCTAACTTACTTACATACTGTATGTACTTGTAAATGGTTATTTAACATCTTGCCAAAAGGACAACAGTTGAAAATTAGCCTGCTGGCTAATACTGGCACGTTTACAGCAATGTTGATTTATGTGCACTGTCTTTTAAATAAATAAACAAACAAACAAACTTACTTCCTAGTTTGCCTAATGGTCGCCATGCCAAATAGTAAATAAATTCATCTTTAATCCCCTTCCCCCTCTCAGGTGTTTATAGAACATCCAAGCCTGATGTGTGTTACATTTCTTCTTTAAAAGCTGTTCTGTCTGTGTTTTGCGTAACGGAGCAGATTGATTGTAGGTGTTGGGATAATGTATTGTTAGGTAAACATTCACTCCGTCTGATGCCTCGCCAGCACTGCAATTTAATCACAGCAAAGAGCAAATATATGAATTCCTGCTCCTGAACGCTCATTAAGGATGCTCACCATACGGCTCCTTCCTGGAATGAGGCATTTGCAGCTTCGCTAGTGAGAGTAATGACCATCACTCACACTGCCAGCTTTCATTGCCTGGTGGCGTGTTTAGCTATACATACTTGAGATTTGGAGGAAGCAAAGGCAATTGTATTTAATCATCCCGGGGGAGAGAATCGCCTTGAAAAAACACGTTCAAGTGATCAATGGCTCGACGAGTGAAAGGCTCCATCAAGACGTAACTCTCCTCACATCTATGTCCAGCTCTCCTTACATCTGCTCACATGTGATTTCAAAGTAAAGTACTGTAAACCCTTCTTTAGAGGCATTCAGCTCTGTCAGCGGGAAACAAACAGAGAGAACTATAATCGCTATAAGACTTACTCATAAAGATAGCATGTCATCATCATATATTATTGTTGTTATTGTTATTATTATGATCATGCGCCGCTTGCCACCTTCTTCTCCAGTAGGACTCAGATGAGGGTGTTGCACTTTTCTTTTCCTTTTCTTTTCCTTATAGATGTGATGTTTTGGTGTTGTTTTTTTTCTTTCCGTTAACCGTCAAGTGGGAAATAAGTATTTTTTTTGTGTTTCTCTTAGTATCCTAAGATACTGTTATGTTTGGCTGTGAAACATTTTTATTATGAAGGGTAGACCATCTATTTGTATTTATTTTGTTTTTTTTAGAAAGGGGCAGGTCACATAAGATTTTATTCTTCTCCCTGCTCCTTTTTGCTCAATGGTGTTTTGGTAGAGTCATGTTTTCTAGGCAATTATTGTACATTTGGTTTTGCGTACCATGAGCGGGACAAATAAAAATGAAGAAAATGAAATATATCTGCAGCTACAATGACTCAGCCATTTATGATTGTAATTAGACATATCTCTCTCGTTCAGGAGTTTGCTGTACCACCTACTTAGTGACAATATCTGTCAGATGATTTCTTCAATTCCTCCTCTCCGGTTCATAAAACATTTCCGACGTCATATAGTGTGCTAGGAATCCCTGAACTGTGCCCCTAACCCTAACAATGTGAGGTGTTTTAGTAGCACCCTGCCAATTAAACAAAACAATGCCATACAGTCTACTTATTTTTGTTCTATAATTATTATAAAAACATACAATAAAAGAGATGCAAAATGGTTAGCTAACACTACTTCATGCTATCTAAAATTATATTGACTTTATTCCTTTTGTGGATATGTGTCAAAGTGCCATACACATAACACAACATCACATTTAAAACATGGATAACATGTAAAAACAGTATACGGTACAATATATAATGCAAAAGTGTAGGTAGAAGCAAAATAGGTTGTATACATTTAAGCAATAGCTCACGACAGGCGTGGTTCGGCCCGACGCGAAGCGGAGGGTCGACAACCCCCTTAGCTGTGATATAATGAGCATATATCACGGCCTGAAGTGAGCTATTGCTTTTATAAAATGGTTACCAAGTGTGGCAATATGAAAGAAAAATACACACTCTAATTTAAATCGTTTTTATTAGTAAATAATGATGTTCAAAATAAAATAGTCCCTCCGTTGCCTTCTGCACGAAACCTAGTGCGAGGTGGTTGCTATGCAACAACACTAACAGCTAGCGAACATATTAGACAGAGAGCGTCATCGTTTAGGTGCTCTCTGGAGATAGGCACTGCTCAATCCACTCCTCCATAGTAAGACCCCCGCGGAGGTCGAAGTTAATCTTAAATGTTTCCATCTTATGCTTTGTAAGTTTGTTTCGTAAAGGAAGAAATTTAAATATATTTATAAAACCGACAAGTCAAATCAAGCAATCCGATTGGTCGATAGTGTTCTGCGGCCCTCTTTGATTACAGATTTGAAAACATCGTTGCTTGCTTTAAAAGTAGCACAATTAATTATGTCAAACCTTGGAGAGTATCTAGATATCCCTGCCCTAATGCCAAAGGAACTGCACACTGAATATGTTTTTGCCGTTTGATGTCTATGTCTGGACCGCTGTGTAAAAAGGAGGGTTTCTGCCCCGTTACTTCTCCGCTGCTTTCTTGTTCCAGTTTGAAGTTTGCTTTTCAGCCCAACTGTATTATACTGTGTTTCTCAGGCGCGGAGGGATACTGACTTGTTGTGAAAAGTACCTTATAAAACGGACAAGTCAAATCAAGCAATCTGATTGGTTCTTAGCCGTTATATACTGAGCGTATACCACGGGTAGAATTGTAAATTACTTTTCACAACAAGTCAGTATCCCTCCGCGTCTGAGAAAAACAGTATTCCGTTGGGTTGAAAAGCAAACTGCTTTGCTTTTCATACTGGAACAAGAAAGCAGCTGAGAAGTAACGGGGCAGAAAGCCTCCTTTTTACGCAGCGGTCCAGACATAGACATCAAACGGCAAAAACATATTCAGTGTGCAGTTCCTTTGGCATTAGGGCAGGGATATCTAGACACTTTCCAAGGTTTGACATAATGAATTGTGCTACTTTTAAAGCAAGCAACGATGTTTTCAAATCTGTAATCAAAGAGGTCTGCAAAAACACTATCGACCAATCAGATTGCTTGATTTGACTTGTCAGTTTTAGAAATATATTTAAATTTTTTCCGTTACGAAACAAATTTACAAAGCATAAGATGGAAACATTTAAGATTAACTTCGACCTCCTGGGGGGTATTACTATGGAGGAGTGGATTTAGCAGTGCCTATCTCCAGAAAAAAAAAAGCACCTAAACAACGGCATGCAGAGCTACGTGAAGAGCAGGTAGACCAACTGGAAAAGTACCACCATTCAAAAGCTTTCTGATGCGGGTCTTGAAACAAAGCAGAGAAATTATGACCGTTAGTGGCCACAGGTACGAAAGCTCTCTCCAGAGCTACTGGAAGCCCAATCTCGGGGACCGGAGAAAGTGGAGCAATATTCTCGCCACGCCAAGCAACAGCCTAGAACAACCTCAACCTATACAAGTGACCACGTAAGCCTTGCTACTGATGCTGGACAGTTTTTCAGTGGGTGCACAATAAACGGCAACACACATTGATGTAAATAAACAGCCAATTAATGGATCAACGCTCTCTGTCTAATATGTTCGCCAGCTGTTAGTGTTGTTGCATAGCAACCAGGTCGCACTATGTTTTGTGCAGAAGGCAACGGAGGGACTATTTTATTTTGAACATCATAATTTACTAATAAAAACTTTTAAATTAGAGTCTGTATTTTTCTGCTTAAATATATAATGCAAAAGTGTAGGTAGAAGCAAAATAGGTTGTATACATAATACAAGAGAGCACAGTCATTCTGTGTTCAATGTCAGCTTGGCATATGTAAACGTATTTAATTATTAATTATATTATAAGTCTTTATTTATTTCTGCTGGCCCTTTTTAACCCTAACTTATATATCATATCGTATGTAACAGCACTGTTTGTGTGACCTGTCAATCACTTTCACTGTAGAGCATGTTCTCGCTCTCTTCTGTTCCTGCTGTTATGGTAAATTGTTAAGTAGCCTACATTATGAAACTTAAAATAATAATGACATGAATAGTGGTCCCTGTTTGTTTTTTTACCCAACCATCCATCCCAGTCTCAAGACTTCTTGTGTCGCTTTTAATACTACCTCAATTGACTCCATCGCTTGTATCCATTATAACTACTTCAGCCACTAGAGGCAGACTTGCACTTCCAAGACTGACGCCAGAGTGATAACAGTTGTGTCATAGTTTGATGATAGGGACAATGAAAAAGTGTCGTATTTAACTTGCAGGAAGTGAGTTGTGGTTTGTGGGCTGGTCTGAAGTCAGTATAAGATTGTTAATCACTGACTATGAGCTGGTAAACACATTATGTGTCTGGCAAAATCAATATCAGGGCTGTAACAGAATCACATTTTGCTTACTTGCTAGTTCAGACTTTAGTGACAGAACTTGAGTGTGTCTTCACCTCTGCTTTTAACCTGGCGAAATCTGTCATCAAACAGAAAAACACAATCTTAATGAAGTTACAGCTAAGTGTTTAATTTTCAGAGCAGCACTGCAGGATTAAAGCAGCATCAGTGTTATTCTGTCCTGTGTGTGTGTGTGTGTGTGTGTGTGTGTGTGTGTGTGTGTGTGTGTGTGTGTGTGTGGACATTTCATACCACGTCTGTCATTTTCTATAACGTCAACCCAGAGCTCTTCTCCCAGGCTGATCAGCAGCCAGTTATCATTTATGAGGTGCTCGTCTCGCAGTAACCTCGTCACAGATTCAGTGTCGGCCCAGAACACAGCGACGCCACATGATTACTGAGCGCTGCAGTGGGTGGGATCCGCCTACAGGATTTTATTTTATTTGAGGTGATAGATGTGGGAGAAATGGTTGTAAAGATTGCACCAACGTGTTTTCTTTTTTTTTTTAGGAAAGCTGGATTTGAGTGGGCTTTGTCAAAATGAGCAGAAAGGAAATGTGCCTTTCACACTTCTAATATCTTAGCTGAGAAATACTGGTCCTTTCAATCCTCTGTTCAATAAGTCAAGTTAATTGTATTTACAACATATATCACACCATCGAAGCATTTTTATTATATTCCACAATGTATTTATTGACTGTACAGTATGGAATATTAAAGTCTGTTTAGTGTGTATATATGTGTCTTATTCCTACAACCCGTTTGAACCATTTGCCTTGCTCATTATTTTCTGTCTCTTTCTGTTTATGTATTCAGTATATTGGACACTGCATTTCCCTTTTCAAACACCGCTATGGATATGGAGTACATCAAAGCCAAACAAATACTTTAAAGGTACATAAGACACATCACTCTTTTTGAGGTATGAGATATAGATATTGTGGTTTTAGAATATACTGCTCTTAATACAACTACAGTAGGCCAATTGATATGACAAATGATGCCTATATGTGAACACAGGTTAAGCAGCAACATGTTTCAACACTGTAAACATTCCCGTGTAATACCAACAGTCAGTTATTTTACTTTGTATACTTACCGAAAAATATAGAACCAAGGTCCTTTTTTCTGCCAAAATCAGAGCCCAGAAAAAATAGTAATATCAGGTGGAATTCTGTATGAATGTGTGTGATGGACTGAAATCTAACTTGTTTATGTGAAAGCACTTTGAGGAGTCACAAAGACTAGAAAAGAGCCCATTTACCATTCTGTATTATAATGATTTGAGAGGGAGAGACACACTGAGCAGTCTGCTGGGAAACAAACAACAGAGGGTTATTGAAGCTGTGGCTTTCAGAGAGTTTATATCACTCTCCTCGGCAGGTTTACCAAGCTTAAATAAAACATTAAGACTGAGACCAGCTCGCCAGCCACCCTATTAAATAATAAGCAATTCAATCAAAGTGATGGCAAAAAGATGAGCTTGGGGTTTGGGTTTGAAGGCCTCAACATAACGAGACAGTCTGATATATGTGTCCGTTATACAGTATTCATCAGAGGCACATTACAGTCTGATCAGACATGGATGGGAAGCCCAAAAAGACAAGTTCAAACTGGAGTTGTATCGTCAAATATCTTTCATTTGCTAACCCATTTAAACCACACAAAAAATGAATTTATTGACTGGCAGTAACAATTCATAAGAGGGACAGACTTTCATAACAACGACATGACACCTGCCATGAACATAATGGATTCAGCTCCATGTTTTTATTAACAGTCGCATACACACCCTTTAATAAAGTGTAACCACACTGACACTCAAGAGAAAAACATCAGCTAGTCTCACCGCATACTTTGCAATGCATCATGGGAATATATGCAACACACTGCACACAGTTCTGTAAATAAGACACAGGCATCTTACTTTAAAAAGCCATTTTAAAGAGGCCTTATTCTGCTTTTTGGAGTTTACCTTTCCTGTAGTGTATTATAGATTTTAGTGCATGTCAAAGGTTGGCAAAGGCCTTAAATCCCTGTGCCCCTGCCAGAAACTCCTCCATTGAACTCCTTTATTTACATCCGGACCATAGTGACATCACTCCGCTTCTATTGGCTAGCGCTCCAACACATTGTACGTGATAGGCCAAGGGGCGGGACAGCTCTAAGCGGTTGAGCAATCACAACAGAGCCGGCCAGCTAACCAATCAGAGCAGAATGGGCTCTGGTTTCAGACAGAGGGTGAAAAGAGCTGCTGCAGCACAATATAAATAGTTCCTTTATTTTTACTTTACAATACATCATCATTTTGACAAGTCACTTTTGTCTCTTAACATTATTTGTGTCATTCATTTATTTAGTTAATTTGTTGTCCATAATGGCTTGTGTCCTATCTTTCTAATCAACTTTTTGTACTGAGATCAAAATGATCTAGTTTTTTGTTACATTGGCAATTTGTCCCTTAAAAATGTTGTGTTTTCTTCATCGTTTTTGAGAAACATTGTTTTGTTTTGTAAAATGTCATTGTTTTGTGTAATGTGTTTTCTAATATTTTGTTGTTGGTTATTTTAAATGTCATGTTTTTTTTTAAACGTTATTGTGATTTGACCCTGGGGGCCACTGTATTATCCAGCTGTTATGGTGTTACATTTTTTCTTCTCCAGAGCAATTTACGAGCTAATAAACCTAACTTTACAGTATGTGCTTCATGAAGATGTGATGATCCAAAGCATTAGGTTATTGACCATGTCCAATAATTAAACTCATCATTAATCATTATAGTTACAATATCCAGCAAGTGTGTTTATGTACACTGAAATAAACACATTACTGGTATAATATATACAGGAGAGAAAGACTTCATGTATTGACATTTATTTCTGTGTATACATCAATGCTTCCAATTATTAACCAAGAGAAAAGATTTAGAGGATAGTTTTGAAATCAAATTAGGAAAAAGTATAAGCCCTAGTATTACAGCAGGACAACAGAAAGCAGAAGAGCGAAAAAAAAAGAAAGAATATGATAAAATATGCAAATGATACAATCTCCACACAGAAGCTAAAAATGACAAATAACAAGATGTGCAGACCTAAAGCACACTCTGTTAGTCTTTAGAGGCGCAATAAGCGGGTGCTCCCAAAGTTTGTTTGGACTTCCACAGCTCCGGCATATTAGACTCATTTAAGTCCAAATACTTTCATAAAAAAGATATATAAATAAATAAAAGCTCCGTGTCTGAGAAAGAAAACGATGTTCCAGTTAAATCCTCATTACCACCAAGGCTCAGATTTACATAATCTACTGCTTTCAAACAAACGCACTGCAGCAACACGCCATACGAACAGTCACCACTGATACTAATTAGGCTTTCACTGTTGAATGTACAGTATGCTTTATGCACACATCCTCTGCAAACACTCAAATCCTCCACAACGTGTGGTGACAGCACTCCAGAGACGGTTTATAATAAATGAAGCGTGCTTTATTCTCCTTTCAAAGTCGGAAATGAGAGATCTAACTTTCATTTCTGATGTTGGTGAACATTCAAGTGTCAGAAGAAACGTTATCGTGGAATAATAAGACATTTTGATTTTCGATCTGCAAACGGTCTCACTTATTTTTATAGAACATGGAAGAGTAAATACAAATTCAAAATGAAAGTTTCATACTCAATGTTCCAGTCACTATCAAAGAGCATTTCGTTAAGATATTTAGGAAAGGAAATGCATCAGAATTTTTTAATAACCCATTTGGTTTCGCGTCTGAAAAAACAAACAAATCCAAAGATACTTTGAAATTGGTTTGGGTAAAACATTGTGTTTTTTTTCCTAATAATATATTTAGTCTTTAGGTTAATTGGACATGTTTCCAGGCTAGAAAGAAGAAATAGCTGTTTCCAGATACGCCTCCACCATACTTGCCAACCTTGAGACCTCAGAAATCGGGAGCATTTCAAAACCGGGGGTGGTGCTAGTGGATCGCCGGAGCTGTAGATTAACATTAACATGCTTATTGTAGTTGTAAGTGCAACTGTAGCACCATCCTTGATGGAGCATATGTGTGGCTGGACCTGCATTTGACAGGAAAGGAGTGAGCTAGGGTCGAGTTGTCGATTCTTGTTCTGTTTTCCCCAAATGTCTTTCTTTTTGGTGTCTATATACGCCGGGATCCGGAGTCATGGATGATCCTGCGGTCCTGTGTCATGGATCGCGAGTCCTGGATCTTGAGTCGTGGCTGTGGTCCTGGATCATAAGTCCTGGATGGATATCCTCGTGGATTCATCTTCCTATTATACACACATGCATTTCCAAACATTTGGACTACCTATGTTGCAAATTTATTATCTTTTCAATTTATACACGGCATCTATTGCACGTCTGTCCGTCCTGGGAGAGGGATCCCTCCTCTGTTGCTCTCCCTGAGGTTTCTCCCATGTTCCCCTTTAAACTGTGGGGTTTTCTCTGGAAGTTTTTCCTTGTACGATGTGAGGGTCTAAGGACAGAGGGTCTAAGGACAGAGGGTCTAAGGACAGAGGGTGTCTTATTGTCATACTGATATTCTGTACAAACTGTGAAGTCCACTGAGACAAATGTAACATTTGTGATATTGGGCTATATAAATAAACATTGATTGATTGATTGATTGATTTTCTGTGAATATCTTCCTCACCCTCTCAGACTTTCAGTTGTGCGCGCTACTAAAGTGACGTGTTACCATGGAAACCAAACAATGGTGTAGCTGAAATAAAGTCTGAGTGAAAACAGTCCTGAGTAAATCTGATTTTGTCAGAAATCGGGAGAAATATAACCCCGGGATGAAACCGGGAGAGGGCAATGAAATCGGGAGTCTCCCGCGAAAAACGGGAGGGTTGGCAAGTATGGCCTCCACACAGATCGACTGTACTTACTTGTGACATCACTATGTAACACTCACGCTCCTATTGGCTAGCTCTCCAACACATTGTACGTGATAACCTAAGGGGCGGGACATCTCTAACTGGTTGACCAATCACAACAGAGCCGGCCAGCTAACCAATCAGAGCAGACTGGGCTCTGGTTTCAGACAGAGGGTGAAAAGAGGTGCTGCAGCACAGGCAGTATGAGAACAATAAAGAGCTTTTTGAACATTAAAGTATGGAGACATGTCCCAGTAGAGACAGATATGAGCTGAATATGTCCTCTTGTTTCAATGTCTGACAGTGAAGACGACACCTTGCATGTGGGCTCTTTAAATAATGTGTTTTAAATAAAATGTTTTGTCCACCTGGCAGAGACGTGCTAACACCCCGGGCAATATTCATTTATTACGGCGTCTTCCTCGTCTCTAATTTATTTTCCAATCCAAGATGCGCGAGATGAAGTCGTATCAATCATTCAGACGCCTCATCTCTGTACACTCACCCTCAGGCACGTTATAAAACATTCTTCCTAGCGATATTCAGCCGGGCTATCGAGCAGAAGGGAGGAGTGGGAATAAAAAGCAAACCCCTGTCAGAAGAGGAACTCATGAATATCAACACTGTGGTGTTTGCACATCATGCGAAGTGAACTTTACGTGGAAGATATGTGTCCACTGTTGCATCTCATGGAACCACACGGCCTCAGCTGTCCCTCTGATGCAGCGTCACATTAAATGATCAGATAAATAAACCTTGCACGCTAATTAATCCCTAAAGAGCCTCTTAAACAGTCCCCCCCCCCCCCACCCTGCAACACGCCTACCTGCAGAGAGTGCTTTTCTTATTTCACCTTGCTTTGTGAATGGAGCAGGTATGGGTGTCATTTATTTACTGAAAAGCAGTTTCAGGGTTGTGAAGCTAAATGCAAAGTGTGTCTGAAACACATCTAAAAGGCGAAAAGTGTTTACAGCTGTTTTAAATAAATAAATCTGGTTGACAACCCGATTTAAAAGGCAGGCCTGTTTTTGTAAATGGCCACTGAAATATCACACAATAAGAAAAGACTGGAACGTTTCAAAAACTACTTGCCATGACGTTTTGTACAGCCATTCATGGTCCCCAGAGGATGTACCATAATATACTGTATTTTGTGATCTCCTGAATTTACTAGAAACAACATGACTGGACAGGTTATCATAATGTTTCACACATTCAAGTAGGGAATGAGTCCTTACCCCAAGTGAAGGAGTTCAAGTATCTCGGGGTCTTGTTCTCAAGTGAGGGAACAATGGAGCGAGAGATGGGCCGGAGAATCGGAGCAGCGGGAGCGGTACTGCGGTCGCTTTACCGCACCGTGGTGACGAAAAGGGAGCTGAGCCAGAAGGCAAAGCTCTCCGTCTACCGGGCCATTTTCATTCCTACCCTCACCTATGGTCCTGAAGGATGGGTCATGACCGAAAGAACGAGATCGCGGATACAAGCGGCCGAGATGGGTTTTCTCCGCAGGGTGGCTGGCGTCTCCCTTAGGGATATGGTGAGAAGTTCGGTCATCCGGGAGGGACTCGGAGTTGAACCGCTCCTCCTTCGCGTCGAAAGGATCCAGTTGAGGTGGTAGACCTAGGACCAGGTGGAGGGATTATATCTCTTCGCTGGCCTGGGAGCGCCTTGGGATCCCCCAGTCAGAGCTGGTTGATGTGGCCAGGGAAAGGAACGTTTGGGGCTCTCTGCTGGAACTGCTACACCCGAGACCCGACCACGGATAAGCGGGAGAAGATGGATGGATGGATGGACATTCAGGTAACTTCAGTTATCCTTTTTTTTTTGGTACAGTGTATGACTAATGTACACATCAGTATGTTAGCATTCCGGATACGTTTTTTGTGCATCAGTTGTATGCTCATTAAACTCAGTGGAAACGGTAGAGAATTAGGTTTGTTCAAGGTTTTACTCAAGCTCTTTTAATTATATCGGTTTTTTCTATTTAATGAATCCCAACTGGGGTATTAGCGCCACCTATTGTTTCCCTAAACGCACCAACGAGTGAATGCTTGGCAATAATGACTAATTTTGTTATTTTTATTTTTAGAAATATTGTCAAAGATGTGCATAAAAGTTTGATAGAACTATGAAAGCATGACCTATCCATTGAGCTTTAAAAAAGCCTTGCATGCGGTTCGTCTTTTGTTAACTTATACAATAGTAAATGATGTGTATGATAGACAGTCAACAAAATAAAGTATTATAAGAACTCTAACTAATTTAAGATCATAACATCCTGCTCTTTTAAAGACATTATTATTAAAACTAGTTGAGATAATGTATACATGAATTCCTGCTTCCAATCCCTCTGTATAGCATTCAGAAAGAAGCCGAGTGAATAAGTCCTTAAAAAAAAATCCAGCCTAACCTCTAACATGTCATGTTTTGTGAGAATAATTACAACTGTGAGAACTATGAATACAATCACAAGTAAGAGGTCAGAGGTCAGGTAACGGCGCTGCATATAAAACACTCTGTATGACTCTGTATGCAGGGAGGATATCTGCAAAGGTTTAAAGTCAGTCTAACATAACGCTCTCGGCAGGTATTAATAATCATCAGTGGTGGAAAAGAGCCTCTACTTCAGTACCATAATTACAGTTCTGCTTTTGTACAAATGCAGATGTTTTATCTGGAAAATGTCCTCGAAGAATGAATTGTAAAGGACTGTTTCTGAAGTTATGTTACACCTATGTTTCAGACCTTTTTGGTGGAGCAGGAAAGAATGTGATCAAATGGAGACCCCAATTTTACACCAAAAACTGTTGAATGGGGTCACAAGCGAAGACTCTCAGAAAAGATACATTATATTTTTATATTATTAACATACTGTTTACTCTTCAAACCTGTAGTTGAGATGATAACAAGTAACTACAGCTGTAAATTAAATGTAGAAAGGCACCATGCCCTTGTTCAAAAAGCCTAATTTGAAAATGTCCCATTGGACCCAAAGCAAAGGGAAAGAGTGCCATGAACCAGCAGCAGTGTTTGGCATACCTTGTATTTTCGTACTGTTAGGGTCCAAAATGATGTGCTGTCGAAACAAAAGACACTTTTTCCGTTTCAGTTGACCTGGATAATAAGTATAAAGATTCCAGGATCTATAACTGGGATAGACGTAGAGGAGTTTTGATGTAAATTCACACCAAATGGGTTGAAAGGGTTAAACTAAAGATCTGATACAAATTCTCCACATAATATCAAGTTTACTTATAAGGGAAACAGTTGCTTGGCCAAAACTCTGTCAGAAAAACTAACTTGATAAAAAACAACAACAACAACAACAACAACAACAACTATGCACTAAATCAAACAGACGTATCAGGGTAAAACTTGAGTTTAGTTACTCAATCACATTGAATGAGATTATTTTAATCTCAGATGTGAACATATAGAAAACCAACTCCTTCATGTGTTCTTCACTCACAACTCAGTGTGCTTCTGTTTATTGTGTTTTTAATGAGTTCTGATGCACTTCAGTCGCCCGGTCCAAACTCAAAGCTCCAGCAGCAGCCTGTCATCTTGATTTGCATCTTTGAAATATTTGAAAAGTAATTTTTTTCCGCTTTTTGGTCAGGAAATCAATCTCGATAAAAGAGAACATCTATCAGCTGTTCATCTTCCAGGTTGGAACACACTCCATACATGTGTGTGTGTGTGTGTGTGTGTGTGTGTGTGTGTGTGTGTGTGTGTGTGTGTGTGTGTGTGTGTGTGTGTGTGTGTGTGTGTGTGTGTGTGTGTGTGTGTGTGTGTGTGTGTGTGTGTGTGTGTGTGTGTGTGTGTGTGTGTGTGTGTGTGTGTGTGTGTGTGTGTGTGTGTGTGTGTGTGTGTGTGTGTGTGTGTGTGTGTGTGTGTGGGTGGGTGGGTGGGTGGGTGGGTGGGTCTGTCTGTCTGTCTGTCTGTCTGTCTGTCTGTCTGTCTGTCTGTCTGTCTGTCTGTCTGTCTGTCTGTCTGTCTGTCTGTCTGTCTGTCTGTCTGTCTGTCTGTCTGTCTGTCTGTCTGTCTGTCTGTCTGTCTGTCTGTCTGTCTGTCTGTCTGTCTGTCTGTCTGTCTGTCTGTCTGTCTGTCTGTCTGTCTGTCTGTCTGTCTGTCTGTCTGTCTGTCTGTCTGTCTGTCTGTCTGTCTGTCTGTCTGTGTGTGTGTGTGTGTGTGTGGCAGGCCCATCTCAAGGCTGGATCCCCCCTGCGATGAATTTAAATCCTCAAAAAGATAAGTCTGTTACTCCAACAGTCGAAAAAAACTGAAAGAAACTGAAAGAAAATGAAAGAAACCATTTGAAAGGAAGTGGAAGACGAAGTTTTTGAAGAGTAGCCGGTGAACCATTTGCCATTAGACCGCCGTGGATCTGATGATTTAACACCGCCGATTCTCCATTCCAGAGGAAATGTTTACCACTTGTCAGTTTACCACTTACTGGAAAGGACACAGATGCAATGCACATCATGATTATGCATGATGCAGTGAAAGGCTTGCATGTTGAATCACAGCAGGAGAGCCAGATGTGACGAGGAAACCTCAGTTCCTTTTTGTCGGCCTGCAGCGAATGTGCACGCCATCACAAATCTACAAGGTTGAGGAACTCTATTTTTTAAATATTTTACACATTAATTTGCAGCTAAGGTGGAGAGCCTGCCGGAGTCCTAACAGGAAGTGCTGAATTAATTACATTTCAGAGAGCGAGAGTTTCCTCCTCTCCTCCCCTGCACTATGCCACCTCCCATGCACGGAGAACACTGAAGCACTTACTGCTGCGAACAAATGTTCTCTGTGATAAGGATCAAGGAATCTATTCATAAGTCCAGCTGCGGAAGACCAAACACACTCTGAGTTCAACGATAACTGAACTTGCATTTAAAGAAAAGGTGTGAAGGGAATGAGTGTGAGCAAACAGGTCAAGATAAGAGGAGGAAGAGCAGATACACTCCGGTGGGGGGTCTTTAATCACAAAGGGATTCTCAGTCAGAAGTTGAAGAGGCTCTATTCTGCTTTTTGGGGTTTTCCCTCTTCAGCAAATACATTTTGGTTTACAATATTAAGTAGAAAATGCACCTTTGAGGACATTTTGAGTGTTACTGGCATTAAGCAGATACTGATAGTCATACTGTTACTATATATGAATGAAGTTTGAACCAGAGAGAATGGAATAGGTTATCACACCATGGTGGCCACTGATAGGAGGCCGGATTAAAGGTAATCTTATAAATAGTGAGGGGGTTTCTGCTTCAAGGTGTGACAAGTTTTCCTACGATTTTACAAAAAGATGATGTCCCAGCCAGGAGTGAATGGTATGGGATTTATGGTTATTTTTACATCTCTCTTTAGGGCAAATGTCAAGCTCTCCTCCACTCTGTTTTGAGATCAGAGCACTCTAAACTAACGAGTGACGCAATACACACTTATGTTAAAAAAAGTGTTTCGTTTTTTGCGATTTGCTCACGATTCCCGATCATTCCGTAGGTTTTGATGTGTTTTTTGTTTAACGCTCCGGGACAAGTAGTGGTCTGAACCTAGGCGGACGATGAAGAGTAAGATGAAGAAGTATGCAGCATACTGGTATGTGTGCGGCTTCGCCAGTCACACACAATAAGATGTTATTGAAAGACTTCTAAAAGTTTCCAGGAATCATTTCCTGCTCACTCTCAAGTTCAAAGTGACCTTCCGTATATCAGAATGCATTCACAGCATCCCGACAGCATCTCCCCCTGAAGCAACAAGCTGCATTTTTATATTGTTTTGTTTTTTGTGACACTGCGTGGCAAATCATCACCGCTGAACCGAGAAGACATTTGTAACTTTTGGCTTGTTATGGATGAACGAGATCACAGAAAACAAATGAAGAAGCTGCGGTGTGTGGAGCTGCGAGACGATCCAGCCGACAGGAGAGAAATGAGGCCGGACTTTCAGAGATGCTGCAGATTTACACAAGCATATGTTAGTAAAAACTTCATGTGGAACAAGGAAGGCTGCACAATACGGACAAAATCATAAACACAGTTGTTTTGATCGGTGTTAAGTTCATGATTAATTCGTCATGATTAACCTTTTGGAACATTAAAGCATTGTAACATGTCACAGCAGAGACACTACATACAATTATGAACCTGAAAATAAGCAGAATATGTGCTTATTAAAAAGATATAAGACTGACCAATAAGAAAGCTCCATGCCTGATGAAGACCATGAGATGCTGTTGAAAATGGTGGGTGAATAAATCTGATATGCAAACCTTGAATAAAACCAGCATTAAGATGTGTTTTGGTATTTCGGGCATAAACTGAACAGTGAAATAAAATCTAAAGACTTGCATTAGATAAAATATATTATTCATACATGACACAAGACTGCAATTTTTATTCTTGTACTTGTATTACCTTTCGTTATATTATTTTAGCTTGTTTTAATTTATATTCTCGTGGCTTTTTTATGACTATGTATTTTATTGAAATTTTAATAATTTATCTTAATTTTTTTATTTGGAATAAACTTCTTGTTGAAATGTGGTATTTAAATAATCTTGCTTTGTATTGGTACACATCCAACAGACACTTAGAAACACTGTACTTTATTTGGAGTCGTGGTATTATATTAACTCCTTTTCAGCTCTGTTTTTGGTCTCCATCAACAAACTGAAAAAGCGAAAACCTTTTCGGACAATCCAAAAATCAGCTCCTAAATTCTAACCCTATCTCCTATTCCTTGACCTCTGAGTGAAACGTCACAGGGTTAAGGGATAGTGGATAGGAGTATTCAAAAGGACTTAGGAGAAGAGACTGCGGTACTTTAGAGAATCCGAATGCACTTTCACTATCTGACATGTTTATGATGTCTGCTGCTGTGGGGAAACTATGGAAACTACAGTTTTCTATACAGCGGACTACAACATGGATGTATAATAAGAACGAGGGACTCATTTAGAGACTCTGCACCGTGCTCTGATGCTGTTGCTTTATGCTTTATGAACAACAGAGAAACATATTCTTCATGACCAAAGTTGGAATTGAAATAAAAAATGAAAGTGAAACTTATGCTCGTCACCCTCTCCCTCCGGTCCACATTAATACAAATGATCCCAATACTTATGATTGTATGAAAAGATCTTAAAATCAACACAAATGTATTTATTATAAACGTTAGTCTTTAACACCTATCACTGTGTATATCACCATTCAAACATCTTTTAAAAGTTGAACAAACCCCACCCAGCTCAGTGACATGTTGACTTTATTTGATCATTTCAGTAAAAACTAACGTTCATATTTCTCTTTTTGATTATAATACTGATGAACGTTAAAAAAAAAGCAACTTACCACATACGTTTTAAAATAATTAATAAGCACCGTAACTTTCATGATATAATGTCTCCGTCATAATCGTTTGTGTCCGTGAACGGCCGACTGTTGTGTGACGGCAAATGCTGCGGCTGCAAGGCATTGTGGGGCAGCATTTTCTCCTCTCCTTTCGGTAAGGGAGGTCCAGTGGTTCCTGAGCTAAAGGAGGTTATAAAGGAAGTTTGAAACCTCCTTTCCTTTCATTTGGAGAATTGGAACGGCACTTATCATGGCTGCCACTGAGGGACTTCCGGGTCATTTCACTCGGTTAGGAAGGTTCCTAAGCTAAATGGACTATTCGACTGCAGCCCTTCTCTGAAACAAATCTGGCATCCATTTTGTTCTGGCCAATAAGTGTATCGGTAAACGGCCTACTGTCACTTTAAAAGGTGTTGAATAGAATATAATAGAATTCCTTTATTGTCATTGCACCAGGTAAAACGACATTTAAAAAAGCAATCTTCGCAGTGCATTTCCACATAAAACGAATAAATATATATCTATAATACACACATAAACATATCCTCACACATCCATACCAACATGCATACATGCCCGCACATAATCTAAATACAGTTTACAATATCAAAAACACAGGGATGATATTTTGCATCTCTGACTTTAAAGAATGATAAATCAACCAGATGAATCTAATGTTGCTAAAAGCATCGTAGAAGTGAGGGCTTCTGTTCTCCTGTCAAACTTCCAAGAACTATCAAATAAAACGTTTTTTAGTGTTTTTAGAGCAGCACGTATTGAAGGTATTTATACGGTCAGATCTTTTGGCACCTCATAAACCGCCATTCAGCTCCTGCTTTCAACTCATCAAGTCAAAATGAAGGCCACTTTGGTGAATGAATCAGGCACCGTTTATAATCAGTTATAAAATGCATCGTTCTCTTATCGATGTTATAAACGTTTTGGCTTTAGAAAGTGTGAATTGATGCAGACCAGAGGGCCTGGTGTATCTCTTTTGTAGCACACACTGTGCTTTTGACTTCTCTTGCAGACCTAAATATGAACCAGAAGAGGCTGATGATAGTTACTTAAAGTAAAGTACAGCATTTACAGATTTCCCATGTATGCCTTTTAACATTGGACACATCAGAGAAGTGCTCTGTGGTTTTTATGCCCCACATCACTGCCTGCACCTTCCTTAAACTACAGTTTCAGCCTTTTCTATTTACCGTTTGGCCTTATCGTAAACACAGCTTTAATTAACAGAATGGAGATTGGTTTACTTGTTTTGTTTGGCATGTAAACAAATGAAGCAATTAAACAATCTAGCATCTTTCTAATGACGCTTTTCTAATGTTGTGTCCACATTATTTATACACACAATGCACAAAAGGTTGTCTACCTACTTTAGCTATATCTTTTAGCTGAAACTGTTATCAGATAATCGATTACTCAACAGTAAGTCAGTAAGTACGGATTTTGGTAAATATATCTTTGTTTAAGTGCAAAAAGTGTGAGATTTCACCTATTGCTTGACATTTCAAGGATCTGTAAACAAATAAAAATAATGGGCTTCTAATGAAAGTTATTTCATGTTATTATATTTTAGTTTTAGTCATTTAAGATAACATGACCTCCGTTACGGGTTGTATACCTGGTGCCCTGTGTTGTCTCCTCCCCCCTCACCTGTGTCTTGTTGGTTGATTACTCTGTGGGTATGCTTGTGTAAATCTGCAGCATCTCTGAAAGTCCGGCCTCATTTCTCTCCTGTCGGCTGGATTGTCTCGCAGCTCCTCACACCGCAGCTTCTTCATTTGTTTTCTCTGATCTCGTTCATCCATAACAAGACAAAAGTTACAAATGTCTTCTCTCTGTTTCCTGTTTGTGTGTAGGAGATCCTTGTGGCTGGTGACTGTGTTCACATGAGACTGTAAGATTGAGTTCGTGTCATGTACCACAAGGAGTAATAAATGCCCACACCGGGTTATATTTGAACTCTCTGCCTCTGCCTCCTTGCTCAACGGTCAGTCTCACAAAAACTAAATGTTTCTTTTAAAGATTTTGTTTGTGGTGCAAACAACATGAACAAGGCTGCACAAATATTCAAAACGTTATCAAATACAGCATTATGGACAGGTGCATTATTAAAATCGCAGGGATGACAATAACTGTCAAAGGATTATTATGTGTAAAAGAGGACTCTGTTGTGATTGGTCAACCGCTTAAAGATGTCCCGCCCCTTAGCCTACCCCATACAATGTGTTGGAGACAATAAAAGCGCGAGTGTTAAATTGTGATGTCACTATGTTCAAAAAGTAAACAAAATACGATACGATAATACTTTAATGGTTAGATCAAGTCTGAAATTTGACTTGCATCACAGCAGCTCCATGTGGAACATCAACATGGAGAAATATCAAGACGCAATACATGAATATCAAACAACAAATATTTAACATCACAATCACTGAGAGAAAACATGCTCAAAGACCCTTTGGCGTGCAAAGGGGTCCAATGGAGGCGTTCAGGCCTCTGAAGGGAACATAAGGATGTTAGCCTTTGCCTGTATGTAGCGTTAGCATCTGCTGGATCAGAACGGATGCGTATGGAAACTGATTTGAATTTAAAATGTCAAACAAACATTGTAAATCCAGAAATCCAGTCTTCTGTTCAGCATGCGGTTAATCAGTCTGACATTTAATATACAAGCTGCAGTATCTTCAAGAGACAAATGCTCTTGTTTCTTCTCCGCAATACATCTTTTATTAGTTGTTCTAACATAATGTATTTGATTTCTTTCCCCTCTTAAAGTTCTGACACTTTCCAAGAGCTCAACAAGATGTTTTGCAAACGTCTATAAAGATATCTCACATCAGGCTTTAAATTAAACGCCGCCTGCCTTCATGTACACATAAAAACATTCACAGTTCACTCATTTATCTACGCAGCAGCAGTGAGAGACTTCTGTAGAAATATAAGAGAAACTCCTTCTTAAAATGTGCTAACCTAATAAGTACAGCATCTCTACAGTATCTCTAGTTGTGAGAATGACCTTCAGAGATACACAAATCATATTATAACTTCAAAGGCTTCATGCATCATTTATGAGTCCTTGCCATACATAAATGATGCCAGGAGTTGTGCAGCAGCCGTCTGAGTATACCAGACTTAAAACCAGTCATATTCTACAATATTACCCAAAAAATGTGTTAATGGATGCAAACTGCAGACAGCTTTTTTTATCTGGAGTCATAAAGCTTTAGGCCAAGGGTGTCGAAAACTCAATTTCATCACGGGCCACATTAGCATTATGGTTGCACTCAGAGGGCCGGTTGCAACTTTAAGACTATATAAAAATACATATACAAATATTTAATATATATAAAATAATGTATTATATTACATTATTGCCTCCGCATTGGAGTATTATCAGATAGGGTAATAACTTCATAATTAACTACGTCTGAAAGCAGAAGTTCAGGGCAAATAACTGAAAGTCTCTTCAGTGCGCATGTCACAAAATTATTTAAAAAAAAGTGAAATTTGAAAAAAAAGTAAAATTTGGAAGAAAAAAAGGCAAATTCTAAGAAAAAAGTCAAATGAGCGATGCATTGTGGGACATGTAGTTTATGGGCAACGTGCTCCTGTAAATCGGCATTTGTAAACGTATAATAAGCATATTATATTCTTTGCAAGTTCTTGTCGGGCCGCATTAAATGAAGTCACGGGCCGGATTTGGCCCCCGGGCCTTGAGTTTGACACCCTTGCTTTAGGCATTACAGAAGAAAATGCAAGGTGGGATCTAATGTTATTCAGCCTCCAATTTACTGAATATTGACGGTTGCTTGCATGTCGGGGCATTTCTGCTAATTAAACAGCGAGTATTAAAGTTAGTCTGTAGATTCTGTCCATTTATATAAGGTTGAGGAATGAAACAGCTCAGAGGAAGCGAGCTAATTTCATTGACCTTTGAGCCTTTTTATTGATCGAGGAATAGATTCAGAGGAAATTAACATTCAGCTCTCCTTTAACGACAAAGGATATGTTTGTGTTGTTGGCCTCCAGTGTTGAAGAGAATATTTTACTTTCTGCCGCAGTGTGCAGATGTGTTTATGGTCTTACACAACATTGATCAGCAGAGGATGCAAGGCTGGAGACACGCTGGGCTTCAGTGTAGGTAGAATATTCACCTCTAAACCTCAATCACTTTGTCAAAATGCTTATTGAGGTTGGTCTCGGCACGGCATCAATCAGTAAAAAAGCAGGAAATGTAATTGCATGACGGAGCAGAGCAAGGTGACAAGGCTGTTTATTCTCTGCTGGATGAATGCACACACTAAAAAACTGAGTTGGAACATGAAAAAAACAGATAGTTTGTATAGTTTGCATAGAAATACAGAAATATCCAGAGGGATGTGGATATTTATTTCTTTAAAGTAAGAAGAGTTTTGAAAGTTTTGTTACTTGTTTGCTTGTGCTGGAATGTTGTGTTTTGCTTCTGCCAGTGGTGGCGGAAGTATCAACCTTTAGTTAAGTAAAAGCACCAATACCATACACTGAAAATAGTGTTATATAAATAGAAATCATACAGGCTCTTTTGTGCTTTTGCCTACATGATAGGCTAAGACCCCATTCACACAGGAACGTTTGCGTTTACGCACCGTATGCGTTTTCAAAAAAGTCTTCTGTTCACACCCATTCGGCTCAATTAACGTGTCCATTCACATGAGACCGCTCCACCCGCTGGAAATGATGTAGTACATATGCCAGGCCTGTAAGTGGCGCTGCTACCGCCACAAAATACACCAAAAGCAGCGAACAAGACCCCGGAGCATGGTTGCCATGGTTGCCTTTCTGTTTATTCTCCGCGGTGGACGGCGTGTGCTCCTGCTGTATATCTCTCCGGTAGTTCACCAGCAGATCAAAAACACCACCTCTCTTCCAAGGGACGAGGGAACCGTGCGGCAGAGTTTCCGTTAATATTTTTTTCCGCCGGTCAACATGTCCGTTAAAGTTTAAATCTTCCGGACAAAATTAGAAAAGTGCCGGTCAGAGGTCTTCTTTGTTATTTATTGAGCTTTAAAACAAATTGATAACGACTCTATATAATCATATAAGAATAAAAAACGGAGCCTCTCTTTTCCTCCCCCTCTTCTGACAGGCCAGCAGCCGATCTCTGAGCAGGAGACGTGGGGAGAGGGAGACGTGGGGACAGGGAGACGTGGGGAGAGGGAGGCGGGGCTATTTCATCGTTATCAGAAAATGATCGTATATAGAGGCGTACACACGGAGCCGTTTGACCCACCAGAACGTTCCGTTTGCAGATCTATCCACCTTGGGACCCGTTATCGTTTGTGGGGTCCGTTTCTATCGTTTTGTTACGGCCTCGTGTAAACGAAAGGACTATACGCAAGATAAACTATGCGGATACAACACGTATCGTCCTCGTGTAAACGGAGTCTAAGGGGCAGGACATCTCTAAGCGGTTGACCAATCACAACAGAGACGGCCAGCTAACCAATCAGAGTAGACTGGGCTCTGGTTTCAGACAGACGGTGAAAATAGGTGCTGCAGCACAGGCATTATGAGAAAAATAAAGAGCTTTTTGAACATTAAAACATGGAGACATGTCACAGTAGAGACACTGAATACTGATATGAACCTGAACATGTGTAGAATATTTCCTCTTCAAACAAAAAAACGGTCTTTCCTGCTAATTTGACCGCGTAGGCTTTAATTACTGATCCATAACATCAGCAGGCCGTGGGTGATTTTGACTTAATGACCCACTAGAACATATATTGGTAAACGTTGTTTTGAAAACAAGGTCTTTCAAAGGTCTCCTTACTGTTACATGTGATGTGAGTAGGATAATAAGTTGTAAACATAGATCCACATCTAGTGGAGAACTGACAGATGGCTAATCCTGAGAGACATTAACAGTCCTCAGTAGAAGCACAACACATCAATATTTTAAGGTCAACATTTGAATTAGCACCCCCGGGGCATTTAGACCAGCGAGAGCTTTTTCTGAGCGTTTGCTAAAGAAAAATCTCATAATCTGGAAAAGCTTTGTTATTATCGAGGGAAAACTTCATAAAGTTGTCACTTATTATTATGCCAATTTTGAATGAAGTTATTATTTAAAAAAAGGTGAGATGACATTTCCACAGATACCAGTTGACCTTAAAGAAAAATACTTAATTCCTCACTTGCTTTAAGCATAGGATTCAATCATGTCCTTTTAATTGTAGTTTCTTCGACGTATATAAACATTAGTCATAGTTTTAGTATTCGTGAATCATTGTAATATCATTTTGTGGCATTTCTTTTTGTATTGGTACCTTTCACTGGAGCCAGGGAGGGCATTACAGATAGAAGCCCCAAAATGGCAAAGTTTGATCAAATAAAATCACTATATCTAAACGTTAAAGAGCATGAATCCTCAGGGCACGGAGATGGAGCAAATGGAAGCTTTACAAAAATAAATATTGCTTTTTTTTGTTTTTATTTGAATCCAAAATTGAACCACCTTTTCCATGTTTGCTGTAAAGTAACATTAGATAATTGTTGTTGGTATTATCTGAAAGTGTGAACCTAATGTTTTGCTTAATCTGAGAAAATAACTTTCACCAACATTGTGCAGCGTAACATTTAAAACAATTCACAATTGTTTTTAATGACATGTGGTTGGTTGATAATATTTCACACCAGTTACTCATTGTGTATCCTCTTTGTTAATTGCATATCCTATATATTGCCTATGTTGGCCAATACTACAATTATTATTATAACAATAATAATAATAATAATAATAGATTTATTTTGTTTGCGCTTTTACAGGTGCTCAAAGACGCTTTACAGATATAGTGAAAAGAAAAGAAAAGAAGAGCAAATATATATATATATATATTAAAGTCAAATTAAAATCAAGCAATACAAAAACAATCACACATTAAAAGCCAGATTGAAGAGGTGAGTTTTTGTGAGGTTTTTGAAGGTGGTGAGGTCAGTGCAGTCCCTGATGGGTTGTGGGAGTGAGTTCCAGAGTGAGGGGGCCGCAACGGAGTAGGCTCTGTTCCCCCAGGTCCGGCGATTGATGCGGGTGGGGATGGATAGGATGTTGGCTTCTGATGAGCGGAGGCTGCGGGAAGGGGTATGGTGGTGCAGCAGGTCTGTGAGGTAAGGGGGGGGGGGGGGGGGCTGGGCTGGTTGTTGAGGGCTTTGTAAGTAATGAGGAGGACTTTGAAGTGGATTATTTGACGGACGGGGAGCCAGTGGAGGTTCTGGAGGACGGGAGTGATGTGGTCCCGGGAGCGGGTGTGGGTGAGGAGGCGGGCAGCGGAGTTCTGGATATGTTGGAGTTTATTGAGGAGGTTGGATGGTATGCCGTAGAGCAGGGGTGTCAAACTCAAATACACAGTGGGCCAAAATAAAAAAATGGGTACTAGTGGAGGGCCGGACTGGTTCAATGTTTATTGCGAAAATTATTGAAATGAACTTATTGCACATGTTAATCCTGGAGGAGAGTGATGGGCGGAGACGGGCAATCTTTTATATCGTTTTATATAGAGGTTAGGAACAGGGCAGTGTTTGGAGTAAGATGCTTGTGTCTTTGTATATGAAAAGTATTATCACCAATGAAGATGTATGCAATAATAATGTGCAGAAAAGACATAAAGAAATGTATATAGGCAGAGGATGGAAGTAGTGGAGTACAAATACTTTGTTACTGTACTTAAGTACATTTTTCTGGTATCAGTACTTTACTCCACTACTCTGACGACTTTTTACTTTTGTTTCTTACATTTTGAACACAAATACCTGTACTTTCTACTTCTTACATTTTGAACACAAATACCTGTACTTTCTACTTCTTACATGTTGAACACAAATACCTGTACTTTCTACTTCTTACATTTTGAACATAAATACCTGTACTTTCCACTTCTCACATTTTGAACCCAAATACCTGTACTTTCTACTTCTCACATTTTCCAAACAGGCTGGTTCCTTTAGTCTGAATGTGTGTTTGGTGGCGTGATCATTATTATTTAGAGTCATTGCGTGCCTATTGATTTGAACACGATCCGTGTATCCATCATTTCCTGGTCTTCTCTAAAGAAGAGGGACCAATGAAAACGTTGTCATGTTGCCGTTGGTCACCATGGAAACATTCATTAGCTAACAATGACATTATTGTTCTATTAATATAAAGGGAGGTCAGGTACTCTTTAAAAAAGCTGCTAGTTATGGGTACTTGTCACTGAAGTACATTTCAAAGCCCTCTTTACTTTTACTTGAGTAAAGAAGTTTAGTCAGTACTTTTACCAGAGTATTTTTAAACACGGGTAAAGGATGTGTGTACTTTTGCAATCTCTTTATAGGGTACAACAAGTGACATTCTCTAACCATCTCCTCATGTAATTTGTACTAAAGCTGTAAAAAAATAAAGGATACGTAAACAATTGTTAGCTAAATTATGTTATGTAATGGACTTATTTGACCTCCTTAATCCTGAATATACTTTATTTAGATGATTTGTTTGCACATGTACGTCAGCTGTTAGCATGTTCACTCCTTACCGTGGCCATGAATAAATCAGACAGCCGATGTTGAGGCTGACGGGGACAAAGGCGGAAGACAATAGCGCGAGAGATTAATAAGAAATAATAGAGTGTATGCCCATACATGATTAATACCAATTAGCTGTTTGTGTGCGAGCTCGTTATCAGAGGAAGGCAGCGTTGTGTGTTCATAAAAACAAATGTCGGGGTGAGTAGAAAGCCTGAAGGGCTCTGCAGTCAGTGGCACGTAGCAAAACGTTCTCTACACGTGTTTGACTTGTGTTTGAGTTATAATTATGTTTTTAATTCAGAGGCTCACTGTTAGCATTGTGTGTTTTTAAAAAATAAAAATAAAAAAAAAGATCAGTGAAATTAGTTTTTTCCCGTTATATGGATATAAAATATTCATAGTTGATTAAATATTAAGGTTCCTTAGACGTTGTTTCCTGCAAATAACGCGATTTCGGCCCCGGAACCGGGTCCGTGGGGCCTAATAGGTTTTAACCCTTGCATGGTGTTCGGGTCTGTGGGACCAGTTTTCAATATTTATCTAAAGAAAAATGATATGATAAATGTGTGTGTGTGTGTGTGTGTGTGTGTGTGTGTGTGTGTGTGTGTGTGTGTGTGTGTGTGTGTGTGTGTGTGTGTGTGCCCCTGCCATTCCTGCACAAGGTTGCAACATTGTTGATAAATTCAAGCATGGACACCTGTCTGCTCTCACATTGCCGCATTATGTTTTTGCGGGAACCAATCATTATTTTTTTCGCATTCTATCGGAGCTGCACATTTGGGGCGAGACACAATAAATGAAGCTTTGCCAGTTTGGGTCCGTATCACAACTGATCAAGATGGCCAAAAGATTCTCTGCTCAGAGGGCCTTGCAAATGATTCTGGAAGAGAGAGAACCATTTGATGATGATGTAGAGCAGTGGTTCTCAACCTGTGGTACGCGTACCACTGGTGCTACGCCAGCTCCAGCTAGTGGTACGTGGAGGAATCTGACATATAAAAAATATTTTAAAAAAAAAATATATATATATTTTGTTATATTTTTATTCAAAGGTCGGGTAGGTAATTTTGGAGAAACCAGCTCGAGTGAGCTACAATTTGAAAATACACAACCGGAAAAAATATGCCACTTCCTTACAGAGCCTTCCACAGATGACATTTTTTTATGGATTTTTTGTCAAAGCACTTAAGATATTTATTGATATCGGGATGTTAAGAGCATTCCATGGAATATAACAAAAAGTGTATCTCGAGCCGGTTTCTCAAACGTACCTACCCCACCTTTAACCTTTACACATAACACAGACATATAAAATACAGGAAACAGAACTAAGTAAACAAAAAGACGAAAAGCAGTCACTACATTGTGCACATTTGGGGCATTAAGGTACACTATTATTACTGCAAGAGCAACTGATGGTAAGGACCTGAGACAACTTCAATTTAAAACAAGCTATAGGGACAAGTGCCATCAGTTTGAGGCTTGATTGAATAACATAAAAAAAAAAAATCATACTATCAAAATACTACAACGAATGAAAATAAGCTTGAGATAATTGAAACTGTGGTTTAAATTAGTTCTAATAGTAGTAGTAAGTAATGCAGCCGAACCGTGTATTACAATGCCGCTATGTGTTGACTTTCAAAGAGAAAAGCAAGAACACTCGGAATAAAGTATTATTTTCTTTTTTTAAAATGTTTTTCGGATTTCATATCGCATTAACAGCAAATCCCTACATGCATTGCGGCTAAAACATTCAATTAGCGAGCTTAAACCATAGCTGAGGATCTTGGGTAATCGCTCGAAATGCCTACGTCTGTTTCCGGTTATTTTTATTTTGAAATTCAGTTCCTGACGGACGCCAAAAAAGCCCGAGATTATGGAATCAAACAAATAAATAAAAACAAGGATAATTGTGTGTTATTGGTGAGTAAATAACAGTGTGTTATTTCGAAAAGAATAACAAATTAGAAGGAAAAAAAGATTACAAAAAATACAGATTTCAGTGTTCTGAGGCTCTGAGCCCCATTTATTTTCCTCACAGACGACAAAACAAGTCCGACATTATACGATTTAAAATAAAAACAATAATCGTGGCTTGATATTGAGTAAGAAGATGTTTTTATGAACCCCACAGCTTCCGGTCTTCCAAGACCCGAACGGATAAAAAGACGTGCTGCAGGCACGGAACATACTACCAATAGAAATGCATTGCTTTTAAAATCGTTCTGTGTGACACACAAAAAGGGGGAAATCGTGTTGGTGAACACGAATTAATAGATTAAATGTCGTGACTATAACACGAAATGCCTTGAGACTGGGTTGTACTGTGTGACCTGCTTGTATGTACTTACACAATAGGTGGACCATTTTTTCGAGCATGTGTAACGGGTCACAACCGTAAGCGACCTGTTATCGATCAGGAAACGACAGCGAGGCATCTGGGTGTCTTTTCTGGCATTTATTCTGAGAACAAGAATAATATTCTCTTTGCATCCGCGTTGCACATCCTCAGCAGCAGAGGTGGGAGTAAGTCCTACATGTGCAAGTCATGAGCAAGTCTCAAGTCTTGACCTACAAGTATCAAGCAAGTCCCAAGTCACTGTGGTGAGAGTCAAGCAAGTCAAGTCAAGTCATTGCTCAGGTCAAGCAAGTCAAGTCAAATCATACGAAATTCTGATGAATAAGCCCAGTTTCTGCATTTAAATCAGTTAAAAGACAGTGGTTATGAAAATTGATTCAACCCACACTATGATCTTCATTACATACACAGTCAATCATTGGAAATCTAATTTAGACCGATGACAATCATATTAGATTCATATTAACCCCAGAACTGTAGACAATATAGCTAGGACTCAAAAAGTCTGTTCAAAAAGGCAGAATTCCAGGTAAGCAAATCATATATGGCATTTGCCATTACACATATTTAATTTAAATGTATGTTAACACTAGAACCGCCAACAGCGTCAGCACCTACATAGATATCATTTCAAATCATTTAATTTGTTCCTCTTCATTATTTCCTTATAAACTAAGCAGGACGATTTAAAACTCACTTAATTGGGTTAATTTAGAAATGGCTTCAGTTTATCATCATAACAGATCAAAAAGTTCAGATTCATTTTACAATAAATCAAGGAATGAAGCACTTCTACAAAGAAAAACAACATAATTAAAACATTTAAACAAACTACTAAAAGTAGATGAACTACATTATTCAACAGTTTACAGTAACTTCTGATAATAACACAGGGGAAATAAACAAGGCCTCTCTTTTCCTCTCTCTCTCTCCTGACAGCCCGTCAGTATCAGGGTTAGTCAAAATGAATCCCTTGGCGGTTCTAGTGTTCATTTACCCCGGTTTGTCTTCTCTTTGCTTAATCGATTTGAAACCAAGTCTAACGTAGCTTAAACTTAACGTTAGCTTTCTAGCTAACACAACACAGTCACGTAGCCTACCTTTCTCTGTGTTTTTTTTTTGTAGTGACGAATGAAGTTGGATGTTGTGGTGGTCCTGTCACTGATCTTAATGCTGCAGACCCTGCATACCGCTGTTCTCTTCTTATTAGCGTCGTCGACAAAATAATCCTTGAATCCAAACTTCACTATTTTTTTAGTAAAGCTAGCCGCTGCAATGTTAACTGACACTCCTGCTGTCTAGTGGGTTGCCAGGTTTGCGCGCATGGCGTTATAATCACGTTATTCGAAAAAACTAAACGTAATATCCCACTACAAAAACAAACGCAAATATTTAATTTTAAACAGTCAAGTCCTTTCAAGTCATCTGTCTCAAGCTTAAGTCAAGTCTCGAGTCATGAATACCAAGTCAAAGTCAAGTCAAGTCTTTTATCAATGTTAGTCAAGCAAGTCTCAGGTCAAAAAATATGCGACTCGAGTCTGACTCGAGTCAAGTCATGTGACTCGAGTCCTCACCTCTGCTCAGCAGTGCTCACTTCAATGTCTTCTAGTATTTATTTATACATTTTGAAATTATTAAATGACCAACAAAATCTTATTTTTAAGTAATCATACAAAATACAAACATACCTGAGAACAAAAATAATATTGTCTTTGCATCCGCGTTGCACATCTTTACAAAAGAAAAGAAAGAAAAAAAGTGTTAAAATGTAAACAAAGAAAATGACGCAAAACGCGTGTATTTCCCGCCAAAACCACACCGTAGATATCGCTCAAAAATACAATTTCTTAAGGTGGAAACTTAACAAAAACGGGTTAATAATATACCCAAATTGACACTTAACAAAATACAGCACTTTCATAAACTTAAATAGCCGGTTTACCACACAAAATTGTAATGAACTATAACACAATTCCTAGCACAGCTTACCCTCACCAGTGCTCACTTCAATGTGAGGGGAAAGCGGAAATGACATACAGGAAGTAGAAAACGATGGGCAACGGGAAAGTGTTCCCATTAGAAACAATATTCAAAAATATTAAAAGGAAACAATCCCATAGAAATAAAATTCACAACCTATTGTAAATTGTAATTTATAACTAATAATTATGTATACACATTTTTAACTCCGTAACACATGGTAAGAACCGGTTTTTGGGTAAAAAAGAGCCGGCTCCGCTGCGGTGTGAACAGGAAAAACTGTGCTTATCAGGCTCAAGCTCCGATCCGGCCCTGGAAACGCGTTGGTGTGAAAGGGGCATAAGAGCCCAGACAAAATTCTGAGATTAACCCTCAGTCCACCAGGAAATGTCCCAACTCTTCAGATGCCCAGTCTCATCTGTCTCTGGACCTGGGAACTAATTTGTACCTGGTCGACAGTTCCCCAGGTGAAGCCTGAGCACACCTTGACTGTGCAGCTGCAACAACAGGTTAAACTCAGCAGGCATGGAATGCGTTCCCCAGTTAGCTGTTTCATCATCGAAATAGTGGTTTTTCACGGCATTGAGTTCAAATGGATGAATACTGAAGGGCCAGAAACCGTACAGATGCACGTTGGCACAGTTTTCCAGCGCTATGTTAACCATCAGTAAGCCGGTGCTGAGTATGCCTTTGTTTAGGACTCTGTGTAGGCCTCTGGAGCCCCAGAAGTTGCTCAGTCTCCGTAGGTACTCAGGGTTGAAGTAGCTGGGCCTAATTGGACTTTCAAGGTCCCTAATGCTGTATGCAGCCTTCAGGCTCAAAGGAGTACAAAATGAAAAGGCAAAGGCAGGTAGAAGCAGCAGGGACTTGCCGTAGATATGCAGACTCTCCACAAATGGACGTCTAGGCCCGTCTAAGGATCCATACCTGAAAATAGAAAGCATGTTTGGCAACAAAACTAAAATAAACGTTATGGTACAGTGAGACTCATTTTCTTGCTCACTTTCTAACGAGGATGCTCGGATTTGCTGTCACAATGTCAGTCTTGGTGCCCACATGTTTCTCATAGCCTTTTCCCAAAGAAGGTAGGTTGCACCTGAAAAGCATAACGGACGAATCAGAAATTATTATTGGGAATTTTATTGTCTTTTTAATTCTTTAAGTTTAATTCTGTAGATTGATGTCGCCATCAGCCTTTCAGTCCCCTGATCTTGACAGCTTTCTCACCTGATTACAAACTGAGCCGAATCGATCATTTCTCCACAGCTGCTGTTTGTCAGAATCCCTGAGTTCCCAACAACAGCACACGTGTCAAATCTTTTCTTTGGAAATGGATTCTCCTGGAAATAAAACCAATGAAAAAATGTATTAGAGAACAATAACATGCATATGGTTATATAATGTTTGTGAATGAGCAAGAGCCATGGGGATGTTTGCAAATACTCTACAACAGTTCCAACATTTGTTAACATGTGTGAGTATTTATTTAGTGTACACTTGAGGTGTTTGAGATGCGTTATTGATTTCCTACATTCTTTTACGATTTTAAACGTACTGAAACAGCGCGCAATTCTCCAAAATGACTGACTATAGTGTATCTGAGATCAAAATAAGAGAGTTTGAAGCTACGGTTTGAGCTAGGGCGCAGGTAGTGGCCATTGGGCCCTCAACTTTACGCCCCTAGGCCTGATTTGGCACCTCAGCTGATCTCACACAGTGAAATGTAGCCTCTGTATTTAAACCATCCCAGTATCAGGAGCAGTGGGCTGTATCCTGGAACCTGAAACCTGAAACGTACTCTGAATCTGTGAATGTGTTTTTCTGAACTATTCCGGTTAGTCCTGGCAAAGTTGTTGTGTCCATGGATCAGACAGTTGATATCAAAATGAATGCAAACTTTGCAGACTGGTGTTGTCATGCTCTTTTTTCTGGTGTGGAGCCGGTTACAAATTTGAAAATGAATGAAAATCAAAAAACCGAGTCAGTACCAATTTTCTAAAAACTAGAATTATTTCACATTTACAAATCAGCAATTATATAATTAAAAGCAGACATGCTGTGTATTGAAATAAGATTGTAGTTTGTTTTTTTAGCATTCGTCAGATTAAGAAGTCCTCACTTAAAATCATAATTATGTGTGTGTGCGTGAGTGTGTGCGTGCATGTGTGTGTTTGTGAAAAGGTGGTCATAGGTGGTTGTTTGTATCAACCAGTCACCATGTAACTAAAAACATCATTTATAATCTCTGAGCCCTTTAAGGAACAATAAAGCCAACAAGCAGAAGATGATGTGAACTGTCCATGAATGAAAAACTACATACCTTAATGAAGGTGCTGAAAATCTCTGGAGTCACCTTGCGGGTTGCCGTGCTTTCCGCAGAGTACACAATATTTGATCCCAGTGGAGTGTTGGCCTGGGTAATGATGGACCTGTCAAATCCCTGGCACTCACTTCTCAGCTGAGAACTTGGGTAACACAAGGACTTTGTTAAAAAACATCCAAGTCAGGAGTTTTGTTGAACTGAAAGCTTTATAATTACCAAACACAGTAGGTGGCAATTTGTTCAGATTATATATAAAATGTTCTTTCTTATAAGGATTTAAAATTTATATAATCATCTCAACGTGAGTTAAAGTTATCTTCAGGTGAAGTCCCTCTGTTTTACTCTCTGACTCGTGCTATACATTTGTTAAGATTTTTGATTACCAATGGATTCAGTTGCAAATTGTTGAATGATGTGGCACTCTTGGGCGTTGCTTCATGGATCGCTTCTTCTAAATACTTTTAAAACCAACTCACTGAATAGTCTCAAACTGTGACAATGTTTAGCGTTTATACTCTTCCCCTGAGAAACAGACAATCTTTGCCTGCATGGACTATTAATTGCAATTCTGGCCAAAACCTTTTTTGTCAACATTTAAAAAAAAATGTAATGAAATACAATTACCTGAAGTTTCTGTAATTATCTTCTTGCTTCTTCCAAGTTTTTGAGTAGAGTTCTCTTACTTTTTCAATGACCTCCCTGTCCCACACACACACACACACACACACACACACACACACACACACACACACACACACACCCCACACACACACACACACACACACACACACACACACACACACACACACACACACACACACACACACACACACACACACAGTCAGGTGTGTGACCCCTCGTGATAACATGAATTGTTCTGATGAAGGCATTAACAGAAAGGTCCCTTCAAGGAGAAGCATGGACGGTGTTTGCTCTCACCTGCATCCTTTGCAAAGGTCAGAGGGCCAAGGGGGGATTTTCCTGGGTGAAGGTGGTTCACTTGCTCCACTGTGCAGCAAACAAGAGACAAACAGCACAGCACATTCATTTATACATAGCCCTCAGCAAAAGGCAAATGAGCTCTATGATGAGAGGTGTGGTTTACCAAAAACTACAAAAGAAACATAAACTAAACTCATTTTAAAACAAAGAGCCTGGAAGTTTTTCCCTAAATCTCTCTAAAAAGGTCAATTTTCACTTGTTTTGCCTCAATCTTGATACAGGGTACTTATTATATGTTATACTTTGGATTCCTAAAGCTTTTAGTCTACTAACCCATCATTCAAGGGTCGTTTTCACTATAAGTAATGGGTTTTCTTTAGGCGGAGGTAAGAATATACACTTTTTTTTACTATGTTCCATCTGAATTCACTCTGACACAGAAACATCTATATTGATTCTGACACTTCTACATCCAACTCACAGATGTAAACTTGAACTTTAACGCTTTTAGAAGTGAAGTTATAGTAATATTTTCTGGGCATGTCATTTTCGAGCCTGAAACCTGAAAAACAGGCTTGGGGACTAACAGTTTAAGGGTCAGACGTAACTGATCCAGGGTGCCCAGCTGTTTAGTTTATCTCCCCAAATATGTTGTTTACTCTCTCTGAACTAGTTAAAAGGGCTATCGAGAGAGAGGCGCGGCAGATTTGATGTGGCAACTCTCCGTGCAGTCAGAACCTCTGGCTGCTGTGAAATTCTCCGGCCAATACTCGTAATAAACCATCAGAGTTTGACATCAAAGCTCCAACACTCCTTGTGTCTCTCTGAGTCCTGACTCTCCATTGCTGCAGAAGTTTCCCTTACAGGTTTCACATAAGGTCTTTGGATAGGGCTATGGGTTAGCAAGTTTAGCCACGTGTTAACTAGTTTTTAAAGCTAGTTCAACCAGGTTATTTTCGTAAATGTCTCATGCAAGGGGCAAACTTTTGTTGAGCTTGACAAGTGAAATATTTAAACTGATATATATATATATATATACCTATAACTGTTGAGGAGAAAATGTTTAGGAGCACACACAACGTACGTGGTAACATGTGAGAAACATATCCTCATACCTGGGTAAATAAAAAACCTGCTCCACAGGTTGTTGGAACAAGTACGGACACGCTTACCCATTGTCCACAATGATCCAGAGGGCAGTGATCAGCAGGCTCCCCAAACAGAGTACAGTTAAAGGGATGGATAACTTCTCAGCGTGTTGCTTCATCCCGGTCTCTTTCTGCACACACACTCGTCCCCTCACCTCCTGTCCACACACACCTTGTATCTAGATGTCAAACTTTGGACTCTCTGCTCTCCCCTCAGTTCGTAGCCTATATCTCTTGCCTCTTTTCTCAGGCAAGTCCTCTGTCTTCTTTGCACTTGGTCTTTCCCCCTCTGTTTGCGTCGGTGTCAGACGGGTCGAAGAACTGATTTCTTTGTTTGTTTGAACTCCTACTTTAGTCTTCGTCATGTCTCTTTAGTCCGCCCATTTTTTACATGTCCCTCCCTCCATCATTTGTTTCAACACATGCAATACAATGACTCATAAGGTGACATCAGCAATAAAGAGGCTTGTTAAGTTAACCCAGAGGAACACATTGTACTTTATACTTTTTTAGTTACTATGAAGATTTAGATTAATTATAGAAAAAGATAATCAACAAAAAACAAAATCAAACAAAACGGATTGAACCCTAGAATATGAATAGTGTGACCTCTTGGCAGTTGGAAGTTCCTGTTCTATTGATGAGTAAGTTCCCCCTTACTTTGCCATTGACAATCATACAGTATATGAATAGGCTATAGCCGCGTTCACACCGCAGTACTTTTCCCACTTTAGTTCCGATATAGTTCCGAAATGTCGCGTTCACACCAAAAAGAGCCGGAACAAAAATTAGTTCATCAGAACCTTTTTTACCCCCTGCTAGAGAGTAGGGACTTTCGTGGGAGAAAAAGGTTCCTATGTCTGATTGGCTGGGCGGATTGCAAACCACGCCCCGTAAAACTCCCAAAACGTTTTGTGAAGCCATTTTATTATCCTCGCATTAGCTTTATTAGCATTAGCCCAGCGCAGAAATGCAGAGAGACCAACTTATGACAACATAAAATAAAACATGGGAGCGGTGGAGATCAGGAGGTGTCAGCGCTCTGGCGATTTACTCGGAAGGCTTCAGTTGAAGCTGCTGGGAGTCCCAGCAGCTTCAACTGAAGCCAGTCCCCAACTCCGGGGACTTCCGGCCGCGGACTTCGGGTGGCAGTATACGCCGTGAAGTTGTTTGCGGCATGCCAAAAGCAGAAGAAGAAGAAGAAGAAGAAGAAGAAGAAGAAGAAGAAGAAGAAGAAGAAGAAGAAGAAGAAGAAGAAGAAGAAGTGACGTGCAACGGCTTCATTTGCCTAATCCTCCCTCAGGGAATTTATTCCGGTGTGAACGTGATCTGTACTTAGTTCATGAGAAATGAGTTCTGATGAACCTTTGTGGGAAAAGTACTACGGTGTGAAAGCGCCTTATGAGATTATTACATGCTAATGATGAATCATTTATTTGCCTAAAGTTGCTCTTGTATTTCCATTTTTAAAGCATAAATACATCTTAAGCAGAGTTGGGTGAAACGCGTTACTGTAGTAATATTACTTTTGTCGGTAACGGAGTAGTGTAACGCGCTACTTTTATAATTCAGTAATCACACTACAGTTACTAACATTGCCCCGACACGCGTTACTTTGTTACTTTTATAAAATCAGTCATAATCACACTGACAGACAAGAGGGGTTTCCGCCGCAGGTTTATATATGTACGTAATCTGCGCGACTTGCGTGTCCACATCTCCACGTGCAGTGCTGCATAAACATGGCTGAGTCAGCGATAACTTTCGAGGGGTGGAGGTATGCCCATTATTTTGAGTTCGTCCGGAATAATAGACAGGAATGTGACGGTGAGGTGCAAACTGTGTCCAGGCCAGAAGCTGTTATCCACTGCTGTAAACACCTCGTCAAACCTCAACAAGCACCTGCAAAGAACACATGCTAAGGTGAAGCTAATAGCTAAGGACCCCCGAACCCAGAGTGAGGATGTTGTGAGTGCGCCGCCGCCGAAGCAACAAAAATAAGAATTTGGAGGACCGGTAACCAAAGCAGAGATGGACAGGCTTGTAGCATCCTTCATAGTAGAGGAAATGTTGCCCATTTGCACAGTGGAATCACCATCGTTCAGAGATATACTGCGCAGAATACAGATTGCAGGAGACAGAGGACAGCCATGGTCAGATAGGAAAACATCCAGGAGCTATCTGGATCAGTCTTATGCGACAATGGAAACTGAACTAAAGAGAACATTTGAAACTTCAGCAGTCTGCGTGATCTGCCTGTAGGGAGGGGCGAGCCGGCCCTGCGAGTAAAGTAACGAGTAAAGTAACTTCTAAAGTAACAAGTTACTTTATGTAGAGAGTAAAGAAGTAGTGCAATATATTACTTTTTTAAAGTAAAATATGTAATATATTACTTCTTTTTTAGTAACGACGCCATCTCTGATCTTAAGTTACCTAACTACATTTACTCAAGTTCTCTACTTAAGTACAATTTTGATGAATTTGAGTATTTCCATTTCATGCAACTTTATATTTTTCCATCACAACATTTTAGAGTGAAATATTTTCCTTTTTACCTGACATATATTTGACAGCTTTATTTACTTTTCGGATGAAAATAAGGTCACCATATACATTATGATATAGTAAATCAAATTCCCTAAAAGAAAGAAATACTTGTTGTTGTGTTAATGTTCATATTTAAATAGTTATTTATACATTAACATGCCGCTTATATGTTAATGCTTCGTAAAATTCATGTTGGCCATTTTTGCGTTTAACTTCTGGTATCTAAAATAAACAGATATTTGAAGTACTGATTAAGCTTATAACATGTAAACGCAGCACTTCTAGTCAACAGAGTATTATCACACCGTAGTTATTTATTGTTAACAACTACATATTTATTGCCATAAAAAATACTCAATGGCAGTGGTGTAACTAAGTACATGTATTTAAGCAATGTACATACAGTGCTTAAGTACAATTTTCAGGGACTTTTTCTCTACTAAATGTATTTAATACCTTTAATTATTTTGTAGATTTTGTTTAATGTTGTGAAATATATTGCTGATTCGGGGTATAAAGCTTAAAAAAAAGAAAGAGGGGGCGGATTAGGCAGATTCTGTTTTGATCTCTGTTAAAATCGCGGAAAAAGGTAGGACCCAAATGCAGACTACAAGAAAGGTAAAAAAGTTCATAAACAAAAAGCGCGCTTTATTGAAAAGCCGATGACAAAAAACATGACATGAACACAACGGTAGCACAAGGAAGAAACATACCCGAAAAACTGACCATGACTGACATGGAGGAAGACAGGAAAAACAAACAATGAACCGACAGGGGAACACAGGGAACGACAAGACTAACTACAGAGAGGGGTAATCACGGGACGAGAAACAGCTTGGTAAGGGAGGCAGAAACACAAGGGCAACATGTGAACACAATGAGACAATCAGACACAGGAAGAAAACAAGAGACAGGGAGAACAGAACAGCAAAACAAAACCCATTACCAGACAGACAACACTGAAACCGTGACATAACACCAAGATCGTTACAGAACCCCCCCCCCCTCAAGAGACGTATTCTAGATGTCCATAACAAAGTCCTACATTCCTAAAAGGGTGGGTGGAGGGGGTCCGGCGGACGGGTCCGGGTCGACAGCCCAGAGGCAAGTCAGAGGAACCGGAGGTGGTCTCGGGTGGACGACCAGGGGGCAAGGCAGAGTTCGAGGAGGGGCGAAGGCCACAGCGGGCCAACTCAGGGGGCCGGGCATGAGGGCGAAGGCAGCGGCTGGAAGAGTCAGGGGGCCTGGCTTGAGGGCAAAGACCGCTGGGGAACTCAGGAGGCCGGGCACAAGATCGGGTAAGAAGGCGGTGACGGGACAGCTCCGGAGGGCGGTCAGGAAGGCGGCGATGGGACAGCTCCGGGACGTACGCCGCAATGGGACCCCTCCAGTGTCAGCTAGATCGCCGGAGCACTGGGATCAAGAGCAGAAGCTGGTGGGACCCCTGGCGGGACAGGCGTAGACGGGATCCTGGACGGAACATGGGCTGGTGTCAGTGGGACCCCTGATGGAGCAAGGACTGGTGTCGGCGGGACACCAAACAGGACAGGACAAGGTGTTGGCAGGACCCCCGCTGGAACAGGTATCGGTGGGACCACCAACAGGAGAGGACAGGGAGTTGGCAGGACCCCCGGCAGAACAGGTGTCTGCAGGATAACCAACAGGAGAGGACAGGGATTTGGCAGGGCCCCCGGCGGAACAGGTGTCTGCGGGATAATCACCGATGTTGCCGGGACAGGTGTTCCCGACGAAACAAGGGCTGGTCTCGGCAGGACCCTCGGCGTAGCACGTGTCGGCGGGACCCTCAACAGGACAGGATCTGGTGTTGGCAGGAAATCTGGTGGAGCAGGTGTCGGCGTTACTCCTAACAGGATAGAATATGGTGTTGGCAGAAAACCCGGTGGAACCCCCACCGAAACAGGACATGGAGTTGGCAGGACCCTCAGCAGAACCCTCAACAACACAGGACATGGAGTTGGCAGGACCCTCAGCGGAACCCCCAACGAAACAGGAGAAGGAGTTGGCAGGACCCCCGGCGAGACAGGTGACGGCGGGACCCCCAACGGAAAAGGACACAGAGTTGGCAGGACCCCAAGTGGAACCCCCAATGGACCAGGACATTGGGTTGGCAGGACCCCCGGCGAGACAGGTGTCGGCGGGACCCCCGACAGGACAGGACATTGGGTTGGCAGGACCCCCGGCGAGACAGGTGTCGGCGGGACCCCCGACAGGACAGGACATTGGGTTGGCAGGACCCCCGGCAG
>NC_136908.1:6254948-6528153 GCF_949606895.1 Notothenia rossii | reverse complement strand
TTCACTTGCATGTTTCTTTCTTTCCTCTTTCACTCACATCAAACGCAGAGTTTTCAGCTTAATGGGCCATTAGCACCGCTCCGAGTTTCCGTCCAAAAAACCTCCCCGGGTTTCTCCTCGTAACATTTCACTCACATGTTTAGATAAAGATAAAACAGATAGATTTGTGCTTCCTTCTGAGGAAAGATGTGCCTCCACTGCTACAAAAGATCATATCAATCTTTTATGTAAACCCTAAAGTACAAGGAGAAGCCAGAACATGTGTACGTTGATATTGGCTTAGGAAAGTGTGTATGCATTTCAAATCAATTTTCATTTGTTTATAAAATAATTGGCCAAAATAGGAACGTTTTGGTGCGATGGATTTTTATTCATGTTTTTTTTCCTTCTACTTATTCATCCCTTTCAAGTGAGTTCGGAGAGTATGTCCATGCATGCTTGTAAACATAATATCTTTGAAACATTCTTAACATTTTTTCACCTCCCATTCAATTTCCACAAAAACGTTTTACTCCACCAAAAGAGGTAATACGTACTGTATCAGTAATCAAACGCAAACTCATTACAATGTTATAATCAGGCTTTACATGTCAACTCAAGTCATATTAATGCACATTTGGTAAAAGTGCAAGAGACCGTTTCTTTTTGCATCCTGTTTCCAAGTTTCCTACAATTACACACCAACTAGAGCACTCTAAAATATTAGATCTTGCAACTCACAAAGCCTACATTGTATAAACGACCACAAATCTAGCATTTTAAAGAACAGAAAACCCACATTTTACAAATTCATTCTGTGTCTACACTGATTTTGTTTCTCTCTTTGTACAGGTCGATTGATAACCTTTGGATGTTCCTCGTGTTGGGATGCGTAAAGTTTTGTTCTGTTGAATAAATGTAAAGATGTAGGAAAAGGTCAGCAAACAGCTCTTCTTCCCAGAGTGGAAACGCCACATCCGGACAGTGTGCAGACCCCCCCCCATTCACACATTATGAGCGCTGAATATCATAAGTGACTCAGACACTGATCCGGCCGTGCCCACATTATCATGCACACACACTACGCCCTTGTCTCAGCACACACTGCCAGTGTCAGGTTGAAAAACTGCACGGACCAGAGAGCCATTTCATGCATGGATACACTGCAGGTATAATCACATTCCCCCCCCACCCCGAGTGTGACTGAGGGAAAGTTGTTGGAGTGGAGTTCAGTCAGAGCTTCACTTTCTGTCAAGGTGCACCAAGAACAGAGACGTCTTGAAGATGTAAACTACAGCAACAGTTGGTGTACTAAAATATATATTACTACTGCAGGTCATACAATTATAACAAGCTACATTATGTAAGCCAGCTGATGTGGTGGCAGCTCGGTATTTTAGTTAAAAAAAGGACATTTCCGTACAACTATACTGCTTAGTATTAAGATAAGATAAGAAGTACTTCATTCATCCCAAGTTGGGAAATGTTTGTGTTGCAGCAGCATAAAAAGACATGGCATTGTACAATACAAATTAAAAGACGAGAAATAAACATTTCAAATTGTCAATATCTCAATGGCAACAAGTAGAAAATATACATGTTGAATTACATGACAAAATATAAAGCAGGATATTATACATACATAAGGGATTAATGGAATATTAAATATTAGATTGGATAAACATTTAAAATGTACGGTGTGATTTACAGTCCAGTTATCCAAGAAGCTATGGAGCAGTTTGAGGAGAACATATTTAGTCTTGGATTACTTTTGACGTAGAACAGACACGTTTCTTATCAAATGCTAAGGAAGTCTTTAGAGGGACAGAGGATGAAGAGGCCCATTCTGCTTTTTGGGGTCTTCCTTCCCTGTAGTGTGTTCTATAGGTTTTAGTGCATGCAATGGTCTGCAAAGCTTAAAATCTCTGTGGGAGTTTCTCCTGAACCGCAACCAGGGTCTCATTTAATCTAAAGAGGCTCCCTTCATGGTGTTTGAATCCACATGTTAGCAGCTCCAGAGGTGGGGTCGTTACTCAAAAAAAATAATATATTACATATTACTTAAAAAAAAAAAGCAATATATTACTTTACTTCGTTACACTTTACTTCATATACTCTCTACAACGCGTTACTTTACTTGTTACTTTACTCACAGGGCCGCCCCTCCCTACAGGCAGATCACGCAGACTGCGGAGGGTGCTTCATTTTGCGGAGGGAGCCTCATCTGAAGCACAAATGCGGAACTAAACAAATAAATAAAAACAAGGATAATTGTGTGTTATTGGGCCCTTTCTCATTTCATCAAATCCCCCTCCTCGACTCCTCGACTCCTCTGTCCTCCGGTAGTGACCCGGTATATCCAGTCTCTGATAGTGTTACGTTATTATGAGAGTGCTCTGTTTGATTCTGAAATTGTATATATTTATATAAATATATAGGCCTATAAATATATATATATGTGTGTGTGTGTGTGTGTGTGTGTGTGTGTGTGTGTGTCTCTGTAGCCTGTTATTGTCTCATTATATCGCACTGTGAATGAATCAAAGTAAATATATAAGTCTTCATGAACACATCTGTCCATCAGACAGAGGGCTGCTGTGCCTCCTGTCATCATTAATGGACGTCTCTTTAAAATGACCGCTCAGAGGAGAGGAGTTCTCATTTCTCTAACCGCCTGCTGCTTCCCCTCCTCTCTCCTCGGCTCCCCTCCTCGGCTCCTCCGCTCGCATCTCCTGTGGGCGGGACTAAGTCTTGAGGATAGGAGTCGAGGAGGGGAGTTAGAGAAATGAGAAAGGGCCTTGGTGAGTAAATAACAGTGTGTTATTTACACACAACGGCACAACGTGTAAGCACGCCACAGTCGCGCAAATGTGACGTAAATATAAACCTGCGGCGGAAATCCCTCTTATCTGCCAAAGGGAGAATCTAGTAATTCTGTATGTTAGTAGGCTAACTGTAGTGTGATTACTGATTTTATAAAAGTAACTAAGTAATGCGTGTCGGGCAATGTTAGTAACTGTAGTGTGATTACTGAATGATAAAACACGTTACATTACTCCGTTGAATGAATGCACACATGTAAGGACATCATGTCTGCGTGAAAGGGCTATGATGAGGCTAATGGTGCTTTAATGCTACACATTAGCGAGATCACCTTATGTTACATATATTTATTCTCGCTCCCCTTCCAGTTGTGTGATTTCACATCCTTTGCAGTGCTTTGTTCAGCAGCCTGGAATAGCTTTTAGGTAAACTAATCAGCCGTTTAATGATTAATTGAATCCATCGTTGTGCCTTATCACATTTTTTAAATTACTTTCTTTTCTTGGGTTTTGATTCACGCTATCAACGCTTCAGTTGTTGAATCTACCGGGTTTATTAAAAGGGAAAATTGTCAATCATATTTTGCTCAGTGAATGATAAGTTTCTTTATGTAGAGATTCCTGATAAGAATACGACTTAATAATTATAATTTTTAGACAGAAGAAGAAGGAAAGAGAGGGGAGGAAATGCAGAAAAAGGGCCAGGGTTAGGAAAGGACTCACGGGCTGCCCATCATTTAAAATCTCAATGAATAATATTTCAAATTTAGATTGCAAAGAAGCTAACGTTGGATTACCTTTTTTTTGTTAAAGCTATTCTAAATAACATTTCTTTACCATTTATCTTAATTGACTCAGTTTGAGATAAGTCCTTTAAGCAACAGCCCTATCCAAGCATTGTTAGGATTCTCTAACATCTAACATTTGCATTTCCTGTCATGGATTCTGAATATGACGCATTCAGCTGCTTTGATGAGATCTGAACCACACTGACATTTACCTGCCTCCATTTCTCAGCATCTTGGTGAGAAATAATCCCCCAATATCTGTTTCTGCAGCATTTAAAAACTGATATACAGTGGGGCAAAAAAGTATTTAGTCAGACATCAATTGTGCAAGTTCTCCCACTTAAAAAGATGAGAGAGGCCTGTAATTTTCATCCTAGGTATACCTCAACTATGAGACAAAATGAGAATTTTTTTCTCCAGAAAATCACTTTGTCTGATTTGTAAAGACTTTATTTGCAAATGATGGTGGAAAATAAGTATTTGGTCAAAAACAAAAGTTCATCTCAATACTTTGTTATATACCCTTTGTTGGCAATGACAGAGTTCAAACGTTTTCTGTAAGTCTTCACAAGGTTTTCACACACTGTTGCTGGTATTTTTCCCCATTCCTCCATGCAGATCTCCTCTAGAGCAGTGATGTTTTGGGGCTGTCGCTGGGCAACACCGACTTTCAACTCCCTCCAAAGATTTTCTATGGGGTTGAGATCTGGAGACTGGCTAGGCCACTCCAGGACCTTGAAATGCTTCTTACGAAGCCACTCCTTCGTTGCCCGGGCGGTGTGTTTGGGATCATTGTCATGCTGAAAGACCCAGCCACGTTTCATCTTCAATGCCCTTGCTGATGGAAGGAGGTTGTCACTCAAAATCTCACGATACATGGCCCCATTCATTCTTTCCTTTACACGGATCAGTCGTCCTGGTCCCTTTGCAGAAAAACAGCCCCAAAGCATGATGTTTCCACCCCCATGTTTCACAGTAGGTATGGTGTTCTTTGGATGCAACTCAGCATTCTTTCTCCTCCAAACACGTCTAGTTGAGTTTTTACCAAAAAGTTCTATTTTGGTTTCATCTGACCATATGATATTCTCCCAATCCTCTTCTGGATCATCTAAATGCTCTCTAGCAAACTTCAGACGGGCCTGGACATGTACTGGCTTAAGCAGGGGGACACGTCTGGCACTGCAGGATTTGAGTCCCTGGCGGTGTTACGTTCCCTTCTGAGCTAGGGGAATCAAAGGGAAGCAACACAACCAGAATGGGATTGGTAAAAGTTATAAGCTGTTTTAATGCACAACAGGTGAACAAAATGGCAGGCAAGCAGCCTGAAACAAAAAAGAGCCAAAAAGGGCACAGGTTGACAAATAACCAACTAAAGGAGGACTCTAAAAAAGGAGTCTAAACGCATATGGGAAATAACACTATCACACTAAATAAACTTCAAGAGTGGTACAACTAACCGAGGGAGTCTACACAAAACACAGCTAAACTAAAGGCAACAGTCACAAATCCTAACTATAGTCTAAACACTAACTAACCTACTCTAAACTCTAATAATACACAATATCACATGGCGATAGACACACAAGATGAACCACAGAACAAAGAGCAAGTAGCGAGAGGCGTCTGTTCACTCAACAGGGCCTCCAGAGTGTCAGTTGTCCCCAGCCTTTGTAATCCTTCCCAGCAGGTGTGCGCGGCTGTGCACTTCGATTGGATGACGTCTCATCCAATCACCTGCAGCGAGGGCGGGACCAGGAGATGACAGCCAATGACGTCGGGGCAACCACACAGCTCATTTACATATCGCACACATGCACACAGCTGCAAACAATCCCAGACAGATTAACGAGCCGACAGAAACAGCAGCCGTAACACTCTCCCCCTTAAAACACAAACCCACAGGTTTTGTGAACCAAACACACTAACGAACTCCTAAGAACACACATTCTAACATCACTAAACAAACCTAACTAATAACACACACTAACATCACAACCTCAACCTAACACACTAACATCACAAACCCAACCTAACACACTAACATCACAAACCCAACCTGACACACTAACATCTCAAACTCAACCTGGACAAGCATCGGCCAACACATTCTCTGAACCCTTTAATGATGGGTGTCTACTGTTGTAGTCCCGCACAATCGGAGCCCATTGCAGGAGACGCTGGTTGTGCTTGGACACGCTGGGGCAGAATATAAATGGATCGTAACATGTACACATCACAATTCGCCAAAGGATGGGTCCAACATCAATCTTAAAATGTTGTAGAGCCAACACTAACACTAAGATCTGATACACGAGCTGACGCTCTCGGGTTACCGGGAGTGTCGAGAAGTCTAGAGGCTTGTCTGAGCCGGCGTGTTGCGCCGGTCTCGCGACATCCTCACGAGGAGGAGGGGGAGCCACAATTTCTGGCTTCTCCTCGGACACAGCTTCATCTGAAGGCACAATCACAGGATCAGATAATGAAACATCAGGGTCACGTTTACTTGCCTGTGCGCGTGCGTGTGTAGCCAGGCCAATGCCTTTAGGCGGGGATATTTTCTGCCGCTGTTCCTTACGTTTCAGAGCTGCACAGTTGGCAATGACATGTCCAGGTTTATGACAGTAAAAACACTCTCTCTCTTCTCTGCTCACGTTATACACATTCCATCCCAGACAGATTAACGAGCAGACAGAAACAGCAGCCGTAAACGCGGCGTAGTGTGTTACTGATGGTCTTTGTTACTTTGGTCCCAGCTCTCTGCAGGTCATTGACTAGGTCCCCCCGTGTGGTTCTGGGATTTTGCTCACCGTTCTTGTGATCATTTTGACCCCACGGGGTGAGATCTTGCGTGGAGCCCCAGATCGAGGGAGATTATCAGTGGTCTTGTATGTCTTCCATTTTCTAATAATTGCTCCCACAGTTGATTTCTTCACACCAAGCTGCTTACCTATTGCAGATTCAGTCTTCCCAGCCTGCTGCAGGTCTACAATTTAGTTTCTGGTGTCCTTTGACAGCTCTTTGGTCTTGGCCATAGTGGAGTTTGGAGTGTGACTGTTTGAGGTTGTGGACAGGTGTCTTTTATACTGATAACGAGTTCAAACAGGTGCCATTAATACAGTTAACAAGTGGAGGACAGAGGAGGCTCTTAAAGAAGAAGTTACAGGTCTGTGAGAGCAAGAAATCTTGTTTGTTTGTCATTGACCAAATATTTATTTTCCACCATCATTTGCAAATAAATTCTTTAAAAATCAGACAATGTGATTTTCTGGATTCTTTCCCCCCATTCTGTCTCTCATAGTTGAGGTATACCTAGGATGAAAATTACAGGCCTCTTTCATATTTTTAAGTGGGAGAACTTGCACAATTGGTGACTGACTAAATACTTTTTTGCCCCACTGTACTACATGGTGTTGTGAACCAAAAAACAACAACAATCATGCCTCGATACATTCATACAGAGGTAAACGGCTCGTGTGATAGAGCACTGAGGGGGACTTCAAGCATCTACACTCTGAAAGCCTGAGAAGCGAGACGTGTCATTAACACACCGGTGTAGATTCAGCCGTTACAGATAGCACACAGGCAAAGGTAATCACATGGAAAAGGAATCACATGGGATTAAAAGAGAAAAAAGGACAGATTTGAGGCGAAGAAGATATTTTGGGCTGAGAGGGAGGGGAGCAAAGAGGAAAAGGCAGAGATGATGGATTGAACATGAGAAGATAATGAGGAATGAAATACTGTTCAACAAAATGTCATCTCTCAGACAGCGGTCTGGGGAGCATCGCTGCCATTTCACCAAGATTCTTGCTGGAGATGAATTTCACCTACAAAAACATCCATTCCTCGGGTGCAGCATTTGCCTGATTTCGCAGCGATAGAGGGAGGCTTTGAAATCCCAGCTTTGAAAGCGGACAGCTCCAATGAGCCTGCTCTGGCTCTGAGATGAAGGCTTAAGAGAAAAAGAGCACGCCTATATCGTTAGACACATCCCCTATTCAGATCTATAAGGGAAAAGTGACACTGTGGCTTTTTTGTCTTTCTACATGGATTAGTTTGCACTGATCAACCCAAACAGAGAATGTGCTTTCGCTAAACTGGGAAAGGTTATCTGTGTCTCGGGTTAAGTGGAATATGATATATTTTTTCTGTAGGATCTTATGTCTGAGCTCGGGATCTTGTGATTTTTCTGCAGAGCTGTTTCTATCTGAGGTTTCTCGTGTTTTTAAAAGACGGTGGATGTTCGAGATCTGAGAGAAGGTCGACCAACTGTCAATTAAATGTGGTAAAAGGAGTTATATGAACTGTTACCTTGTGTGACTTTGAAACTGAACTTTGTACAAACAAGGCAAAGTCACCGAAAGGTCTGTGAAAGCCATTTACCAACCGTTTAAAAGTGGAGATGTTTCATTTTAAGAGTTCAAAGCGGAAGTCATATAACTATGGTTGGTTCTCTCTGGTGGTTAAGAGGAAGAAATTACAGGCAACAATTACCGGCTTCTGCTTGTCAGGTCCCTCTTATACTGTTTATATGCTATATGCTAAAAACACTGCCGTCCATTAACTGTAAATTCAGGTTTCAAAAAGCAGTGTGCAAGTAATCTTTGAAAGAATCAGATAAAGCGGCTCAACACTATGACAGATCAGCAGGGAGCAATTATCTCAAACTACTTTAATTTGCAATAAAACATCATGAAGGACACTTTAAAGACAAGTTTTATTTTATATTAACATAAGTATCCATCAGTGAGGTGCAATGGCGGAAAGCTGAGGTGTGTAAGCAGAGAGGAGTAACTACAGATCAGTGGAAGTAGTTAGTTAACCCTTACATGTATAAGTGGGTCTTTTTGGACCCGGTGAGGTGGTTTTCTTGAAGTATCTTTGTAATTACATTTTTTTATCATTTCATATTCCAGCTATTCCTCAAACAACATGTTTTGGATATCATGCCATTCACATTTTAAATTTACATTTTAAGAAATTGTAGTTTTATATTACTACCCCAAGCTTCCATAAGTGGGTCTATGCACTCTAAAAACGAACTCAGGCGACCTTTCACCTCCACTTAATTAAATGCATGGTTGCAAGATAGAAATGTGAGTTATTTGATTTAGATAAACATTTTAAGTTGCAAACATTCATTTATAAGTTGTGTTGACCTAATAATGTTGGTAATTACATCAACTTAATATTGTGTGTAATTTGAACTCTGATTTCTGCGTTAATTCTCTTTAAACTAAATTCAAGTTGTACTAAGTAATGCAATTGGCTTGATAACTTCATTGTTCTACACCTTCAGTTAAGGATTTCAAGTCCACTCCCACTTAACATGCCTGGACAAGTTCCGACAGTTAAGAAAAATAGAAATATGCAAAGGACATTTTAAGGTGAGTGTCATCTTTTTTCATTCAAATACAGTAGACCAGTATTGCTGTTTGACTAAATTAGCATCCTTTGAACTGTGAATAGTTCTTTGAGAGGGTAGAAAGTAGTAGAGGCTACTGTGAGAGTAAAAATACTTTGGTTACTATTAATATCGCTTTTTATTAAAAATGAATCTCGGTGAAGCAGATCAAGGACACGCTTCTTGAGGTAGGATCGTTATTTAGAGTTGTCATTGAAATGCAAATTGTTGGCAGTCACCCATTCAGAATATATTAATTTAGGTCATTTCTCTTTTTTCCCTTTTTCAAAAATAGCACAATACAATTGAAGTACTCACAGAACTATAGCCATCCGCTGCCTTGTCGTGTACCTTGGAGAAAAGGAAGAGGACCCTTTCAAGGAGTTTAGCGACGTAATTAAAAATCCTGAAATAAAATGAAATCCATACACAGTGTAAAAACACAGGACAAAAGCACTGCTCTCTGTCAGTTACATTTTGAAGCATATTGAACTTTTGGCCACACCCCAATCAATAATATCTTAGCAACGTTCAGCATGGATAGGTGTTGACAGCAATGGCATGGGAAAAGGATTGTGTCAAATGTGAAAAGCGGCTTCTGCTCTTCACTTAACCAGTTCAAATATTGTATCGAACCTGCAAAAAAGATGAGAAGATACACTAAAACTTGCACGGTTGTGATTGACCAAATCTATCCACATGCATTTAAACACTAGGCAAAGTACTCAAAAGCACCTCTGTGTGTCTTCAGGACCACATTGCCATGATGACACACACATGCAGACTCAATAGGTGAAAACAATACCAGCGTTGCTTTAGCAGCTGGTAATAATGGCTCTGAATTAGCTAAGAGTGACAGTTTAAAAAGTATGCAATTACCTAATTCATTATCTCTTATGCGCTAACCTATTATTTAATGTGCTTCAAAAGGACATGAATATCGCCTTCATCAGTGACCGGTCCACCCCAGGATCTGACCATACCATGGCAACTTGTGGTGGAGGGAAACAAATGAATGAGCAAGCATTCTGCGTTCAATGTGTTCATACTGTTTGATAATGACTGTCGGCAGTGTAAACATCTTTGTTACATCTTTTGTCAAATTGATGTGTGTGATCTGCAGATTGGGGCCATTGAGAGTTTGTTTCTGTAGTTTTACAAAAACTTTACAGATTTTACATATTTGGCACTGGTTTTAAATATGCAAAGGCCTCTAACTTCGATGTGATGGCAGCATTTATTTGCTGTGTCCCCATTTCCCATGGTAATATGGCTAATGTGTTCATTTATTATTTGTGGGGCAATTTAAATTTGTGTTATTTATCTTTTTTTCAAGATTTAAATGAAGCTCAGTGCAAGTTCTTTCAGGAAGACTGGGTGTGTATACATTCACTCCGCAGCTGCATATAATCAGCTCATCACAGGCGTTCTCTTTGACCTATTACATTTCACCTCATTCTCTAGCAGCCAATCAACGTGCTGCAGCCAAACTATAAAGTGGTTCTCCTCTCTCCTGCAGTCAGCTGTGATTTCAGGTGTTCATGCACCTTATCATATGGCATGTGTCAATAAATGTTCAAACAAAATGAATTCTCTCATGATTGAAACATCATGTGTTGAAATAAACAACTTTAGTTAAAAATAAAAAGTGAATTGCCTCATATTTTTGTTGTGGAATTAATTAATTTCTTTCTTTAAAGGCAAAAACATGAAAAAGCTAAGAAAGAAAACTATTGAATAAAATATTCAAGAGGTTTATTTGTCACATACATACCAACTAAATAACAAACAAAATGACAAAGCAAGTCATTGTAACAAAACAAGTAGCCGAGAACTGTACTGTATAGTTAAGGTGCAAATAGGTATGAATGTAGTGCAAATCTCTTTAATAATAGATACATATAAAGTGTCTAAAGTGGGTGATAAGGTGAGTGTTTGTTTAAAGTGAGTGTGTACATGTGGATGTGTGTGCAGTGAGTGTAGATGATGGGTTATTACATAGTGTCATTTACATTTTACGCTGGATTGTAAAAATCAAAGTAAAAAGCATCAAGCTCGCTCTTCATCTGCTCCCATTTTGCTACATTAAAGTATATTCTTTGTAGGTGGTAGTCTTCTGCACAGTGAACATAGAAATCACACCATGACATACCAGTGAGCCCGAGCTGCCCTGTTATCTGGTAGTGATAATCGTGACACTCTTTTAGCTTGTAGCTGCCATCTGCCTGCTTTAAGAGGTAAGCACACTCAGTGAAGCTTTCCTTGGATGGACACTTAATGTCTCAAAGCCCATAGCTTGGACTTTCACTCTCTCCTATTTCTAAGACCTTACGGTCAGGTGATGTACCGAGGTGTGGTGCCTGCGGATTCACAACAAAGCCACATGAATACACTTGGTTTCTTGTTAGCTTTGTGTATTGTGTTGCTGTTATGGGCTCTAGTTCTGTACCCCTTTTCATGGCCTTGGTTTGTACTGATCCTTTATACTTGAGGCTTACAGCAAGTGTGTTATGGTCTGCCCTCCTGGAACAGATTCTTTTAAAGGTGCTTGATGTTAAGCGATCAGATCTTGCATTAAACCACAGGTTGTTTGTGTTTTGTTGTCTGGTGTCACATTCTAGGGCTATAGATTCGGGTAGGGAAATGGTCACTCTGTTGTAACTACGCGTGCCATTTTCATCCAGGACTGTGCATAAACTTGTCGTTTGGGATGGTAGAGGAAAGCTGGGGAAGTCATCTGGTTGACAGACAGGCGGCGCTTCAGCATCAGCAGAAGGGGCTCCCTTGTTTAATAGGGGAAGCTGTAAAAAAGAAAAGATGGGATCCAAATGCTATCATTAACATGTAGATATGAGTCTTTCCAGAGACTGTGGAGCCACCCCTCCTTTCTGAACAAGGTCAACTGGAAGGGGGACCAGAAGAGGAGCAGTCCACAGAAAAAGAGAAGAAATTAGAATTAGAAAATGGTAACCTGAAAGAGATGCTGGCTTTAAAGGAAACAGAGGTAGAAAGGCTGAAAGCAGACATTGGCACACTTAGAAAAGGAACTCTCACACCCGAACTCCTCCAAAACAGTGCCATCCCCCAAATGTTTGCATATAGTACTGGGTTCTCTTATGAACGATTCAACCACCTGTACACAATATTTGGCATTCCAAATGATCCATGACTACACTATTAATTTGTATATTTGTACCCAGTTTAACCACCTGTACATTGTACTTATATACAATGTACAGGTGGTTAAACTGGGTACAAAATATACAAATGAATAGTGTAGTGTTAATCAGATGTATGTGTACAGAGCTGTATTATATAGGGGGGGTCTTATCATATTCCATAATTATATACGTTTCTCACCTGGTGGCTTAGGCCACATCCCACAGCATATGTCCTGCCGCAAACTTCTACCTCAGATGTGTCTTCTGCTGCAAGGTAGCTTATAGGCGCATCTGTCATCTCTTTCATGAGCTTGTATGTATTTGTTCCTAGTGTTTGCCTAGACACAGAAATAGCATTATTAGCAAGAGCATGACTGATGGTAAATATGGTAAGTATGGTAATATGCAGTACACAGAATGGAATAACTTACTTGTTGTGGTTATAGTTGGATGTTATAGGCTTCCGCTTACGGTTGACTTTGGCCTTGGCTACCACCACATTGAAAATAGCTTGGCCAGTTATCTTTTTCCCTCTGGCTTTGTGCCATTTTTGAGGTTGGCTTGTGGAGGAGATCTGTTCTGTTTTTGCACGCCAAATGTCCAGTGTGTGCATCAAGCCCACAGTATGTGAACAGTAACCTGGCGTACTGTAAATTATTTTAAAAGATCAGCTTGGTGGCATGTTTATTTCATGTTTCACTCGACTCATTTATTGTACAGCTACACTTGCAAACATTAGCTAGCTTGATAGGATGATCAACATCATCCAAGCTAGCTAAAGCTGTCATTAACGTTAGCCCTAAAAAATAACTAGATGTACGATTTCAATAGCAATGACAACTCGATATTACAAAAGCAGAACATACCCAGCAGTACACGAACAAGCCTGGTCCACAATATTGTGCTCGTCGAATTTGACATACAGCTCATGTGGTTTTTCACTCTTGCGCTGCGACCTGTATGCAAGTGCCTCTATTGATGTTGTGCCTCCCTCTTTTCTAATGTTTATACTGTGGATATAACCCTCCATAGCGTATTGTAGCCCCTTTTGTCGGGACCTGGAGGATATTGCTGCGTTATTGCTCCAAAATGAGTCTGTTAAGGCGACTCCGACGTTACGGAGACCCTCCATTATGGCTTTGTTTAACGCATCTGGCTCTCAGCTTGTCGGACTAGCAACAGTAACCAAGGGGGGGCGTGGCTTTGCGAAAGGTCAATTGCGGGAAGTTGCGAAATATGCGGAAATTTGCGAAAAATACCTCACACACACACACACACACACACACACACACACACACACACACACACACACACACACGCACACACGCACACACACACACTTCTCCACCTCATTCTGTTTTCATTTACTCGTTCGTTATCTGACCAGCTTCAATCTTCTAGGCTACTCACTGTGTTCCTTGTAGCCCTCCAAAGGGTTTTGGAGGTTGATGCCTCGGTGAACGTGAGTTGTTTGGCTCTCTTGTCCGCAGCAGCAGAAAGCATTTTCGAATGTTTGAATGAATCAAAGTGGGTCGTCACCGTTGACTTTCTCTTATGCTCCAACACACAGTTGCACGGGGTGCAGAATAGTTTCCCCCCATTTTCGTGAAAGACGTCGGGGTACTGCTTTGCCCGGTCTTTAGTAGAAATGTTCTTCGGTAAATTAGATGGATCAGATTTTTTCGTCTTGGTGTTTTCTCTATCGTGTGAGCTCCATACGTTCACTCTACGGTGTTGTTTACCTTCTGTGATGCGCGAGCTGATGAAGTTGCGTCATCATCATCACTACTTCACGTCAAGACGAGTTAACTTTTTTTTTTCTCAACTTTGTGTGGAAAAATGTGGGGATTATGCAGCCTTTTGATAAATATGCGGCCTTTTAAAAAAATATGCGCCATTTTGCTGATTATGCGGTAAATTCTGTGATCGCAGAATCGCGTTTTTCTGGAGGGTCTAACATTATACCTGTACAAGGCTTTTCAAGGACTCAAAATCACTTTACAATATAAGGGAAGGTTGTGGTGGGGGGTGTAGGACTTAAACTTGATCAACTGGCATGGATTGATGGGGGGGGGGGGGGTCTATGAGTAGACAAGAGGAGAAGAGATGAGTTTTGAAAAGGGACTGGAATACTGTGAGGGTCTCAGAATAGTGGAGATTTTTGCATCAATATGTTCAAAACGTTTTTTTTCAAAATGTACATTTTTTTCTAAAATTGTAAATATTGAAAAATGTAATATAAAATATTTCTAGTGTGAACCAAAATATAATACTAAATATTATACAAGTGATTTTTCGTAACCAAAATGACAAAAAATTGCATAAAAGCACATATTATTCTAATACGGGTCCTTTTTGACTCACTATGGGCCCGGTCACTCGTGCATCTAAGGGTTAAATTAGAATAAAGATCTAGTTTCTTTTAAATATTTACAACCCATACTGTATCTTATATTGGAGGAATGTTGGGTCAAACTTGGTAATGTGATTAATTTGCAGTATTTATTTTAAGGTTTCCAGATGAATCTTGAGTGTCGACGTTGACAGTATAAATTATAGGTATCACAATATTGATTTGGAGAGAAAGTCAACTAGCACTGTTTCACTTTTGCTTTTTTTACTCACCAGTTTTTACTCAAAATACAACAAATCCTTACTTGATCTTGAGGAGAATGGCTAACTTGTAAATGTTTTAGTCAGAATAAATTTAAAAATAAGTAATTTGGACAGGGATCTATCAATTGAAAGTGCTACTTTTATCTACTTTGCATTTTGTTTATTTGTTATGAATGCACCACAGGAAGCCACAAGTGTTCAGCGAAAGTGAACACTATAGATATTCAGTGTTTCCATGTTTGCAGTGTTCATTACTCGTGGTGATAACTTCACCTTTATCCCTACTTACAATCAGTCAATTTGATGTAAAAGGCACGGTAAGAAAAACCAAACCCCACATGAAATGTTCAAAACAGTTGATAAGAGAATGACTTAATAGTGTAAAGTCTCCAAATCACATGAATTCAGTTTAAATTAGCTTAAGAAGAAATTGTAACTGCTACCCGTTTAATCTAGTTTGCTAAAGCAGGAAATAAACAGTCTTCCTCAATCATGATAGGATAGAAACTGACTCAATCAGCAAGACGTTGAAAAGGGGAAACACAAATGTAGTTTTAGAATCTCTTGTGGCTTAAGCGTGATATAATTTATTTGTGCAGTTAATGACGCACTTGGATAAAGGTTACAGGAGAGTTGTGGCGGGGGTGGGATGACAGGAAGCTCTGATGTGGTGTTCAGGAGTATTTCTAATTATCTCCTATTATAGTAATGCAAACTAATTAATTAGGAGTTGACTGAAACTGTAAATTGCTTACTGCAGTGACTGGACTGTTAATGTTGATAACAGGAAGTATCATGACGACCTATCAAGGGCATATCCCCTTTCTCTAGCCCAGTGCATGATGGGATATGTTCAAGCTACAACGGGATATGAAGAATATCAAATGGAAAGGTGATGGATGAATAGATGGGCTGTAAAAAAAAGGATTGATAGATGGATTCAAACATAGAAAACAACAATATAGAGGAGAGAAAATGGTGACATACTGTAGCTACATGGTTGGATGGATGGATGAATGGATGGATAGATGGATAGATGGTTGGATGGATGGATGGATGGTTGGATGGATGGTTGGATGGATGGTTGGATGGATGGTTGGATGGATGGATGGTTGGATGGTTGGATGGATGGTTGGATGGTTGGATGGATGGTTGGATGGTTGGATGGATGGATGGATGGATGGATGGATGGATGGATGGATGGATAGATGGATGGTTGGATGGTTGGATGGATGGATGGATGTATGGTTGGATGGATGGATGGATGGATGGATGGATGGATGGTTGGATGGATGGAAGGATGGATGGATGGATGGATGGATGGATGTATGGTTGGATTGATGGATGGATGGATATTTAGGAATGGAAATAATGGGTTATAAAGTGGATTAATGGATGGTTTATGATTGGTAGAAACATTCATGGATTTAGCTGGTATTAAAAATGAATCGATGTATACATACGGTATAGAACATAAATGGTTAAAGGGTATATGAATTGGTGGATGGATGGACAGAGAATGAATGTCTGTAGAATGAATGTATTTATTAACGTACAGATGAATGAATGGATTGCTCCCCGGATGAAGCCGGTAATAGGTTGCTTTATTGGTAGAGGGACATGAATGGCTATAAAAAGGTATGAACATGGATGAATGGATGGAGCAGGCACAGAAAATGAAAGATTATTGTTCAGACGTGTATATATATTTGAATACATGGTACCTAATTGGCTTGTTGCATAGCATTACGAAGAAAATAATACTGACTATGTACTGGAGGGCAGGTTTTGTAACACATGATTTGTGAACAAAATGGAATCAAGCCCTGATCAATTTGTTTCCCAAACCCACAGTTCAACCTCACACCAGATTCAGGCACACAGTTCATTATTTTCTAATCCTTCATCTTATTTTGGGGGGGGGAAATCGTGTTTGCTGAACAATGAAATACTTATTACCACCGCATACAAAGGACATCGTGATTGACAGGATTATATTTAAGCAAAGCCAGCGGTTAATCACTTCTCCCCGCACCAGGGCACACTGCCTAGTATTTGTTCTCCATCTATAATTAAACAGAATTACATTCCATAAGACATTGTAAAAAGCCGGGACATGTTTGAGACATCACAATAAAAGTACCACGGAACATTTTCAAGAAAACGATGGGTCCACGGAAGTAAAGGACGGCACAATACTGAGAAAGACCGTCATCACAACAAAGATAGACCATCGCATGACTCAGTGCTCAGACTGCTATTGTTCTTTTTGTCATTATCAAGCTTTGCAGTAAAAGACTCAAATGCTCAGCTGCTGCCAGGGAAGTGGCTTCCTTTATAACCAATTTGTATCTTTAATGGCACAGACATAACCACTTTAGTTGGATCTATAATGGCACAGCTGAGTTCAGTAACCTTTAGCTTATTTCCCATTATACATAATGTATTCTGCTGTACTTTTGCACAATTTCCCTTTTCCAAACAACATAATACACTAGGACATCTATTGGAAATAATTCATTCCCGATATGCTGTAGCCTAAGTAAGATCTTTTTTGAAGCACTTGGACGTACATTTTGGTATCCACTTGTTAGTCATACTGACAACAAATCTCTTGGTGCAGACTTTTCTCTCGTGGACATACAGTTCCGTATGAATATGAAATAACTATAAATACAGTGACAAAATGAAGGCATTATAATTGTGTTGATGAGCTTGCAAACGCAGCCGCTTACATCATGAGCAATAACTCCTGCTGAAGAGAGCTTGTCTCCATTTTAAAGCTCTGTATCTCCATCCAGATGGTGGTCGTTTGCTTGATTTGCTACTGTGTGATTGGGTGTGAAGAAAGGCAGTCTGTGTGATGCTATTAAGAGGTTTTTATTGTTGGAAGTTAAGAAGCAGGTAGTATAGAGATATGGCGCGACAGACACTACGCTGAGTTTTATTTCAGTAAAAGTCAGAAACATCAATCTGCTATTGGCGTTCAAATTCAGGCGATCATCAAAGTCAGTTGAATTTGAATTGCACCTCTTGTTAAAGCCTGGAATATCTTTTACTAACAACCACTTTATTTTGCCTTTTCAATACCATCCGATACATAGTTAATATCTGCGCCTGAAATATGGGAGGCATTTTGGTTCAAACTTTTTATAATGTGATTAATTACCTGATTAACTACGAACGTTGACAGCCTTACTACAAATACATTGTTGGTATTGTTCTGTAAAAGGAACTACTGTTTAAAGGTTGTTCCTACACGGACCGTAGGGTGTGTTACACCGGAGTCTAAAGTAAATACACACGTGAACATACGCTGCCTCTTGAGTCTTTATTAGTTATACAAACACGGTTTACACAACTTATATTAAAATGGGAAAATATCAGTTAATCTAGTTTCTGTCAAAATCCTGGTGTTCTTTTTGTTCCTGTTCTATTTTTAAATGTATTTTGTCCTGTACATCCTGTCTGTGTTTTCCTGCCTTTTTAAATGTCTGACTGTTCTCATGCTTGTTACCTTTTTTGTTTTGGCATGCCCTCTCCAGCTGTGTCTTTGTGATTATTCCTGTGTTTTCCCTTGTATTCTCTTTCAGTCCATCATCAATATTTGCCCCGTTATGGTTAGTTGGATTTCTCAGTTTCCTCTTGTGTCCTCCTGTTTCTGCTTCCTGTGTTCCCAAAGTCTTCCTGGTTTGTTCATCATTTTGTTTCCTACTTAGTTTCATGTTCATTTCTGTACCAGCTTTTAATAAACATCGCCTTTTGTTATATAACACTTCTTCCTGCTCCTCTCCCTACTGTGCAGGTTTGACTTTTTCAAAGTCTTTACGCAAAATACTGCATGATTGGTCTTGATGAGAATGGCTATCTTACCGGGACGGGTGACGCAGTGGTCTGTGCGTTTGATCATCAGATCAAGGGGGTGTTGGGGAACTCCAGTTCGAAACCCGCTCCCGCCCCACTGCTTCAGGCCGTTGTGTCCTTGGGCAAGACACTTCACCCGAATTTGCTCCTGTGGGTATTGTCCACAGTACATGTATAATATCAATGTGTACTTGTAAAAGCGCCTCGATGACTTTGAGGTGTGAAGATGGGCGGTGTGGCGCAGTGCATTGTTCAAGGGGGTGAAACCCGCCGCTGCTGCGTCTGTAAAGCCGTTGTGTCCTTGGGCAAGACACTTCACCTGAACTTGCTCCTGTGGGTATTGTCCACAGTAGATGACCATTACATGTATGATCTGTATATGTAATGTGTATTTGTAAAGTGCTTTGACTCATTGATAAAGCGCTATAATAAATATAAGGATTATTATTATTATCTTGTAAATATTTGTATTCTGTTGACAGCAGTGATAGCAGTGATAGCACTCTATGAAACACATAGCTCAGAGCAAATGTATAATGGATACTGATCTATTAAATAAAATAAAAAATGCTGTACTTGCCGTTATGTGTTATGAATGGCCCACAGGACATTTGAACACTGAGAAAACACCTCAGATTAAATCTAAATATATTCAGTGTTTCCATGTATGCAGATTTCATCACTCATGTTGATAACTTTTCCCCTTTATCCCATGCTTACTGTGAGTCACTTCCTACAGCAGCACATACTTATTTTATGAGTAACCTGATTTGACGTTAAAAGCATGGCATGAAAAGCCAAACCCCACATGACATGCTCAACAGCTTCAGAACATTATTTCTTTGTGAGAAGCAATGTCTGGGTGATTTTAATGCGCCGACCGTGATGTGCTCTCTTTACTTTTACGGGAATGATCGACGGGGGGGTCGCCTCCAATCATGTTGTCTCTGCTGAACGCCACAAGAATTCATGACACGCTCAATTGGAACTTTCCATCTGTGAGTATTCTGCCCCATCAAATACTGCTCACCAAGGGGCTGGGAAATAAAGTCTACACCTGCTCGCTTTTACGCAGAATGAGCTCCTTTGTTCAGTATCTGAATACTGGAGAAGAGACTGTCAGTGAATGATTCGCAGGTCAGCCTTTTAATAAATGCACTTAATATTCCATAGAGAAGTTTCACATCAGACGTCCTCAGAGGCTCCCAGAAAAGCTACTCACCAAGTTCCACAACATCATTTGATAAGATTTTGTCCCTCTGGGCCCATATGGGAAATTGTGTTTCTTGATGATTCAGTTTTTAATTGTACAACAGCCTACACTATATGTGAGAAAACAATTAGGGAAAAAAGCTGAGATAGTGATGATGCCAAAACTGATGATTAGCATTCCTACAGACTTTTTAATTTCCCCTTCTAAGGAGACTTTTATATTAGTCTAGCTTTTTTCTCTTTGTTCAAAAAAGTTGTTTAATCATCCAATACAGCCGAGTTATTTCTGACTCATATTCAACTCGGTGGTAAAGGGTCTTCACAGGTCTGAATTCAAGGACCTGATCCGAAATGGCCTCTTAAGTGAACATAAAACCAACATTTGTTAAAAAATGTCATGAAAGTCACATCTGGTTCAGAATAAACCTAAAAAAGACCATGAACACAAGTAGAAGCATGATCAATTAGGAATGTCGCAATACCAAGAATGATGTACTTAATACATATATTATATGTTTAAGCTCGATGATTCGCTATATCAATTGGATACCGTTGTAAAAAATGAATGAATTGCTTTGACACATCTCCCGCAAACAAGTTTAAATTGAAAGATTACTGTATATATTAGTACATAATGTAAAGATTAATCCTTATCTTTGCCCAATACTCATTTTTATTGAGTAGCACCTGGACGCACCCAATGAAGTCAGTAGCCCCTCCAATACCGGCTGCAAACAGCTAACGGCTAACATCTATCTGCTATTGTTAACTACCTCTCCTGCTGATTGCAACAGCTAAGGTACCCGCGATAATGAATCATATTTTCACAATTTTTGCATTGACTTAGTATTAAAGTATCCGTTCTTAACCTGTTAAGCCCCGAGCCTGTTTTCCAGGTCTCAGGCTCGAATATGACATTCCCAGAACAAATGACCATACAAAGGGGAACACTTCTAAAAGGGGAAAATTAATCATCTTTTTTCTCAAAGCAATGTTACACCTGTGAGTTGGATGTAGAAGAGTCAGAATCAATATAGATTTAGTTCATTTTAAAGTAAATTCAGATTGAACATAATAAAAAAATGTCAATTATTGTGTCCGTCCAAAAAACCCACATTACTTATAGTGAAAACCACCCTTGAATGATGGGATGGTAGACTAAAAGCTTTAGGAATCCAAAGTACAACATATAATAAGTACCCTGTATCAAGATTGATGCAAAACAAGTGAAATTTGACCTTTCTAGAGATTTAGCAACAAAAAAACACTTCTGGGGTCATTTGGGTGGATTTTCCATATCTCTGGCCCCCCTTGGTCGATTGTGATGATTGACATCTCCTTTTAACCGCTCGAGCCAATGGAATCGAGGGAAAGTTCCACATACACACACCATGACACACACACACACACACGTTACCAAATAAGGAGTGAGAGAGACGCGTAGCAAAACCGGAAGCTGCGCTAATCTCTAGTGGCTACCATTAGCAGCTAATATTTATTCTCCGATTTTAGCATAAAAATTGAATGATGGATTATCAATAATTTTTTCAAAGTGACAGACACATTGGTATAACCTATGGATTAACCCTCAGCCACATTTGTTCTCGTTTTAATCCATTGAACACGACTTTTGATCAGAATAACAGCTAAAGTGAGCATATCTCAGTTTTTTGCTATACCTAAAGCTACGTTGTGTGTTGTCTGTATTTGCTTCCCCTGTGGCGAGTTCTGATCGCTTAGTGATACTTATATTTCTATAATCTTTGGAATCTCAGGATGTTATCTAAGCTTGTTTGTGCAGATCCAAAAAGTATATTGATCGGTATGGCTAGAGTTCTGTGCTCTGCGTTAGCATGTTTTCGCTCAGGGCTAATTTAGACCCTTCATGTGAGACTTGTGTTTTTGTTTCGGTAAAAATGGTTTGTATCATCAGTTCGCTGAGTTTCTTCCCGTTAGGAGTGTATGCCACATTCATAGTTTTTTTAATATTAAGAAGCCCTGAGACACAGTGTCATGAAAAAAAAAAAAAAGACCCGCCGAAGGGGTCTTTGGGGCTTAATTAAGACATCCGTCAGACCAATTAAAAGAAAACAATAGCTATCCAGGCCCTCATAATCAATTCAATGCTGTTCACAGCTCACACTATCTGTCTTGCCTCTAAAAACTCATTTTCGTCCTGCGATGATTGATGCACCTTGCAATAAAATCTGAAGGCGAGTCTCCGAGGATCCACTAGGGTATTAGACATATTGACACTCAGACCAAAGATAGTACACTGCCCATATCCAATTACCAGTGACACAGGTTGACCCGTGTCACTGTGTCTTCATTTAGGCAGTGTATTAAAATCTCCATCACTGTTCTGGGTCTCTGTTCCCCAGGCTTTCATCTATCAATGTTTTTTTCACGTAGAGGATGAATTTTATTGTCTTCTCTGGTATTACAAACATGGAAGATGACCTCAAGCCTAACTATATGTACTACAATATCTGACAGTAAAATTACAGCTAATAACTATAGCCCCTAGAACTTTAATTATAGCATGTAATTCAACAAAGTCATGTAGAATTAATTATCATTTCAATTTCCAAATCGGATGCAGCAGAACCAGAGATATCCTTTTTGTTATTCCACACATTCTTTGTTACTAAAACCTGGCAGCTAAATGACCCATAATCAGTGTTGGGCAAGTTACTTTTAAAAAGTAACTAGTAATAGTTATAGTTACTGCTCTCAAAAAGTAACTAGTTACTTTATTAGTTACTAAATTGTAAAAGTAACTTGTAACACGTTACTTTACTTTAAACAATGAAATTGAAAATGAAATGCTTTCACTGGTATTTTGCTGACTAGTTCTCTGATGGCAACAGACTCGACCGTTGCGATGGGCAGCATGTCCTCAACAACATACCTGGCAATCAGTTTAGTTGACTCTGGGTGATATGTGGCGATTTAAAAAAAAATCTGGGTCACTGCCGGTGGTTGAGACGGTGGGGTCTTTGGCGAATTGTTTTATAGCCCCATGTACATTACTTAGCTTCAGGAGATTGGCATTGCTGTTATTCGATGTGGACAATGCTTTCTGTCCTGCACATAGTTTACCGTAATATATTTTGCGTCCTTTATCCCCACAAATTCAAAATAGTGGTTATATTTCCAAGTTACAAATGCGCTGCTGCTCTCGCTGATAGTTGCATCTGCCATTGTGTGTGTGTGTGTGTGTGTGTGTGTGTGTGTGTGTGTGTGTGTGTGTGTGTGTGTGTGTGTGTGTGTGTGTGTGTGTGTGTGTGTGTGTGTGTGTGTGTGTGTGTGTGTGTGTGTGTGTGTGTGTGTGTGTGTGTGTGTGTGTGTGTGTGTGTGTGTGTGTGTGTGTGTGTGTGAGTGTGTGTGTGTGGGTGGGTGGTGAGCGTTGCCGTGTGTGTGTTAGCATTAGCAAGTGTTCGTGTGTGTATTTTCCCCATAAGGCAAGACCCGCCCAACTCTGTCTCTGATTGGCTTACCCTGAAATGTTACCCCGCGTTAACCAATCATCACTCCTCTCTGGTTACTTTCGCTTTTCCATGCTGCTGTGAGAGGACATCGCTGTATTCGCATGTAAATTACATCCGCAGGGAGATTCGGTTTAGTTCCATTACATAATGTAACGCAGTAACGCACCCATTTAAATCACAGTAACTATAACGGCGTTTCTTAATGGGAATATGCAACTAGTAACGCTATTAGTTATCGCAAAAAGTAGTTGCGTTACAGTAACGCGTTAGTCCCAACACTGCCCATAATGCAACTCAAACCACCACTGACTGTCATGGATTCAGGTGTGCTGCTATGCTAGTAGCTAACGTAGCTTTTGCAACTTGCGTCAAGCGAAGATGTAGAGCCAGTTGGAAAAACGCCACACCCCCATATTTTCCTAACTTACAATCCTACAACATTAAGCTGCAACCGATTCATCGTACTTCACAAAGTTCCCTCTGTAAACACAAACATCTTTAAACAACGTTTTCCATTCATTCTGTATTCCTAAAAACCTGGAATCAGAGTAAACAAAATCAATGATGTTCAGCTTGAGTCACTGTTTGACCTAGCACTTTACTTTAGGTGTGATGTTAAGCAGGAAGGAAACACGCCTGTTAACACAAAAAGGCTTTCTGTTTCTGCTGGAATGCATACTGTACTAGTTATCTTCCGGCCGGCACAAGTTAATCGCTTATAATTACAAATAAGTAAGTGCTTATAGAGCATTTCCTTTGGAAAATGTTCCTGTTTGGCTAAGTACCATATTATGGGCCTTTGTTTAAAAGGTTTAGGGCATAACACTCATTTCAGCATTTTCACGCTTCCTTTCATCTCGTTATCTTCCCCACTGCTCATATTCACGACTCCCGTAATGTGTAATAGGAGCCATGACTTGTGGTTGATCAGCAGAAACAGCAAAGGCCTGAGCCTTCAAACCACCAATTATGTACTGAAGTATGCAGCTAACGATAAAGTATGGGCTCCAATAAGAGCAACATATGAGAAGTACAGCAGCTAATGGGCTGAAAAAAAAGCAGCCGTGTCACTTTGGAGGCGAACAGAAAGAAACAGAGGGCTGGAGCAACTGATGGGGACTAAAAACAGTCTGATGAGACACAACTCTTGCTAACTGAGTCCATGAAAACTGGCATTCCTTACAATTTGCCACAACATTAGTTCCATTACAATAGAGTGGAGGTAATGGCATTGATAATTAGATTGTTTAGATGTAGAAAAGCAGTGGCCAGAGGATACATTTCTTTCTGCAGAAGTGGTTTTTATAGGTGGAGAGGAAGGAAGCTCGGGCAATGCAAAGTCTGATGCTCGTGGTTTTGTACTTTCATTGCAGAGACGGCCTTGACAATCTGTTTTAAACAGTGCTGATGGCGATCAATTGACACTTATAGCACTTAATGGGCCAAGGTGGCCTTAAGTGTATCGCGGTATTAGGATTTAAATCATTAACTTTGAAAAATCAATAAGCCTATAAAATGTGTAGTGTATTAAAATCTGACATAGTGAGGCAATAAAGATTGCACTAAAGTTGCCCTAGAGCAAATGTGTCAAACTCATTTTCAGTGAGGACCACATTGGGACATTATGTTATTCCTTCATAGTCTCCTAACATACAGTTTGGTCTATTAAAAGGACAAAAAGTAAACTCCAAAAAGTGTTTTGGCCATAATAGCATTCAGCTAACCCTAACAACCTGAATATGACAAGACACAGTGGGACGTTTAACACAACAAACAAGAATTTAACCTTTTGCAAATCTCCTGCTCAAACTTTGCTGGTCTATACATTTAAATGATTCCATTAGTAACAATTCTGCTGATGTTCAGGTGTATATCAGTATGTAGTGTCTCTACTTTAAAGAGTCCTCTCCTGCTCATATTCAGGTGTATATCAGTATGTAGTGTCTCTACTTTAAAGAGTCTTCTCCTGCTCATATTCAGGTGTATATCAGTATGTAGTGTCTCTACTTTAAAGAGTCCTCTCCTGCTGATGTTCAGATGTATATCAGTATGTAGTGTCTCTACTTTAAAGAGTCCTCTCCTGCTGATGTTCAGGTGTATATCAGTATGTAGTGTCTCTACTTTAAAGAGTCCTCTCCTGCTGATGTTCAGGTGTATATCAGTATGTAGTGTCTCTACTTTAAAGAGTCCTCTCCTGCTGATGTTCAGATGTATATCAATATGTAGTGTCTCTACTTTAAAGAGTCCTCTCCTGCTGATGTTCATATCAGTATTTAGTGTCTCTACTTTAAAGAGTCCTCTCCTGCTGATGTTCAGATGTATATCAGTATGTAGTGTCTTTAAAGAGTCCTCTCCTGCTGATGTTCAGGTGTATATCAGTATGTAGTGTCTCTACTTTAAAGAGTCCTCTCCTGCTGATGTTCATATCAGTATGTAGTGTCTCTACTTTAAAGAGTCCTCTCCTGCTGATGTTCAGGTGTATATCAGTATGTAGTGTCTCTACTTTAAAGAGTCCTCTCCTGCTGATGTTCAGATGTATATCAGTATGTAGTGTCTCTACTTTAAAGAGTCCTCTGATGTTCAGATGTCAGTATTTAGTTCCTCTAGTGTGACATCCCAGCTAGAAATGTTTGGTTCTTAAAAAATTCTGAGAATGTTACATTAATTGTTCTAGGAATGTTTTCAGCGGGAAGTTTTCTTTTGGTTCCCAGAACGTTCTTCTGAAAGGTAGGATAACGTTCTCTAAAAACATTCTTAAAATGTTTTTGATAACATTGTTAGAATATTATGCTTTAACATGCTTTATGTTTAAAACACTATGCAAATGTTCTGTAGTAACAATTTACCCAAATATTTTTACATTATTTGAACATAAAGACATAATATTCCTGTAATTGTTCAACTCAAAATTCCTGGGTAAGTGGACCGACCACTGTGGTCATTAGGATGATTTTGATAGTTTACTTAACTATTGGAATTTGACTATTAACACATGTAAAAGGATGACTCGGAATCAGCTGGTGAAAGTAACATTTGTTTATTAGAAAAGGGGAGCTGGGAGTGGAGGTTGGTCGTGGCAGCAGTGGGAAACAGTTGTTCCAGGGCGGGTAGAGAGGCCCGGCTGGTTTTGGGAGTGTGGAAGGCCTTGGATTCCTCCTGGGAGAGACACAAAAATCAGTGTGAGGCAAAAGCAGGGCAACAAACCGTTCACGGCAACAATGTGGCAAGGAATGAGTGCAGGCTGCAGGCTTTCATAGTGTGGCTGATGAGCAGGTTGCAGATGTGGTTGATTGGAGATTGCTCCCGGCCGTGTCAAGCAGACCAGCAGGCAGAGAGAGAGACACACAGTAGAAACAAACACATACAAACACTAACAGGGGTTTCAGGGAGGGGCAGTGACAGTCGGTCCGTTCCTCTATATGTCTGTCGGTCTCAAATCTAAAGGATGCAATAACGATTTTGATCCAATATGCATAAACAGCGGACACTGTTTACGCAGCCCTCACAAACCACACACGGCCAGATAGCTTATCTAACAGTTAGAACCTACATACGAGACACAATCTTTACAGTCAGAAAAAAGTGTGATTATTTTCAGATATTTTACACATATGATATTATGAATACTGTGGGCCTACATACCTTAGTGTGATTATAAGTGCATGTGAGTGAATATTGGCATGCATAAATTCGTTTTTATACGTTCTATTCATTGTCTCAATGCGCTCATACATCTTAAGAAAGTTATCACCAAAAATGTTAAGAATGTTTTTAGAGAAAGTTATCCTACCTTTCGGAAGAACATTCTGGGAACCAAAATATTACGTCCCGCTGAAAACGTTTTAAGAACGCATAATGTTCTAACAATGTTATCAAAAACATCTTAAGAAGGTTATCAAAAACATCTTAAGAAGGTTATCACCAAACATTTCCAGAATGTTTTTAACGTTATCCTACCTTTCGGAAGAACATTCTGGGAACCAAAATAAAACGTCCCGCTGAAAACATTCCTAGAACAACGAATGGTAACAAACACTTCTAGCTGGGAACTCACACATGCCACTGCAAACATGTAATATCAGTTTACAGCTTATCATGAATGATGTGCTTGTTTGTTTTTTTCAAAAGGAAAATATGGTAACATCAGATTTTTTTTAAAACATCCTTTTCAAACAAATGCAACAAGTTTGTTTTTTAAATTGTTCTAGAAATAAATCTGACGTTGACCATGACCGTGTTAATATTTGCCATCACAGGAAAGTTTTATAAAAAAAGGATAACATCGGGAAAACATTTTCCGAATGTTTCTTGGAGAATCTTCTTCATTTGTTATCATGTAACATTGAGGGAACGTTTTATAAAGAACATCTTTAATGTATTACCCAACAACATCCAAAACACATCCTTAGAATAGTGCAGGCAAAACGTTCCACCTTTGTTAAGATATCAGATTAAAGGAACATTTTATAAAAAACTTTCTGTCATCTCGGGACTCAATAACATCCTGAAAACATCCTCTGAATGTTGCAGTTAAAACGTTAGGTCTTAGTTAACCTTAAACCTTATAGGAACAATATTATGTTTCTTTAAAACCTTATTAGAACCAATAGGTAACGTTAGCCAAAGTTGTGAGAACGTTCCCCGCTAGCTGGGATGTCTCCATACTTTAATGTTCAAAAAGCTCTTTAATTTTCTTATACTGCCTGTGCTGCAGCATCTCTTTTCACCCTCTGTCAGAAACCAGAGCCCAGTCTGCTCTGATTGGTTAGCTGGCCGGCTCTGTTGGGATTGGTCAACCGTTTAGAAATGTCCCGCCCCTTAGCCTATCATGAACAATGTGTTGGAGCGCTAGCCAATAGGAGGAAGAGTTTTTCACAGTGATATCACTATGTTCCAGAACTATCAAAGGAGTCCAATGGACCAGGGAACTTTGGGATCTTTGGGGGATTTTATCCTTTGCAGACCATTTACATGCACAAAAACCTATCGAACACACTACAGGAAAGGGATAGTAGGGTCTTTTCAAAGTGAACATAAATGTATAAGGGGCCACATTTGGGCTGGAGACATCTTGCCTTAAAGGTTTATTACAAGACATGTACCAACAGTAATGCAGCACGCCTCCACCTCCTCCTGCTTACATCTTTCAAGTCTCCACACTGTGAGGTGACATGGCCCAGGAGCATTCAAAGATGTTCTGAGGTACAACAAATACTTTCGGCAGTGCTGTTTAATGTCCTCGATGATTACCTCTGTTCCAGCAGTCTGTGCTGACATATTTAGCCAGAGCGTCTATTTTCCAATGCTGAGAGTGTAAAGACTTAAAGGAGGCTGGAGGACTGGATTAACTGTGAGGCAAATGGGCTGTGATGGGATGTGAGGAGCCAATGGAAACCTCCGGGACTGAGGAGGTGCATTAGTGCGTCCTTAGTGATAAAAGTGTCCCAGCGTCTGCACAGGTAGATAGCCCTGCGAGTAAAGTGCTTTGTTTGTGTCCTTTTGAAGAAGCCTTGTCTTTGGATCACTTGTTAAGCCCTCAACATATGTATTACCCTGGGGAGACTTCTTCAGACAGCGAGTCACGTATAAATAAATCATAATGCATGCCGACGGGGACCGTAGGTTCAGTCCCTGTTGGTGGAAAGATGGAAAAGGTAAGATGATTTAAGTGGCTTTAGATATTATATTTGGTGCTAAATGCACGGGGTCAGGCATCAAAGGAGGAGATGGCATCATGGGATTGTGACACTCAAAGGAAGCATCCTATAGTCTACATCCATCCCTCTCCCCCACTGCTGCATAAACCCTCATCCACGCCTTCATCACGTCCCGTCTGGACTATTGCAACAGCCTCCTCTATGGTTCACCTGCAAAAACCCTCAACAAATTTCAATACATCCAGAACTCCGCCGCCCGTCTACTCACCCATCCGTGAACACATTACCCCCGTCCTCATCAAGCTCCACTGGCTCCACATCCCCATAGAATTCAGTACAAAACCCTCCTAATGACATACAAAGCCCTCCATAACCTGGCCCCATCCTACCTGACTGACCTCCTCCACAGACACACTCCCACTCGCTCCCTCCGCTCTGCTGCTGCCAACCTCCTGTCCTGTGTCCCCCCCCCCCCCCCCCCTGGACCAACCTCAAGTCCTGGGGCGGCAGAGCCTTCTCCGTTGCTGCACCCACCCTCTGGAACTCACTACCCCAATCCATCAGAGATTCTTCCTCCCTCACAGCATTCAAAACATCACTCAAAGCCCACCTGTTCATCACTGCATTCAACCACTGACCCCCCCCCCCCCCCCCCCCTATTTTCTGTTTTGTTTATCTCGTTTTGTATTTTTCTTTGTTTTGTTTTTTTTGTTGTTTCTTTTATTCTCTGTCAAAGCGTCTTGGAGTTTCTAGAAAAGCGCTATACAAGGCTCATGTATTATTATTATTATTATTATTATTATTATTATTATTATTATTATTATAGTTAGCAGTAAGAGAGGAAGGGTACCACTGTGAGGGATCATTAGAAGACAGATTTATCATGTTGTCGAAGCAAAGGCAGTTTACCTCCAGCCTCCATTGTTATAGCACTTAAGGAGCACAAAAACAATACATCAGTGCAGAGCCGGCTGGGAGTTGTTCTGTGTCAGGAGGAAAATAATAGGCTGTGCTTTACATTCATTTACAGCAAATCCCAGGTGCACCTGGTTACCATGCTGCCATTTCTTTTCAGATCACAGTGTATATATTATAACTCCTTTGCCCTCCATACTGCCTGCCAGTGATTTACTGCGCCTAATAGGAAATAAAATGGAGGTGTCTGCCCCAAGTAGCTTTGCTTTACTCAATCTAGCCCTACAGTATCATAAAGTGTAAATCAATGGACTTTTAATTATGGAGACACAGGCAGTTTTATTTGATAAAGTGAAGGGGCAGGAATAATAAAAAGAAATAGGGGATGAGATGTCTTGTAGCGTTATAACCAAAGTGTAGGTGAGTTATTACAACAAGCCTGTTTTTCATTTTTCTCAAAGCAAACAACGACAATCTGGCTGTTAAACATAGAAAGGGTTTATATATGTGATGTTAGAAATACTAAGTGTCAGGGGTTAGTTATGGGTAAATTCTCTATGTAGCCCTTAATGTGTGAATATAATACTTATTAATGCTGTTATGTCCTTCTTCATTTGTTCAATAATTCAGTTGCAGGGATGAAACGGCAAGGAAATTTTCCCCTTGGTCAATAAACTTGTGACAACACCAGTATTACAGACATATCGTATATTTGATCAGAACACAAATGTACTGCTTGGTTTGATCCGTAATGGCTGTGTTTCTGCCATCCTCCTTGTATAAGCTTTTTTTGCGATGGACGACCAAAATTCGTATATCTTTGAAATCAAACCAATCGCTGTAGAGCCAGCTGATTGACAGGCCTCCTTTAAACTGCACACTAAATGACAACCGTTAAGGCAGACATTCGGTATGACTGTGAAATAATACGGGGGTTCATTCGGGAATAAAATCAGGCTTAATCCATACACTGCCTCCCCAGCAAAATAAACCATGTGTGATATGCAGTTTTATGCAACGAAACGAAACTATACATTTGCAAACATAGAGTTTTCCTTACAGTATAGCCGTCAATAGGTTGCCTCCATGGCTCCATCTGGTGAAGCTGCATCACCGGAAAGCCTTAAACGCCCTGAGGCAGAGACTGGCAGAAGAAGTCAAGGAGGACTGACACCTTGTCATATGAGATTCTTAGATAAAGGAGGTTCTGATGTCTGTCAAACCTGGCACAGCAGCTCCAGCAGATTGCTCTGCCACAAGACACCCCATTACTTCCTGCTGCTTTTATCTGGAGGATTTACATTTGTATGAGCCCTTGTCACGACATCAAACTTAAGTGCATTTTTAAAGCAAGTTTCAAAGCCTTTGACCGCTACTGCACTTCCATTAAATGCCCTTTCCGAGAAGCGTTAAACATCCTGGCGTGACCAAAAGTCTCTCTGTGATTCTACTTGTGACAAAAGGCTGCTTTAAAAGAGTCAAATACCTCCAACCGTCTATTGTCTCTCTCATATATTTTCTTAAGACAAGTTTCTCTAGAAAATAAACCTTCCTTTTTACATTTGATCAGTCTTAGACGAAGCAAGTGTATAGGCCTTGACTCAGCTTTGACCCCTTTGATTCCTCAGAACAAACTTAATATATGAATCATATTCTTAGTGTCGCAGCAAGATGGAAACGTATTTATTTAACCACATATTGTATGTTCACCATGTATTTAAAGAAGTATGCAGAAGGTTGTGTGACATCAAAGATGTATATGGGGAAAAGTAAAGGTCCCAGAAATGAACCCTGTGGGATCCTGTTATATTTGAAATGGGCAATGAATTATCTCCTTGAAATATGTCAACAATGCAGTGCAGAATAAACCTTATATTCTATACAAAATTATACCGTAATTACAATGCTTATATTGTCAAGGCTGTACTGATATTTAAAAGAAAAAAGCCATACTTACGATCACTTGCATTTGGGGCTTGGAGAAGGTTGTTTATTTATTATTATTCCTTATTCTATATCAGTGCTTTGGTTTTCATCACAGCCAGATCACAACTGATTAAATAGCTTGAAAAACCTCACTTGGATGCTTGACTTAGGATCTGGAACTATTAAACAAGTCAGAGTCTGTTGTTGGTATGTATTACCAAATAGGAAACATTGGGTAAAACGTAATAATTAAAGGGGACCTATCATGCAGAATGCACTTTTGTACGTCTTTTATACATGAATAAGTACTGCTTTTTTTTTTTTTAACCCTCTGTCTGAAACCAGAGCCCAGTCTGCTCTGATTGGTCAACCGCTTAGAGATGTCCCGCCCCTTAGCCTATCACGTACAATGTGTTGGAGAGCTAGCCAATAGGAGCGCAAGTGTTACAGAGTGATGTCACTATATTATGGAAGTAAACAAAGGAGTCCAATGAAGGCGTTTCAGTCGGTGGGGGCGGGGGGCCGTGTGGGAGAGAAACTTCATCTGGAGGGGACAAAGGATTGTATCCTTTGCAGACCCTACATGCACTAAAACTTATGGAACACACTACAGGAAAGTGAAACCCCCAAAAGGCTAAATAGGTCATCTTTAAGTTCAGTACCTACGTTTTTTACTTAATGCTTTCAGACTCTAGCGGCAACTTTAAAGGTGACGTATCATGCAAAATGCACTTTTGTACGTCTTTTCTACATGAATATGTGTCCCCGGTGTTCCAGGGAACTCACCAAGTGTCAGAAAACACAACCCTCTCTATTTTCCTCCATACCCAAATCTCTTAAAAAGGGGCTGCAACGGATCTGATACAGACTGATCCAGATTTTAACACTTCTATGACGTCACAGAAGTGGCGCTACGGCTATTGGGCCAACTCCACCAATCAGGAGGAGACAGCCACGGACATTGCCGTTGGAAAGCGCTGGAGACGCTGTAGTACATATGCCAGGCCTGTAGATGGTGCTGTTCTCACAGAATCAGCCCATGATGCAAAGACAGTGTTAAATTTAGCGAAATGAGGAATGGCTAAAATGCATGATCTGTTTGGTATTTTGAAAAATAAAAAGTATAAATATGCCTTATATAGGTATGGTCCTACACTATATTATTCAAATATAGCATGATAGGTCCACTTTAAGCAACACAAGAAGAAACAATCCATACCTTCCTGTAGGGCATTAGTGGAAAACACCACACTTCACATTTGATCGGAACAAGGACTCCTTCCTGGCCTTTTGTCAAATTATGTTTCTCGCAGGATAGTGCTCTATTGTGTCGGAAAGGATTCCAGGAAACAAGACAGACAATCGGATTTCTGGTGAAAGGATGTGTGCCGCTTCAATGTGCTGCCAAACTCTGCAGGAGCTGAGTGACATTATCGCGCCAGTGTTTATAGAAAAACATTTCCAACCTCTTGGCGAACTCGGCCTGGATTGAAGATGCTCTGGAGGCATTTAGGAATACAAAAGACCCCTTCCTTCTACAGCTAGATGTGTCGTCTAAAGTTAACTAAAACATTCTTTGACTTTTTTCTATATGCCTGCCTGTCCGCCCTTATGTAAAGTTTGATTTAAGAACCCACTTCAGAAATGCTTGCAAGCCTTTTAATTGATGAGACCATGTCCTGTTATCTAGTCTCTTTGTTGCCTTTTTAATGGTCCTTTTGAATGTTAACTTAAGATGTGAAAATGAATCATTCATGTTTTGCGTTCCATTTAATTCAAAGTCTTTCAGAGCCATCTCAAGAATGCTTTACAATACTAAAATGACATCTGGGTGAGATTTTTAAAGCATCTAGGAATGCTTAATACACTTGAAGTGAAAAACAATAAGTTATTAAAGAAATTCTCCAGGGGAAATGTGGCTTCAAAAGAAAAGGATATGTTAACACTGTTTGCCTGAAATGGTTATTGATTTTATGCTCAAGCGAAACAAGACTCTTTTAATAATTGCCAAGCACAACCCCGAGATTTAATCTGGTCAACAGGCAAAGCAATCGATTCATCTTCATCTCCGTCAGCTCTCGGTTGTGTAATGCCTGCTCTCATTTCCAGCATTCTTCATCCCACCTAAACCCATATCTTAGGAGATGTTCCCCGCTGCCATCTGTCTTAGGGTTTCCATACCTTTTTCTACTAAGCTGTCATTTTGTTCATGCTCTGCCTGTGTCAGTGTGTGTGTGTGTGTGTGTGTGTGTGTGTGTGTGTGTGTGTGTGTGTGTGTGTGTGTGTGTGTGTGTGTGTGTGTGTGTGTGTGTCCTTCTGAGGCCCAATGTCTCCATTCGGTAGAAAGGATTTAGAGGTATGATTACATTTGGAATTACGTTTTAAAATGATGACAGTTAAAAAGTGAGAAGATTTAAAGTTGTACTTAGGTTAGTTCAGACATTATCGTACAGAATGTAGACACCTGGTATGCAAGCATTATCCAAAGATATGAATGTTCCCCAACAGGAGTACCTGGATGAAAAGGTCTTGAGTATCATCTCCATGGTAACAACAGTCAATCCTTCCTGATGGCTCTCCTGGTAAAACATATCCACATTTGGCCCCTCTTCCACACCATCTCCAGGACCACCAACCACTCGCTCTGATACCAACACAAGCGATTTAAAATAATCTGTTGGCAAATAGCCTTGTAGATGCAGTGAGTCTCTAACAACCAAATAAGAATCAAATGTTCTATCCTCATCCAGGCCATTGTCTGTTCTGCATTCATATTCTCAACATGATTTTGAAGCACGAAAGGTCAACATATTTAAAACACGGGGAAGATGGCTGGAAGTTTCCTCCTTTTAGGAAACAGTTGAAATCCAACATGATTTACAAAATGACTAAAGGCAATAGATTATTTTATCGAACCTTAGTAAAGCAAACATGTTAGTATCTTTTTGTAAACCCAATTTCATTTCCATGAAGCTGCTTTTTAGCTCCCCACAAATGGAACAAACTTCCAAAAAACCTGAGATATTCACCAACGCTGAGTTCTTTAAGTCTCGGCTAAAAACACTACTTTAATCATCTGCTTACCCAGAAGTCTTTTAACTTGTTTTAGCACCTACCGTATTTATAATGTTGTTTTTAAACTATTCTGTATCTCTTTTATGCATGGTTTTTATGAATCTGTTATTCCATTATGTTTATTATTTGTGTTCCTTTCTGTTGTCTTCTTGTTAAAGGTCCCATGTCATGGCCATTTCTGCTGATCATAATTCCATTGTTGAGGTCTACTAGAATAGATTGATATTGTTCAATGTTCCAAACTCACATTGGTTTCTCATACAGCATCTCTGTATAGTATGTGTATTCACTCTGTCCTACACAGCTAGTTGAAGCTCCTGCCCCCCCTGTGAGCCCACTGTGCTCTGATTGGTCAGCTCGCCCACTCTGTCCTGATGAGTCCACCACCGTTACAGCGGAACATCAGTGATTATGTGTAACAATGGCGTTTGTTAGCAACCAAAAAAAGCTGAGGGGGCTGCAGCACCCCCATCTGCGAGGCTCCACTAGCACCCGCAAGCGTTTACATGCATAAAAACCCTCATAACGCACAAGGGGACGGGTAGTAACCGGAAAAGCATGACATGGGACCTTTAAGTGTTAATGATGATTTAAAGCACTTTGAATTGCCTCTGTGTCTGAAAATGTGCTTTATAAATAAACGTAGGCTACCTTACCTTACCTTACCTTGTCTGGGTTGTGTTGTTAATGGATGAGACCCTAGTCGACACAATCTCCGTTTATTCACTAAAAACAATACAACAAACCAGTAGTTATTAAATGAGTTATCCCTCACACTGACTCTCACATGGAACATTCTCAAAAAAGGAAAGAGGAAACGTGAGGGACACAATATGAAGGGGCAAGTCCCCACAAAAATAATCTCCTGAGTACAGTGGATACATTCTGAAGGTTCCGCCCACTGATTCTAGACCTAGTCAGGTATTGGACAACTAAAGAACACATAATGATTAAATACAAAACACAGAATATGTGTGATTATACTAAAAATGATTTACAAAGAAATATTTAACGCTAAACACCACTGAATATTTACAACTGTTACACTGGTGGGAGATCTGCCAAGTTGAAACATCTAGTAAGTCGATCATAGCAACTTTAGTGACTGACTAGCCAAATGAACTCCCCTGATTCATCTCTGACAGAAGGCCTCCTCTTGCACTCTGACAGAAGGCCTCACACCTGAAGAGAGGAAGCCCCTAACTCGCCCACTCCAGCCGGCCAAGGCCCCCTCGTTTCCTGCGCTGATAGATGACATCCATCAAGGATAAGGAGTCCAGCTCCCAGCACTGGCCACTTGTCAATTATGATTATTAATCTGTTGTGACTCCCCTCACCTACTTCTCCTAAATCAAATTACTTCTGAATAACCGATGGTGTGTCCAGATCCATCGCTGATAGCCAAAACCTCGCTCCCCCCCCCCTCGCTGTTGGCTCAGCTGAGAACAGGGGGGATATTTAAATCGATGAGGACTCATATTGGCTCTGACAGGCTCGGCTTTTGTTTGGTGGGGCAAGATGACAAGTCCTTATCGACTGCAGGGTGTTCTGGGATGCACTGAAATGGGTTTTCTTCTCAGGCGCCATGTGTTCCCTCCCTGCTGCGAGGCCAATGCAAAAACGCTGACAGAAATGCAAGCAACTCTTGACAGAATTTCTACCCAATATTCTTGAAATTAATTCAAGCTTTTGCCATCCACGAGAGTAAGAAGATCAATGAGTCAAATAGCCGAGCCGTAGTTCCTTTATAGCCCAACGTTCACTGGATGTTTCATTTATGCTACTAAATCATAATCATCATCAGCAGCTTTATTTAAAGAGACTCTTGGTCAATTTTTTTTTTTTTAAAAGACATACAACACTGAAATATAAATAAAAAAAGGCTGTTCTACCAATGTTTCCACAGACTGGTATCGTACAGCACTGAGACACGGATTTGAAAGCAGCATAATGACAGAGTTATGAGAAACATTCAATCGACAGATGATCAGATTTCTCAAGAGAGCATGGAACGTGTTGACTCGTGCATTACAGAACATTTCACTTGCACTGCACCAGCTTGGTTTTCTAAGCAGTATAAGCAAACAATCATTATGAGCAACCTGGAGCTTCCGGAGGCTCGCCTTCTTAAACTTGACCCACAAGGGGGTAGTATAGAGAGGAGTACAATAAGCTCTAAAGAGGTTCACCTTAACCTTATCTGAACACCAAGAGAATTTTCTAGCCAACATGTTAGCTTGTGTACAGGCGTGTGGCGCAGTGTGTTGTGCGTTGGTGTTGGGATCAGGTTCAAACCCCACTGCAGTCAGCATGTCGTTGTGTCCCTGAGACACTTCACCCCAAATTGCTCCTGGGGATTTTCCACAGTGTTGAGTATGGAAGTCGCTTTGGATAAAAGCTTCTAACAAGGGACATGTAATGTAATATATAAGACACGCCGCTGTCTATACATGTAATCATCATCATCACCATCATCCTCATCATCATCATCAGCCATTTCATCTGTAATGATGTGTCCCAGATACTTAGTTTTACAGCAAACAGACAGCACCTGTCCTGAGAGATAGAATATTGGAAAACTAAGGTTCTTATCGCCTTTTGTTCTGCAGATCATTACAGCGCTCTTCTTAGCGTTGTATTTAACATTTGACACCAGAACACACATTTAGCAACTGTTGAAATCCAGCACTGGTCGGAGGAACAATACCCAAATCATCGGCATACACAAGATGGTTTACAATCACATTACCAATCACACATCCTGTTTTACAGCCACTTAAATCATCTGATACATCATTCATAATGTAAGTATAGTTATAGTGGGGGGGTGGGGGTAAAATATAGTATTTTATATGTTCTTTTCCAACATGACTATGTATGTCATTAAGTAAGGTATTCCTGTCATGCTATGTTTTTTCTTTATTATTTCTTGTTGGCTGATTTCCACCCCAAAGAAGTCTGTACTGTTGCTTACACTTGTACAGTATGCTTCTTCTCAATAAATATATTTGAAACAGTATAGCTATAGTGAGGCTAATTATCAAAGAAGCAGTAAATCATGTCTCCTTCATAATAACACGTAACGAGATACGTAATCAGGATACTAAAAAACCTTTACGGCTTCATTGTTGGTGTATAGACTGCTGCCTGAATATGCTGAATGAAAGGCAGGTTTTCCGATACATAAAATCATTTCTAATCCTAAATATCTTCATTTCTAAGGCCACATTGTTCTGTTGTCTCACATTATACACACAAAAAAAATCGTATTGATATTTATTTTCTTTTGTAGTTGTTTGAAATGCATTTGATATTGAGGTAATCCAAAAGTAACGGAAAGGAATCAGGTTACATTACTCAGATTAGGTTACTGGTGACATGTTTGGCTTCCCAACCCTGTGTATAATGAAGACACTGCGATGACACAGAGCCCTTTTTGTTTCTCAGCCTCTCAGTTTCCCCCCCTCCTCCTCCCCAACATGTCCCCTCTCAGATCTACACTTTGTAACTCAGTCACTCGACTTGTTCCCCTTCAAACGTCTTCCTCGTCCCCGGAGCTCTTCGTCCCGGCACCCCCGTCCCCTGCCGCCTCATTAAAGGACTGTAAATACTCGGCTGTGCGGCAGCATTAACTGACTGGAGAGATGGAGTCTACGATAACAAGAAGTATGTGTCAGGAAAAAAGTCTTTTCTGTTGGTTTTAATTTACGACGTGCTTCATTTACGGCCATGAAATATACTCGTCCTCTATCTATACATGCACAGTGTATACGTCTGAGCATGTTTGTGTGGTCTTAGCTTTCCCGTGGCGCCTTGTCCGTGCAAATCCAATTAATGGAACAAAAAGCGTCTCCATATCTCTGAAAGCCCGTCATATTTACAATGCGCTGGCAGTGTGAGGCGGGATGTGTCAGCCGAGTTAAGGCCGGGCCAAGTCGCTGTCAGCCTCTAAAGGGAGAAAGCCATACATTCTTAGCCCCATACATGCATCATACTTAAAATGAAGCATGCAGGATCACCCTGAGGAAAAATGATCACCAGCAGTCACCCGCTTTAACACCATGAGGTTTGTGCTAATGAATAGGCCTCACAGCTAATGCGATGGGGAATTCATCACATAGATATTAATCCTGTTTGATGCTATGTGGGACACGTCAAGTTCAAATAGGTTAACCTTTACGTCTCTCGGAGCAGGACCTGGAACATAACTGCAGTGTTCTCTAGCAGGCAGTGATGATATTTAACCGATCAGTGTTTTTGCAACAAAGTCAACCTTTTATAGTCATTGCGGAGACCTTTAATCTCCCGGTTTAGAGAGGGAGTACTCTGATGGCAATAAAAATAATTTCACAACTGACAAGATTTAAGGCCGTGGGAAGAATCCAGTAATGGTCTGCATACTGGTCATTTCAAACGTAGGACTGCAGTTAATGACCACTTTTCATTTCTGAATAACCCACCAATGTTCAATTCATCTCTGGTCGGTAAAATTCAACTCTCTGGCTTTTAATGGGAGAAAAGACAACAGGGTATGAGGGCCTTTTTAACCCATAAGAACCCGGACCCATTTCTACTTTTGGGAAAATTAAGGAGAACATAATTTAGACCACCTAGAACGCATTTCTGACAAGTAACCCCCTAGTGTCAAATACCTGAAATGTGACATACCGTATATGTCACATTGGGCTTTAATGGTAAAATAACTCTTGAGGTTTCTCCCATTCTTTCCCTTTAAACTGTGGGTTTGTCCTTGTACGATGTGAGGGTCTAAGGTCAGAGGGTGTCACGGTTTGTGAAACAAGCAGGACCCAAATGCAGATGTAAACTGAAACTTCCTTTATTTCAAGGCTATGATATATATATGTACAATGACAAACAGAACACCCACCTCAGAACTAGTCAGGGAACAAGACGAACCGACTAAGACAGACAGACAACCCAGAACTTAAATACACACAAGACTCAATCACACAACAAGACACAGGTGAGGAGGGAGGAGAAAACACAGGGGCCCAGGTGAACATAATCAGACAATTAGACACACCAGGGAAACTAATGACAAGAGGAACACACAGAGAGAGGGACCAGACAATAACCCAGAGGAAAACATGACATGGAAAACAGCAAAAACACCCAAACCTACAAAACTATAAACGTGACATAACATGAGAATCGTGACACAACCCCCCCCTCAAGGGACGGATTCCAGACGTCCCAAAAAAACAAAAATCCAGCAGGGTGGGTGGAGGGGGTCTAGAGGACGGGTCTCGGGCGAACGGCCCGGGGGCAAGGCAGAGTTCAAAAAAGGGGAATTTGGGCGGACGGCCCGGGGGCAAGGCAGAGTTAAAAAAAAGGGGAATTCGGGCGGACGGCCCGGGGGCAAGGCAGAGTCCGAGGAGGGGTGAAGACCAGACAGCTCCGGAGGCCGGTCAGGAGCCGGTGTCAGCCAGATCCCCCATGGAAGAGGACACAGGACCGGCAGGAGAGCAGTCGGCGGAATCCCCAACGCGACAGGACATGGAGTTGGCAGGACCCCCAGCGGAAGAGTAGTCGGCGGGACCTCCAACGTGGCAAGACATGGAGTTTGCAGGACCCCCGGCAGAAGAGCAGTCTGCGGGACCTCCAACGTGGCAAGACATGGAGTTTGCAGGACCCCCGGCAGAAGAGTAGTCTGCGGGACCTCCAACGGGACCAGACATGGAGTTGGCAGGACCCTCGGCAGAAGCGCAGTCTGCGGGACCTCCAACGGCTCAGGACATGGGGTTGGCAGGACCCCCGGTAGAAGCGCAGTCTGCGGGACCTCCAACGGCTCAGGACATGGGGTTGGCAGGACCCCCGGCAGAAGGGCAGTCTGCGGGACCTCCAACGGCTCAGGACATGGGGTTGGCAGGACCCCCGGCAGAAGCGCAGTCTGCGGGACCTCCAACGGCTCAGGACATGGGGTTGGCAGGACCCCCGGCAGAAGGGCAGTCTGCGGGACCTCCAACGACACTTGAGTGGGTTGGTTCGCCGACAGAACCCGGGGAGCTGGCGTCGGACGGACAGCCAACAGGAGACGAGGTGCTGGGGTCGGCCGGTACGCCGACAGGACTCGAGAAGCTGGCGTCGGCCGATGAGTCAGCAGGTGACGAGGAGCCGGAGTCGGGGCCCATGGTTACTGGAGCCGGCACTGAAGCCGGGAACATGGCTGTAAGGTCCGGTTCTGGACCCGGAAACATGGCTCTAAGGTCCGGTTCTGGAGCCGGAAACATGGCTGTGTGGGCCGGCACTGGACCCGGAAACATGGCTGTAAGGTCCGGTTCTGGAGCCGGCAACATGGCTGTAAGGTCCGGTTCTAGGGCCGGAAACATGGCTGTAAGGTCCGGTTCTGGAGCCGGCAACATGGCTGTAAGGTCCGGTTCTGGAGCCGGCAACATGGCTGTAAGGTCCGGTTCTGGAGCAGGAACCATGGCTCTTGGGGCTTGAGCTGCTAGCTTGGCCTTGCGGCGACTCCTCTTAGCAGCCGCCTGAATACTCCGTGGACCTCCATAAGCCAGACGAGTTCCAGAATATGACTCCTGGACAGGAGCAGGAACTGGGGCAGAAGCATGGGTTGACTTTAGACGGAACCCACCGAGGCGTATGGTGCCAGGTTGGGAATTGGGAGGCCGGGAGCTAGCATGCCTGGGGCTAGCAGGCCGGGAATCACACACAGGGAGGATCTTTGAAATCCAGCCAGGTAAGAACTTCACCATACCTGGTTTCTCCCTAGCCATCTGGCGCGCCTCCGACAACACAGCCTCCCGCTGCTGAACTCCGGGTGCTCTCTTCCATCTATCCGAGCAGTTAGCTAAAAAAAAGGAAACATTTAATAATTCCGACTCGAACGGATCTGCTGGGCCCATTTCTTGGTCGGTTCGTACTGTCGCGGTTTGTGAAACAAGCAGGACCCAAATGCAGATACAAACTGAAACTTCCTTTATTTCAAGGCTATGATATCTCTGTACAATGACAAACAGAACACTCACCGCAGAACTAGTCAGGGAACAAGACGAACCGACCAAGACAGACAGACAACCCAGAACTTAAATACATACCAGACTCAATCACACAACAAGACACAGGTGAGGAGGGAGGAGAAAACACAGGGGCCCAGGTGAACATAATCAGACCATTAGACACACCAGGGAAACTAATGACAAGAGGAAAACACAGGGAAAAAGACCAGACAATAACCCAAAGGAAAACATGACATGGAAAACAGCAAAAACACCCAAACCTACAAAACTATAAACGTGACATAACATGAGAATCGTGACAGAGGGTGTCGTTTTCTCATACTGATATTTTGCACAAATTGTGCTGTTGCATTTACTGTATACATACAGTAGTGTCCTTACTGTAAGGTAATTATTATATGTACAGCACTTTGGCTCGACCAAAAATCGTTTTAAAAATGTGTTATATAAATAAAACCTGATTTGATTTGATTATATATAACTTCATTAACAAGGATGATTTGTTGGTTTAAATTAGTTTGAACATTCTTTGAATTGAAGAATAAGAACATTAACTCAATATAATTGAATCTGCTAAATGAATCTGAGCAGATCATAATCATATTTCTAATTGTGCGTATATGTCACTCCGGGTTTACTGTGAAAGTTTAGGGTTAAAGTCCCGATGTGACACCGGTGTCAAAGCGATTTTGGTTTCATTTGTTTCATATACATTTGATCAAGAAATATTTCCACAACAGGTTAAATGTAATAAAAGACATGTTATGTAAGCATTTCAATTATTAAATGGCTTGAATTTTACCTTTAGCAACAAACAAAAAACACATGTGTTAGTCTGGCACATGGACATCTTGGACATGTTGTCATGGGAACACAAAATCAAATGACCTGGCCCAGGACCCAGCAGACTGTTCAGTGTGTGTGACTTAGGGACTTCATGAGATAAAATAAAGGCTAAAGCTGAATAAGGAACTTTCCAGAACATTTAAAGTTCGATAAGTTGGGTCCTTATGGGTTAAAGTAAGAGTACATTTCGAAGGGACAACAACACACTGATATTTTGTGCTTGTAATGTTATTTTTTGCTGTTGTATATGTACCCCTTTACTCTCACCGTATCCACGTGTTGGTGTGTCCAAGTGTGTGGCAGAGAAACTCCCTCTGGAGGAAACACAGGTATGTTTGCCTTTGCAGACCATTGACATGCACAGACACCTACAGAACACACTAACAGGGCCTCTTTAACAGTGGCTCACAAACCCACAGAGAACCATCACATATATTTCCAGCTCCCCTTGGCTCTAAAGAGAAATCAAAGCCTAGTTAGCTCATTTTCTTTGGCTCAGATTAATGCTTATGTTGCTTTGATAACAAATCAAAACATCCTTGACCTCGTAAACATGTCAAGCATTAGTTTTTCCATCAGAGAGATATTTTCTATTAGAGTTTCTGTATTAAATCTGGAGAGATTCTCCCCATTCAGGCTTTGTTAAAGTGCTCCAGCTGCACAAAATAAAAAGACTATAACTCAGGCAAACCCTCTTGACACTTAAAACAAGTTGTTCCATTAAGACATTATATAGCAGATACTTTGTGTGACATACTGCACTAGCATTCATAATCCATAGAGCTAGAAGAAATAAAACCCATGCTCTGAAATAGTGTGCAGGTTTATTAGGATGATTAAGAGCCATTCTGTTATCAAGAGACGGTTATCCCTGAGCTAACCCATTAACAATACATTTTGTGGGTACAACTTGTTCCCAGCTCTTATTAGCTCTTACAACCAAATGAGCTTTAACTCATTGTAATGATCGCGAAGTGTCTTGTAACAACCACTCAATGTCAGAGTGGTGTACACATAAAACTGTGGAGAGAAATGACCAACGAATGTTATGTTTAGAGAGGTTTTGAAAGTGGAAAATGGACTTCTCCAACATTAACTCCAAATCTAAATGAGGTGAAACATGCTAACTTCATTGGGCGTCTAATGGAGTCTGACAGAAGAGGGATATAGTGGTATAATTTTGCATGAATGGTCATTTCCATCGCTGCCTGCTGAGCCATTTTACCATTGTTTAATGACGCTTTGGCACTACTCTGCTCTACAATTAAGATGTCAGTCTTTTTATTTTCCTTCTGTGGCATGCTATCCCTTTGGGACCTCACACAGCTTCACTGACATTACATACATGTCTGTCATCCTAGAACATATATTGAAATGAAGAGGAGGGGTGGAATCATTTAATCCCACAGGGGTCTTAGGTATATTTACGGGCTTTGCAGAACAGCTCAGCTGAGACTTCCCCAGTTTTAGTCAAACACGATTTGTTTCAGAGTTCATTACAGTGAACAGGAGTCTGAGAAAGTGGCAGCAGTCCCCGCTGTAGTTCGCTAACAATATGGAGAGGGACTGTAAAATATAAAATAGAAGGAGAGGCAGTGAAGATGTATGTGAATCTGAAATGCAGGACAAGCTGCAAGGGAAGGAGACTGTGGGGGAAAGATGGAGTGTGTTCTCACTAACAGATTGTCACCACAGCTTCAAACTGCATGTCGGGAACAGAAATAAAAGAGGCGGAGGAGCTTTGGTTCTTGTATTATCAGATGGAGCACATGCCAGGCTGAGCGAGCTTCTCTTTTAGCACCAAATAAAAGAAAAGTCAAGTTTTTTGCGACACGTTGCTTTGATATTTCAACTCAATGATTGCTTTCCCCCCCCCATCTTCCAGCTTGTTTAACGCTCTTGACTTTATTGAACATTCTTGATCGGCAGCACGAGCAACAACAGCATTTCCAGACCCTTGTTTAAAGCACATTTCACATTTGACTATTTAACATATCAGGTCTCCCTTGAAAAAGAGATCAATGATCTCAATGGGATTCATCTGATTAAATAAAGGCTTGAAATGAAAAAACAAGCCTAAGTGGACATGAAAACAAAAGAAAGGAAAGGGTGTTTTGGCTTTACTGGGCTAGATTGCATATCATTCAAATCCAAATCCGACAACATGCATTTAGTGAATAAATGACGTATGAAGCATTGTTGGAATTAAGAAAATGATCTGCAGCCAGTCTCCTCAATGGCTCTACACAGACCTGATGTAATGAACCTCAAAATGTAACATGAGACTAACAGAAAGATCATACATTTTCTTTTACTATTTGCGAGCAGCTTGCAACCTGAGACTGCACTCAGCTGTCAGTCAAGGAAGCCATGGCACTAAGAATACCCATCTCTGGACATTTTAACATGGGAGTCAATGGAAAGCAACAAGTGGCATTTCAATGAACTGCAGTGTTGGCAACTTCAGAAAAGCAAGTCAAACTACAACTTATAGGGATATGTGCAATCTGACGGACACTATGCATAGGTGCAATAGGGAAAGTGCAATTTGATTAAGTATGTGCAATAAGAATATGTGCAATAGGGAAAGTGCTGTACCTGTATGTTCCTTGTTTGTTTCTTTGCCATGTGATATGTGATCTCTGTTCTGTCTCTTTGACTGATTGACCTGAATGTTTTATTTTTATTATCTCGATACCCAAGACACATTTCTCCAAAGGGAGACAATAAAGCTCTATCTTATCTTATATTTTGCACAATGGACGTCAAGCCCGTACCACCAACTATGTGCAATATACAGTATATATATATATATATATATGCCGTTAATAACTGGGCAATATATAGCTGGCTGCTAATTCCTCAGAACTGCAGAAATGAGGTTTTTGTAAATTGTGTAACCTTTTTTAATTATAATTGTTCTGTCATCTTGCTTCTTTTTTTTTATACACATGCTACTCAGGTAACATTAAGCTGTCTTTGGCTCTTTTCTGCTGTTACGATTTCCCCTCTTAGGGACTAATAAAGTTATTCTGATTCTTATTCTGATCTGAAGGGTGACCCAGGACAAGAGACAGAATAAAAAACTGAATGTATCTGTCTGTGAAACCGGATCAAAACCAAAACCAGGAGTCAGTGGGCTGGTGTGGAAAGATCATTGTGGAGAGTTAAATGTGACACAAGCTCCTTGCTTTTCCGTACAGAAAGACAGAGTCAAAGAAACCTGTTAAAACCTGATGCATTTGATATACAGTGGAAGTGCTAACGAGCGTACAGTAATTGAACTCCAATTAGAAGAAGATGGAGGAATGAAGCTTTAGTCACAGCAGGTGGTCTCTGTTCCCTCACAGCCTGTATGAGGATACAGTACTGTTAGTTTAAGAGTGTAGCAGTCTTCAGTGCTGTAGTGGTTTGTTCTTTCAGTGAGTCATTTCAAAAGGCAGAGACTTTGCGGTTCATGTAAGTTACTTTTCAGTAGAAGCTTAGAAATGTATGATGTTCTTACAACTTTGTGAAACAACATTCTGAACAGCGTGTCAGAAATGAAGGTCAGCCCAGGTGAAATTGGTGATGTGGTATGCTGGCATGGCACTCAATGTCTCTTCATTGATTTATGACCCTGACTGCATTCAGACAAACAAGTCCTCCAAAAGAAGACGACTGAAAAGGTGGATTTTTTTGTGACTGCCAACAGAAAGGCAGTCACTCAGTCTGTACTTTGACTTGGAAGGTGGCCGGTTTAATAATGGCCATTGTGGAGAGTGTAGTGGAGACTGTGGCAGTGTATTTATTTACAGCTGCCCACTATTCCCCCTATACAAGAACAGATGAAATGCACAGTCTTAGTGTTAGAAAAATATCACTCATCTTCACCGGCCTGAGCTTCAATAATCAAGAACATGTATTCCTGATCCTCTCCAGAATGGAAGTAGTCATCACATACAGAGCATCAACTAGTTCCTGAACAGTGTCCTTCACATGCTGATATCCAAGAGAGGGAGTTACACAGTCACAAGATATATGTATACCGGTTCAAAGCAGTATTCAATGTTTACTTCAGATTAGCTAAGGACCACGTAAGCAATAAACCTGCCAGTCATATTCCTATCTCCCTAGAATCATCATGTTTAATCCTTGGAACATAGCTATCGTATGTTCAACACAGTGTCTCATGAACTTCTTCTCATACATCCGGTTACGTACACAGCTACAGTTGGGCCTTTGTTATCATGTGCTACTCAGGGGTTTTCGAACTTTGCCATGCCAAGGACCCCCATATAGCATTATCCTCTGGCGGGGACCCCCCTGTTGTAATTTTTTTTAAATGATGAGTACATTATGATGGAAAATATGACAAATTAATCAAACAGCTTAATTCATTTTCTTAATATATATTTGTGTTCTGTTATAAACATTCTTAACACAATATTAAACAGTAATATCAACAGTAAACATATTTTTAAAGCATTTTTAAAGGGATTTCTGTCTTTATAATATTATATAATTTTGAACAGTAATATTAACATTTTTAGCATTTTTGAAATTAATAATATTATATATGATATTCAACAGTAATATTAACAATAAACATATTTATATTCATATATATAAACAACAATATTTGCTACATCAATGCTCTCATCCAGCTGCAGAGCGAAATATTCACTAGCTCTCACTTGCTCCAAAAGCTGAGCAGATACTCAGTTTCACTCTCAGAAGCGGCAGCTCGATTCTGATTGGCTTGAAGGGCGGTCGTGTGATTTAAAAACAAAAAAATAAAATATTAATAAATAAAAAATACGAAAAGATCGGCATCAAAGGACACATAGATTGATAGATATGCAGTTATTAATTACATACAAAAATTAATTTAAAAAAGGTAACTTTAAAAAAAGAAAAAGATTCCCCTTTCCCTCAAACTTTGCGTGACCCCCCTGGCGCCCCCTGGCGGCCCCCCGGGGGGTCGGGGCCCCCACTTTGACAAACACTGCTCTATAGCATATTGAAAGAGTACATTCAGTATTTTCCCAACACTTAGTGTCAGTGTGTGTTCTGTGCTGGTGTGTAACGATTGACATACGTTTCAATTTGAATTCCTATTTCCATTTAGTTGGATTTGGGGCATCAAAGCAACTTGGCTAAGTTTAGGGAAATAATAATGTCCAGATATTTTCGGCTCGATGTAGACTCTCGACTTCCAAGTTTTCCTCGGGTTTTGGTAAGTGACTTTCACAGTCAGCTCTAAGGAGGATAGGAGAGCGTCTCTGAATCTCACCGCGAGTACTTTGTGTAAGAACCACTGACACTAGAAAACGAGAATTGGATACTAAATAAAAATAACAAACAAGCAGGCACTTAGCTTAGAAACATTTTTAGAATAATAAAGAATAAACAGGATGGTAAAGAGTCGGGGTACTTATTTTTATGTTTGAGCGGGGCTAGCTGTTTTTCAGAGGTATGTCACATTTAGCACTGATTTCTTTTTTATTGTCAGCAAAGTTATGGCGCAGTAACATTTTTCAATAAAAAAGGCTTTATAATTTGATGTATTTTCCTTATTGTTCTTGTAAAATGGCTCGGATGTATTTTTCTGACTGCAGCAGGAAGTAAGGAATTGACCCCCAGATGTTCTTGAAGGAATGTAATTACAGTTCATATTGATCTCTATATGAACTTTATAGCGTGCTGTATGCTGCTCAACAGAGACACATTTACTGATGCCTCTCAGATTGACCTTTAGTTTTCTTTCTTGGTTTCTCTGTATCTGATATTGATCGTTCATTACATTATATTACTGTCATATGTTAGACGCTTATATCCAAAGCTACTTACATACATTCCGTACTGTGGACAATCCCCACAGGAGCAATTTGGGGTGAAGTGTCTCAGGGAAACAACGACATGCTGACTGCAGTGGGATTCGAACTTGCAACCACTGAGCCACAGCCTTCCTCCTCTTTCATAATTTGCAGAGAGATATTTGATGTATGTATGCAGAACATCTGCTGTGGTTATAAATACAAATACATTTTTGATTTTGCTTGATGCCATTGACTTGTTTTACAAATAAAATACTTCCAGACTTCAGGGATTACTTGTAAAGGCTAGAACTTCATTTACAGCTATGTTTTTTTTAAATATAATTTCACCACAGGTCAGTATTGGTGGCAGATCTTATTTTACTTTCTTTTTATTCCCTTTATTCCCCACAAGTATATGCTTTTTTCCTACATGAACTATAAATATATTTTCCAAAATGTTTTAATCAGCCTTAATTATAATAAAAAAATATTTGTAAATAAAAATACAATAAATACAAACGTTATTAAAAAATGTTCTCTTTTTGATCCCCCTTTTTCAAATGTTCTATGTCAAATGGTTCTATCCCCCTTCACATATGTTTGAATTTGAGGTACCAATATCACAATTACATTGGTCTTCTTTTGTTTTGTTTTAACCCTCTACTTGGAATTATTCGGAATATTTCTCAACCATTTTCAGCAGTAACTCAGTGGAAAAGAAAAAGTTTCAACTGTAAGTCACATATTTCTGAGCTTTTATGTGCAATCTATGTTTCATCTTAGCTTCAAGCCAAACATTTCAAAAAGAAAATCAATGCTAAATCTGTGAGAGCTGCGGCTCAGCAGGTAACAAAGCCGCTGCCATTAAGTTCCTGCAAGAATTCAGGCAGCAAAAAAGGTCTCTGTGCCACTTCCACACAATTCCTCTAAATTACAGCCTAAATTACTCTTAATGGCAAAGAGCCTGCCTCTGCAAAGAAAGGAGGAAATAAGGCATTGATTGAAAGCTGAATATGAGCCATTGGATTTATCGAAATAAAGGAATGAAAGCCAGGCTGAGGAATGTGTTTGATGGAATTACTCTCACTATGACGGGCAGGGTATTATTCAGAAACGAGCCTCGGTTGTAACCCTCCGTCTGTGAAAGCAAGATGATGTCGAGATTTCAAAAACCCCTTTTGTTCGGGTTTAAAAAAGTCGCTGAACCCTCAGGTCAGAGCGAGTTAATGTAGCGGTGTAATCTACCTCAGCTTTAGACAAATAATTAGTTTTTGATTGACCTTTAGGAAAAGATGCAAAGGAGAGACGTCTTAAATTAGAGTTTCCTGAAGCGGGAAAAACAAAACACTTAAGCGCCTTTCTATATTGTAATGAACAGCTAGAAATAGAAGCAGGATGGTGAAAGGCTTTAAGCATAATGCCACTGTAAGTCCTCTCCAAACAGTAATCAGTTGTAGGTCTTACTGAAATATGCTTTACAGGAGCTTATCAGTTAAAATGGAAGTTATATCATATTACCTTTATAGTCTTTTAAGCTACATTTCCACTGAGTCACTAAATAATAAATAAATGAATCTGATCAAACGTTACATTTGTTCAGTGTTCCTTCCTTTTAACACCAGGTGACAAAATAAATACTGAGGAGTCTACAGTACACACTTTTGTCTTTAGAGTATTTGGGACACTCCCTAATGTGAGACCCCTAAGCTCCAGTGGGTGTAGGCCTTCCTCAAACAAATGAGAGTCAATGAAACTATGGGTTAACACAAGCTGTGATGTCATGTGATTTCTCAAATGTCCAATCACAGATGAGGATGGAGCAACCTTCAAACAGGAAGCACCCCATACTTCATATCGCAATGTATTCCAGAAGTCTGAAATGCAAAAAATGTCCCACATTAGGCTAAATCACCCTAAGTAAAGAGGCTCTATTCTGCTTTTTGGGGTTTCCCCTTTCCTGAGGTGTGTTATATAGGTTTTGGTGCACGGAAATGGTCTGCAAAGCCTGAAATCCAAAGGTTCCCTTCAAAATAAGGATTCCATTCAAATCTTTAATTTCCGCCATTTAAACAAAACTCAGCCGCACAACCATGAACTTGTTGCTGCGCCGCCTGATTTGGTGTGAATGCAGCCTTACTCTCTAACAACTGACACGTATTGCGTCACTGGTTTGAAATGTAGGGCCTTGAGAGTGAGAACATATCCAGTAACGCCCTCCCAGTGAAACTCTGGACCTGTGATGAACAGAGATGGCAAAAGTACACACATCCTTTACTCAAGTAGAAGTACAGATACTCGTGTTTGAAATACTCTGGTAAAAGTAGAAGTGCTGACTAAACTTCTTTACTCAAGTCAAAGTAAAGAGGCTTTGAAATGTACTTCAGTAAAAAGTACCCATAACTAGCAGCTGTTTTAAAGAGTACCTGACCTCCCTTTATATTAATAGAACAATAATGTCATTGTTAGCTAATGAATGTTTCCATGCTGAACAACGGCAACATGACAACGTTTTCATTGGTCCCTCTTCTTTAGAGAAGACCAGGAAATGATGGATACACGGATCGTGTTCAAATCAATAGGCACACAATGACTCTAAATAATAATGATCACGCCACCAAACACACATTCAGACTAAAGGAACCAGCCTGTTTGGGAAATGAGAGAAGTAGAAAGTACAGGTATTTGAGTTCAACATGTGAGAAGTAGAAAGTACAGGTATTTGAGTTCAACATGTAAGAAGTAGAAAGTACAGGTATTTGTGTTCAACATGTAAGAAGTAGAAAGTACAGGTATTTGTGTTCAACATGTAAGAAGTAGAAAGTACAGGTATTTGTGTTCAACATGTAAGAAGTAGAAAGTACAGGTATTTGTGTTCAACATGTAAGAAGTAGAAAGTACAGGTATTTGTGTTCAACATGTAAGAAGTAGAAAGTACAGGTATTTGAGTTCAACATGTAAGAAGTAGAAAGTACAGGTATTTGAGTTCAACATGTAAGAAGTAGAAAGTACAGGTATTTGTGTTCAACATGTAAGAAGTAGAAAGTACAGGTATTTGGGTTCAACATGTAAGAAGTAGAAAGTACAGGTATTTGTGTTCAACATGTAAGAAGTAGAAAGTACAGGTATTAGTGTTTAAAATGTAAGAAGTAGAAAGTACAGGTATTTGTGTTCAACATGTAAGAAGTAGAAAGTTCAGGTATTTGTGTTCAACATGTAAGAAGTAGAAAGTACAGGTATTTGTGTTCAAAATGTAAGAAGTAGAAAGTTCAGGTATTTGTGTTCAACATGTAAGAAGTAGAAAGTACAGGTATTTGTATTCAAAATGTAAGAAATACAAAGTACAGGTATTTGTATTCAAAATGTAAGAAATACAAAGTACAGGTATTTGTATTCAAAATGTGAGAAGTAGAAAGTAAAGGTATTTGTGTTCAAAATGTGAGAAGTAGAAAGTACAGGTATTTGTATTCAAAATGTAAGAAGTAGAAAGTACAGGTATTTGTGTTCAAAATGTAAGAAGTAGAAAGTACAGGTATTTGTATTCAAAATGTGAGAAATACAAAGTACAGGTATTTGTATTCAAAATGTGAGAAGTAGAAAGTAAAGGTATTTGTGTTCAAAATGTAAGAAATACAAAGTACAGGTATTTGTATTCAAAATGTAAGAAGTAGAAAGTACAGGTATATGGGTTCAAAATGTAAGAAGTAAAAGTAAAAAGTCATCAGAAAAATAAGTAGGCCTACTGAAGTACAGTAACGAAGTATTTGTACTCCAGTACTTCCCACCTCTGGTGATGTCCGGCAGTGTCACGCTCAGGTACCAAACTAACCCTCTCCTCGACCTTTCCCTGAACTTATATTTAGATATTCTTAACTTTTTTTCATTAACATCTGTGCTCCCCGTTTTATCTGACCGTGTCTCAGATCCCTTTTCAGTCCAGAACACAGACAGTCTGGATGTCTGACTGAAGGCAAAGGGCAATTATACCATGTCATGCATAGTCTTTTGTACTTCTTCCGGTCACTTCGCTTGAAGTCATCAAAGCACCTGGGAAGAAAGAGATTTCATCTCCTCGCAGCGCCCTCGCTTCATTAAATCTGAAATGGAGAACAAGAGGTTTCTCATACAGATTACATCGAAATAATGACTTCTTTAAATTGCCTATCGCGCACATCAACTATCCAGAATGATTTGCACAGCGGCGGTTCACTGTAGTTCTATCCGACCCACTGAAAGACTCGTTAATTGCATCTGTCTCTAATCTGACTATACTGCAGGATGTGTTCTTACTGTAACAGTTGAGTTAGAAAGAGGGAGAAGTTTTGCATACAACTTTAAAATGTCTATAGGACGAACTCACCTTTGTAACTTCTCATGTTTTCTGTCCTGCAACGTTACATCAAAGTGCTAGATTAAATTAAAACCTATACCAAATATAAAATACTACCTTTTTGCACAAGTATTCACTTCTCAAGAGTGAGACAGAATAACTTTGATGTCCTTGTCCCTGAAATGTTACTGCTATAATTCGCAGCCATACCTGCCTTTTCTCTCGAATCTCAGCAGCCTGAACTGAAACGCCAGTTCAACAAACCCCAGATATGTTGTGTTATCTAGCTTAACTAACACTAATATAAAATGTAATCCTGCTTAACTACAACACTGGTTATCAACTCGGTAAATCAACGCAGGGTTTCTCACTCTCACGGCTACGAGTCACATGACATTAGCAGAGTTAGCAGCATTAGCAGGTCCAGGCTCTTTGATGTGACAATCGTACATTTCCCGTTTGTCGGACGAATAAAGGTAATCTGATTCTGATTCTGACTTTATAGCCTTAAACGTCTTCGTAACTGTTGTTCTTGTTATGTTTGGACCTTCAGGGCCTTCATACAAAAACATTTATATATATATTGCTTTAATACTGTTTAGAAATATCATCCATCCGACCTGCGTGTGCCTTTTTGAAAAGATATGTTAATCAAGAGTTAGTTTCTCTTTGCTCATCTCCCCTAAAGCTTCTAATTTGAAGCAGCCGGACGACTCAAGTTGTCTGCAAAGTCTTTCCATCCAAGTTGTTAAGTCACATCTGTCCAACAGCATGAATTACACCTGTCAAGAAGGTAAAAAAGGACGACAGAGGAACACTAACACATCTCACACTATAGAATTCTCCTTAACTATCCTGAGCGTACATTCAGAGCGGAGAGCAGAGATCTAACTGAAAATGATACGAGTGAAATGAAAGTCATGATTACGTGATTAAAGGATCAGACATTAATTACAGATGTATAGATCACATTTTTATATTCATTTCAAACATATCGTTCTGGCTCGTTTACTGAACTCTCTTGGGATTGGAAGATTTGAATCATTAACATATGTACACTTCAAATTCAAGCAAAGATAACTCCTCTTGATAATTCCATATGATGGATGGATATTCCTCTCTTATTACCAACAGATGTTGGAAGGCAGAACGTTCCAGGATTATGATACTCCAGTTTGTTGCTGTGCTTCTTATAGTTGTGTCCTTAGAAAATGTGCTCTCTCTTTTGGACTGACAGCAAAACACATTTCCACCTTGCAACCTTAACACCAGTGCCAAATCTTCCACTCCCATGTTTCTTTTCACATGGGAAGGCGATGAAACAATAGATGTTTCTCCTTTCAAACGGGTTAGGGTTAGGGTATTTGTGGCCATTTGGGTGCAGAGCATTTCTGTGAGCACAACCTTGAACTATTAAAATCAATATGGTGAACCCCTAGCAAACAGTTGCTTGTTTACAGTACGCTCAAGCTAATGTAATGTAGAATACACATTGAAAGAAGGTAATACATATTCTGCTCATTTTCAGGTTCAGTTTCAGCAGAAAATTAATAGTTGTAAAGCTCTGCAATAAATATATATCATAGTTGCTCTAAGGATCAACTACAGGTGAGGGGCAGTACCAGCCCTTTATGTGTCATTCTGCTAATTGCAACTCCTCTATTAAGCCATATAAAGATAACTCATGGGTGTCAGTTAAAGTAGGAGTAGCTCATTAGATGGCAGAGGTAATCATTCTTGTTCCTAAAAATCTACTCAGACATCGCCGAGGACTTAACGCCACACCAAGAGACTACAGCGTGTTTTCCTCAAACTCATTTAAAGCACATTATTCTGAAGGGTCCTCATTTCACTTATAGCTGGTTCTCTTTTTATGTTTTCCTAGCCGCCCCCCACATACACACACACACAAACACACACACACACACACACACACACACACACACACACACACACACACACACACACACACACACACAAAAGACAAAACTACTTTGCTAAACTGCTTTTCATTTGAATAATGTCAGCGTACCTGCATAATTACCCGCATCACAGCCTGGGGATAATTATTTTTGCAAACATGGTTCAAAACACAAATTCCTCTTGCATCTCTTCCTCTTTTGAATATATGAGCAAATCCAATTTGAGGGGAGGTGCGACAATCTGAGCGCAGGCAGAAACTACAGACGGGGCACCGTGGTGACGAACAGAGACCCCCGCTATCAGGTAACACACAACAAGAACAAAAAACATGGGAACAACGGCAGCATTCACACGGTGGACGATGGGTACAGGATTAGTTAATGTCATGACTAATTGGACATGAATGATTGTGATTCACGTGCACACACACACACACACACACACACACACACACACACACACACACACACACACACACACACACACACACACACGTACGCACTGTAATTTGCAAAGTAAAAGTCCTGCATTCAAAATGTTATTCAAGTAAAAGTACAAACGTATGAGCATTCAAATATACTGTAAGTACCAAAAGTAAAAGTAGTCATTGTGCAGATTGGTCCGTTTCAGAATAATATACTGTATATGATATTTTTTATAATGATTGACCATTAAAGTGTTCTCAAAGCTGGTAAAGTTGCAGCTAGTTTGAATGACTTTGTATACTGCAGGGCAGAGATGGAGTATTCGAGTGCCGATTTAATAATAATAATAATAATAATAATAATGTTAGTAATAAGATTTATATTTGTATAGCACCTTTTATACAAGAATTGTAGCCAAACTCACTTCACAGCAGTTCAATGGAAAGGATGAAAGCAATGTAGAGGAACAGCTACATTTCAACACATATATCCACGAAGGTTATACATGAAGACTTGTGACTCTGACTTGACTTGGAATCTTTTTAGGTGACTCGGACTTGGACTCGGACTCGAACATAGGTAATGATGACTCAGACTCGACTCTGACTCTCCCTAGGTGACTCAGACTTGGACTCGGACTCGAAAAGTGGGGACTCGAGAGTGACTTGGACTCGTGAATTGGTGACTTGACTACAACACTGCTGCAGGGTAGCTTGTGAATTTACTCCAGGTGTAACTCAAGTCTGATTGAAGAGTTGATTATATTTCACATCATTCATCCAAATCTGTAACTAAAGGTATTCAATAAAAGTAGTGGAGTAAAAGTAAACTGTTTGCCTCTGAATTGTAGTGGTCAAAAGCAGCATGAAGTTGAAATACTCAAGTAAAGTACAAGTATCTCAAAAGTGTAGGTATCAATATCAATGAGAGAAAAAACCTCATCAGCTCCAGTCAGGATGTCAGTTCTAAATGTCTCCATTGAGCTGCCGTGATGTTTGGCTCCCTTCAGAGTGTCTTTAACACAAAGATAACTGACTGACTGACTGAGGCCGCAGTAATGAAGCTGCTGGATTTGCCTCGCAGCACTTTGGACATGCAGGCAGTTCAGTTTGTCAGCTCAAGGGTGAGCATTATCACGCAGGATTTTAGAGTTGTGTACGTCTCGTCCTGGGTGCGATTTGTTCCAGGAAGCTGAGAGAAGAAGCGGCTGCCGCCTCTCTGTTTGTTTTTTAGCGATTGGCCTCTTTCATCTCTCAGGCAGAGCTCTGTTCACCTTGATCTCACTGTTCTGTCGACATGGAGATCACTCACTGCTGTCGGATGATGGGAATCTCTCAGAGGGACGGGACGAGAGAGGAGGAGGAACAAGAGAGGCTCCTTTTACTTCACATCCATCCTTATCTCCTTCTCTATCCTCTACTGTTCCCCAAATATTTAGTACGTTAGAGATGCTGTTGTGGAATGCCACAGGTGTCATAAATACAAACATACAACACAAAACTAAAAACAAGAAAAGCTTTGAGAAGTTGAAAGATTATGAGTCCCTCACATTTTCCCAGGAGAATTCAAATATCTAATACTACACACGAGCTTAAGACAGGAAAACAAGATGAGAGTCTCCAGCAATGCTAGAGGATCTGGGACGTTGTACTTAGCTCTGGTAGCTTTTAAACAAGTAGCAACTAATGCTAGCAAGTTATTAGCATTTATCCTGAACAAAATATCATGGCAATCTATAGATTAGTTTTTCTTGATATTTGATTTATGGTGGCACTAGATCAAAAGTAGGGTGATCAGCAAAACATAAGGTTTAATTCTTTAGGATCCATCCTCTGGGGGCAATGAGTATCAGTTCCACATTTTGGGCCAATCCATATGGTAGAAGTTTGTTTTGTAAAAGGTCAAAAGCGACACTACCGTGCTTCCTAGAGCAGAATAGAAAACAAGAGAATAGAGTTCCATGACCAGAAGACTGCTGTGCACCTCCTGGAAATAGTACATTCCTAAAATGCATTCAAATTTCCAATGTCATTCTTTACACACATGGTAAAAGGAAAGAAAACCGTAAACAATTAATTATAGTGCATATCAATAAATATCAGTTGTATATATATAATAAAATAATGAGTAGTATCTCTGGTTACCGTTGCATTCAATAACAATCTTCCAGGTTTAGTTATCTATGTTCCATTGTTTAAAACTAGTTCAACCCGGCACCATGGATATCTGCACTAATTTAAATGGAAATATTTAAAGTGGACCTATCATGCTATATTTGAATAATATAGTGTAGGACCATACCTATATAAGGCATATTTATACTTTTTATTTTTCAAAATACCAAACAGATCATGCATTTTAGCTATTCCTCATTTCGCTCAATTTAACCCTGTCTTTGCATGGGCTGATTCTGTGAGAACAGCACCACCTACAGGCCTGAAATATGTACTACAGCGTCTCCAGCGCTTTCCAACGGCAATGTCCGTGGCTGTCTCCTCCTGATTTGGTGGAGTTGGCCCAATAGCCGTAGCGCCACTTCTGTGACGTCATAGAAGTGTTCAAATCTGGATCAGTCTGTATCAGATCCGTTGCAGCCCCTTTTTTAGAGATTTGGGTATGGAGGAAAATAGAGAGGGTTGTGTTTTCTGACACTTGGTGAGTTCTCTGGAACACCGGGGACACATATTCATGTATAAAAGACGTACAAAAGTGCATTTTGCATGATAGGTCCCCTTTAAATAAAAGCCTAAGGTTTCAACCAAAGGGAAAGTCAGGGGTCAACTATATGCTTCCTCAATCCATCCTACAGTATATTTCTTGGGATATTTCAGGTTGAACCAAAGTTTTCTGACCAAGAGAAAAACATTGCTTTGCCTAGATCCATGCCAAGAATACATTTCAAAGCACACGCTAAGGTAACCCAGTGATGAAGCTTACAAACATAAATAGACTTCCGAAAAACAAGAACGACTGTTTTTATGAACGATACAAATTCAACTCCTTCTTGAGTGAGTTGACCTTGATGAGTACAATTAGTGACATTCTCCTTTAATCACAGAATCAACAGATGAATGGCTGCAGCAGTAATGTGATGGCTGTTGGGCAGCAGTTTATGATTGCAAATCCTTCTCCTAGTTATTTACTTTCCTCAATTCCTCTGAATTCCCTGGAGGTGGAAGTGAAGAAGATAATATTTGGTTTTTCCTCCTTTAATTTCAGCCTCAGTCTTCTACCCACCTCTCCTCCAGTGAAGTGTCACTCATGACGCTGCAGAACTCGCTCTCACAGGAATTGCAAATCCGGCTGGAGTTTGGGCGTTAGATATGTTAAATACATCCTCCCTGCAAAGCTTCTCCTCTCGTATCAGTAAAGTGACGCTGCCGGGGGAAGTTGCTTTCATAAAGTGGTTTTAGAAACAGTTGCACAACAAACAGGTCCTTCTTTAATTTTAATATATTTACAGTTACCGCCTACAGTGAGGCAGCTTCAAAGAGACTTTACCTCAATTTCCCCCTCAGAAACATCTCTGAAAATATAAAAGTCTAAAAATACATTGAAAAACTTCAAATGTTGCTGTAAGTGTTCTTTATGAATATAGAGAGAGAATATCTTCTTTAATCTTGTTCTTCGCTGCCTCCTTATGCATTTTCATCAATACATCCTATGTCATCTGCACACTTTGATCAGCATCAGGTGTTTGCACATGGCTGTCAGCTGGAGTCTAATTATTATATATATTTTTTTAGATTGCATTACACTCCCACACATGCTGCTCAGCGTCCAACATCACGGAGAGCGGCTTTCTGGGTATTTCAATCAGAGGATGCCAAGACCTATTAAGATAAGACGCAGATGAAAGATAATATCAAACTTAAATGATCCACGTCGGGGAAATTAGGTCAGATACCAGAACGCATTGTGAGGAGATAAAAGATTGAAAAGCGTGTGTGAATGGCAGCGTAATGAAAGTGTGTGGAATTAGGTTTATATGCAGTGAAGACAAAGTAAAAGAGAGTGCAAACAAACTCCAATAAAAGTAAAGAATAAGTCATATTAGGATAACACATTTGGATCCTAGGGATACTGGAGCATGTCCCTGCTTTCAATGTCCACTACTCTAAAGAGGCCATATTCTCCTTTTGGGGTTCTCCCCTTTCCTGTAGTGTGTTCTTTAGGTTTGTGTGCATGTAAATGGTCTGAGGTTAAAATACCTTTGTGGTACTTCTTTTACACAAGTAAGGGATCTCATAACTTTCTCCACCAATGATTTAAAGGTCCCCTATCATACTGTTTTTCATCAATATATTATAGGTCTCAGGTATATACAAAACATGTCTCTGAAGTGTTTGGCTCCAAACACCAAAGAGATCATTGCAGCATTACCCATAATCCCCTCTGTTTCAGCCCTGTTTCCAAAGTGCTGATTCTCTGTCTGTTACTTTAGATGAAAATAAGGAGCCCCTCCCCACGCCCCTCTGAGAGAGATTTGGTTAAAACGAACACAATGGTGCTCTAGGAGGAGATTCAGGTGATAAGGGGGGGGGGGGGGGGGGGGGGGGGTACCTTGGTTGGTGATTGGCTAATGGTTACACAAGACAAAAATAATTATGACATCATAAAGTGGCCAAAATCTGATCAGCTCATTTTCAAACAGGTTTTTATAGAAATGGATCAAAAAGAGAGAGAATCTTTGTTCCTGAAACTTTCAGAGTCTCTTTCCACAGAGGGGACACATGTTGATGTAGAAGAGACATGAAGAAGAGGGGACACATGTTGATTTAGAAGAGACATGAAGAAGAGGGGACACATGTTGATGTAGAAGAGACATGAAGAAGAGGGGACACATGTTGATGTAGAAGAGACATGAAGAAGAGGGGACACATGTTGATGTAGAGGAGACATGAAGAAGTGGGGACACATGTTGATTTAGAAGAGACATGAAGAAGAGGGGACACATGTTGATGTAGAGGAGACATGAAGAAGAGGGGACACATGTTGATGTAGAAGAGACATGAAAAAGAGGGGACACATGTTGATGTAGAAGAGACATGAAGAAGAGGGGACACATGTTGATGTAGAGGAGACATGAAGAAGAGGGGACACATGTTGATGTAGAAGAGACATGAAGAAGAGGGGACACATGTTGATGTAGAGGAGACATGAAGAAGAGGGGACACATGTTGATGTAGAAGAGACATGAAGAAGAGGGGACACATGTTGATGTAGAGGAGACATGAAGAAGAGGGGACACATGTTGATGTAGAGGAGACATGAAGAAGAAGGGACACATGTTGATGTAGAAGAGACATGAAGAAGAGGGGAGACATGAAGAAGAGGGGACACATGTTGATTTAGAAGAGACATGAAGAAGAGGGGACACATGTTGATTTAGAAGAGACATGAAGAAGAGGGGACACATGTTGATGTAGAAGAGACATGAAGAAGAGGGGACACATGTTGATGTAGAAGAGACATGAAGAAGAGGGGACACATGTTGATGTAGAGGAGACATGAAGAAGTGGGGACACATGTTGATTTAGAAGAGACATGAAGAAGAGGGGACACATGTTGATGTAGAGGAGACATGAAGAAGAGGGGACACATGTTGATGTAGAAGAGACATGAAAAAGAGGGGACACATGTTGATGTAGAAGAGACATGAAGAAGAGGGGACACATGTTGATGTAGAAGAGACATGAAGAAGAGGGGACACATGTTGATGTAGAAGAGACATGAAAAAGATGGGACACATGTTGATGTAGAAGAGACATGAAGAAGAGGGGACACATGTTGATGTAGAAGAGACATGAAGAAGAGGGGACACATGTTGATGTAGAAGAGACATGAAGAAGAGGGGACACATGTTGATGTAGAAGAGGCATGAAGAAGAGGGGACACATGTTGATGTAGAAGAGACATGAAGAAGAGGGGACACATGTTGATGCAGAAGAGACATGGAAAAGTGGATTTTGCATAATAGGTGACCTTTAATGAGCAGTTGATCAAAGAAAACCAAGTCTGCAGTAAGTTTCTCTCGTGGTGTCGGTCAAATTACTTTTAAGTCTAAAAAAGGCTACATTTGGCAAACCTGGTCGTCTGACTGGTGCCAGGATTCTGATAAATGACCTGCCAAAATTCTGCAGCCCAAATCTGGCCCAGGTGCTCCTAACTGGAGCTGAAAGTCGGGCCAAATCAGAACCTGTCAGCAGCACCAGAACCTTTTTTTACATCTGGCAGCCACTTCCTGCCAGAGCTGGCTCACATTCATCCTCTGGTGTCAGAAAGAAACCACCTGACACCTCAAAACACCTGTCTTTCACACCTGGGTTTATTTATAGATTGACATTATTTGTTTCATTTGAAAACAGGAGGAAGACTAATTTTGGTACGGGAATTTTTTGTTGTAATACTCATTTTGGCCACAAGAGGCTGTCAGATAAATCAGAATCAGAAACGGGTTTATTACCAGGTAGGTTGACACATACTAGGAATTTTACTAGGTGCATACATAAAAGTTAAACAAAAATAAAAAAAACACAGATTACTAACTATAATAACATTAAAAAAAAATAGTAAAAGATATAGTAAAATAAAATATGGCAGTATTTACAATGTCATAGAATGGAGTACAATATGTGCAGTAAAAATAAAAAAAAACTGATATTTGTGTACATTGTGTGAATTAATGTAATGCATAGAGTCTGCGTTGTGGCTGAGGTAAAGTTTCAGTGGGGGGGCCGGGCCTTGTTGATAACCAGAATATTTGGTATCTCTTCTCTCAAGGTTTCCGTATAAGGATGATCTTTCTTAGCTTAATTTTCTTTTATAAGAAGATATTTATGTTATCTCGGAAAACTGGTTATTAATTAAAGAAAACCGCTAAGTATTACGACCGCGAACAAGCAAATTATCAGAAAATGTTCCTCTTTGGAAAATAACAAACAAAAGAGCCACACTTTTTTGTTCCACATAACAATACAGGAAGTTATTAGTTGATACCGGGCAAAGTTTTATTAGTATTTAAGTCGTAAAAAAAGGTGTGAAAAATATTTGAATCTAAACACTTCCTTCTATGGTTATTGTAGACATTAAGGGAAAATATATCTTTAAATTAAAAGTGTTGATATAGAAAAGGCTAAATAAAAACAATGAAGTATTTCTTTCTTTCTGGCGTCTCAGGGCTTCCGTACAAAGATCCTTGTTTTGCTTCTTAAAGGAAGTTATTTTAAACTGCAAACTGGTAAAATATTTATAACAGCTTTTTTTTAATAAATCATGATTTTATGCGTCCTTGGATATGATTTTTCTAAACAAATTACATGAAATACATCCTCTAATCCTGTTTCTTGTCTTCAAGGTTACTCGCCCTTCATGATCAGAAAACATTTCCGATTGACCGTGTCGCTCACAACGTGGAAATGAGAGCGCCTCAAACTTCAGACTGGAGTTGTGAATTGAGGGCGCGCTCTATACTCGCTCTTCGCCTCCATCTCCTCTGCGACTCTTGCTGGTAATTTAGTCAGGAAATTGTTTTTGTGTTTGTTTATGAAGCATGCAGTCCCAGGTGAGATTAAAAGGAGACGCTCGGCTGAAGAAGGTCATACACTACGCTGATGACTGTTGTCTCTCCGTTTCCACTTTAGGAAACTCAGACATGGCATACTAATCACCTCACCTGCTGAGGCTAACACTGATCCCTCTCTCACCGTTAAAAATCTCAGTTTGAATACAAACGGTTTCATAATGTGACGAAGCTACAGTTACGGGTATGAGAGATATAGTGTGGTAAAGTCAGTTTTTGAAATACATCTTATTGAAATATGAATACATTATTTACATTCGGACCATACTTGACTTACAAAGACTTCTCAAAAGGTTATACAAATAACTGTAATTTCTAATGTTTGTCCTAACTGTTGTTTTTCCAGCCTGCAGGTGGACTAGTAAAAGATCCTAAGATTGTAATTCTAGACTCCACTAATAAAGGTGTAGGTGAGTTACCTTGAATAATGACATGGCTGCATTATACAGTATAGTGGTTTATCAACATTATGTGTTTATCTTTTGCTAATTGAGGCTGCAACTTGCCCACTGTTTCTCTCTTTAGATGGTGAACAAGAAGAAATTCTCAACAGTGGAATTGCCAAGAAAGATTTGGCTCCAAACACACCAACAAGCACACAGGTTTCTGTGACAGGTGGGACTTAATGCCATGTCAGTGCATTTCCAATAGCCGCTTTCCAGTGGCGAGCCGTGACTTTTATACGCAGGCCCTCTGACCCCCGACACTGAAGCTTCGAATGGAGCTTCAACCCTCGACTTCCTATTCCATAGAAGCAGTGCTTCAAAGCTTGCTTCAAATCGCGTGACATGTGACGTCCGAACCAGCAACTGCTTCATTTCCTGAATGAAGCAACTCACTGGTTCACGGTCCAATCACGCAATTCAATGCACTGCCTCGTCTCTATCCTGACAGGTGACAGGTTCAAACAGTTTCAAATTTGAGCGCTTCAACACTTTATAACCGCTCTAAACAATGCGCAATGTGTGGGTTGTTGTCGTAGTTTGCGTTGTTGCTGTTGAGTTGTTGTTGGTATTGCATTTTAATTGGATCATTATAGAGCAAGCCGGGAAGGAAGATAGGTCGTTCTGGCTCGTGAAACACTACTTAAGGTGGAGAAGTTGTGAACAAAAAGAGAATTATGAGTAATATAAAAACAGTTTAAGGAATAGATAGCCCAGTGGGTAGAGCAGGCGGCCAGAATGCAGCGATGTCTTCGGCGCAACTGGTTCAAAGCCCGGAATAGATATGGTTTTAATCATTGCTTTTCAACTTTAATACTTTAATAACTGATAAAAGGCTCTCTCCGCCCAAAACTGTTTCCAGCACTCCCTAGTCTCTTCTCAACAACCCAATACACACAATTATCGATCATTAATTGCAAATAGAACATGATATTCAGTCTTAGTGTGTGTGTGCATCGAATATTTTTCAAGGCAAAGATACGTTAAACCCACTGCAGCCTTGCACTTCGCCAGGAGAGGTCGCTGTAACTGAAGCGTCGAGAAATGAACCTATTTCAGACACAATTGTCCAAGTGCTTTGATGCTTCATTCAAAGCTTCAATTTGCCATCATTATCGTTTTATACCTTATTTACAGCTATTTTCCAAAATCCTATGGCGAAATCCCATTGCTTTTTGTCGAGGGAATCAGAGTGCATCTTACTTCCGGGTTTTAGAAGGCTTCACTGCACCACTTGCATAGACCTCACAGCGGGCGGAATTTGTCATAAAGTCCACGAAAATAAAGCCCACCCATTTAGAGGGAAGATATGACTGGTCAACTGTACTGTCAGTTGACATTACTCTCTCATTGAGTTACTATAGTTGGCCCTCTGTGAATGTAGAGAGGGACCAACAAGCCCTCCCGTCTTCACAGTAACTCGCAGAGACGGCATTTAACCCTTCACATTCCAACAGAAACTAAACAGGCAGATTCAAAGGATTTATTTCTTTGGAAATGTTATTTTAAATACAATTAAATCAAGTTATTTTGGTAAAAAAATGTAACAAAAAAAATATATAAAAAATCATATTTAAAAAAACATGTTTAAAGGTGTGGTAGGTAATTTTGGAGAAACCAGCTCGAGGGAGCTAGAATTTGAAAACACACAGCCAGAACAAATCTGCCACTTCCTCACAGAGCCCCTCCTCCAACACACACAAACGCGCACATGACCAATGAGGGCACGAGATAAGTTTGCGCACAGATGGAAGGCTGACAGGCAGGAAGGCCATCCAGTTACTTTAGCCGGGCCGGCTAAAATGATTGGTCGTGCTTTTTACAGTATTACGGCTTCCACAGATGACATTTTGTCATGGATTTTTTTGTCAAAGCACTTCAGATATTCATTGATATGGGGATGTTAAGAGCATTCCATGGAATAAAACAAAAAGTGTATCTCGAGCCGGTTTCTCGAAAATTATCTACCCCACCTTTAAGTTTGTTGTTTTAGTCTTTTAAAATAAAAGAAATTTTTTTATTTGAAACTGAATCGTGCGTCTGAGTTCCTGTGAGCCCATCATCATGTCAGATCGTTTTTTAATGTTACGTTTATAGACTGAATATTTTAAAAATATTTAGCCTTTTAAATCAAAATCTTGGATTATTTATAGTGCCGGGCAGTTGCGGCTGGTGGAAAATATTTTTGGTGGGGCTATGGAAATGGTGACCAAACCATACTAGGGCGGTCCGGGGGATTGGCCCCCCGGAAGACATTTTTGAGAAATGACCCCTTAAATTAGGACTTCTGGTTAAGTTGGAGGAGGAGGGGGACAAATTGAGGGCATTGCCCTTACAACTACAATAAGCATGTAAATGTTAATCTACAGCTCCGGCGATCCACTAGCACCGGAGTCTCCACCTGCAGACAACTACTGTAGCGTCACCTTGGATACGAGTCCGAACAACTCACAGACACACAGGCCAGGGCGCTGACAGGGCGCCCTTTGAGCATCAGATCTGACGACGCTGATTGGCTGAAATTATGATTCGGCGGCATAGTTTACAGATAGCAACAGTCAGCTTGTTGGCTGCAGCTGCTCTGGCTGAGGGCTCCTTTCTACCGCCCGGACGAGAGAGGGTAATGATACACACTGCGGCCAGCCAGGAAACATGTGACTTATCAGTAACTTTAGACATCGTAAAACAATTTTAAACGAGATTTGATTGTAGATTATACATTTTACTGATACCAACTATATAATATTTACCTTGTTCATTAAAAAAAAAAATACATATATATATTTTTAAAATATATATTTGTATTTATTTTTAATTTTTAATGACAATCAAACATGTGGGAAGAGGGGGGGCGGCGCCCCTAGCACCCCTATGGGCCGGCCGCCACTGGTAACGGGTAATTGATCAAATAAAAGGTGTTTAGCTTCAGAATCAGAATACCTTTATTCGTATATAGTCTTTTAAAGGTGAATGAGTAAGATTAGGATCTACTACATTGATAATACACATTTATAATATTGCTAATTGATAAATACACGATAAAGTTTGCTTGGATTAAATGATTTGTGTTATTATATTCATGTCTTATTTCATGTATGTTAATTGTTATACCTTTGGAAAAAGATGCTCCAAACACTATGGAAGATATTTTTTTAGGATTGTGATTGACTGTTTCAATCTGAAATGTTTTATTAATATGTTTGTTTTCAAATGAGTGGAATGCCAACACCCTTTCTGAAGAATCTAATGTATTAGTGATTTGAAAAATGTAATTATTGGGGTAGGTTTTGCCAGCTAAATACATGGGTCTGGGGTAGAGATCTTCAGAATTGGTTTAACTGCTGTGTCAACTCGTGGCACAGCACATGTCTTGTGAATTCTCCGGCCGAAGCTCCAAATAAACCGTCAGTGTTTCCCATCAAAGTTCCTGCTCTCCTCGTGTCTCTCTGAGTCCTGTCTCCATTGCTTCAGAAGATTTGATCACAGTATGGGGCTTATCAAGAATGAATGGAAGCATGAAGACTTAATGTCAAATTGTAGAGAGATAAGCTTACTCTACTATAGCAGTTGTAGACAGAATCATTTACTTTTCTTACTTTCCTGTTAGGTGTAAACTCATAAGAGATATGAGACCAAACAATGGTGTCTAACTTTTAAAGGTGCAAAAACAACAATTGAAACCAACTTTGAACTTTTGATAGGCTGTAAATCTGGCCAACTGATAAATGTCAAATGCAAAATGTGCCCTTTTAATGAATATGATTTAAAATGTTTGTATACGTCCTTTTGGATTGAATCCAATAAGCATCAACATCAACATGTGCACAAACCCTCTCCCTCCAACATGAGGGACAAACCATCTGGCAGCTTTCTTTCTTTTTCCTCTAACATTGACTGTTGGCAGACTGAATGCTACAGTACTGTATAATAATTAAACATTAGTAACATTTACCAAACAAGAAAAGAAGAACAAGTTGTCACATTTAAAAACAACATAAATACAGAATAGTTATTTGGTAGCAATTTTGAACTGGTCATTTAACTTTATGCTCCAAAGTTAGTCAAACATGTTAACCCCTTATTGATTTTCTATTGTTTATCTTTTTCCTCAAAGTGGACCTCATGTTTATCAGTTTCTCAACTGCTGCTGGGAAATGGTGTGTATGTGGTTGTGTTCGTACATGTGTACAGAAAGACTACGAGAGGTGAGGTGGCGGTGGGGCAGTGAGAGGATTAAAAGAGGGTGCTGCACAGCGACACTTCACTGACAGCGGATCAAGATCAGGTAGGAGGATGAGGAAGACTCTGCTGTGGCTGCTGGCCTCTCTGGCCTTCGTCTCCCTGACTTCTCGTGCTGATGGAGCTCCATTGTAAGTAGACATGTCGTACCTTTACTAACTTCAGCTCTGCTGGAATAATTTCTCAGAAAACAACGATATATATCTTCCTGTTATACACATTGTTATTGGTTTAACTGTAATGGGAGCAACTATTGTTGGTCGCTACATTCATATTATTCAAAAAGCTTAACTTGTATCTTTGATAATGAGAAGCCACAGTCCACTCTGTGTTACAAAATGCAAGGTCATGTGGTGTTTCAAATGATGCCAATCAGTTGGCCTCATTTTTTGTTTACAGTTTGCAAAACGATGCAAAATGCCAGACAGAGCAAGGGTCTAGAGCAGGGATCGGCAACCTTTTTGATATGAAGTGCCATTCAACATGTTTTGTTTTGATCAGCGTGCCGACGATCGTGAATTTTCAACGGGGGGGGGGGGGGGGGGGGGGGGGGGGGGGGTTGAAGAGCTCAACGCTCGCGAACTGTAAACACGAGGGCGGGAAGCAGTGTGTGGACCTCTTTCTTTCAGCGCAACTTACATGATGCCGTAGCATATTATTTTGTTGAGAGATGAGCAAATCGCCACTGGGCTTTCAACTAAAGACACAGCCACGCAAAAACTGCGGCATTTGTACAGCTCCTTATGGGTACTGCCATTTGTGAAGTGCTTTCCTTCGTGGTGCAACGATCAGCACTGCACCACGGAGGAAAGCGGCAGAAAGTCGCCTGGAGTTAAAGAGAGCGGGGCTGCGTTGCGTGCATGGCCTCCTTCTGCAACGGGGAGACGTGCTCTGGCTGCGGTCTCGTTCAGGATCCGAAAATACAATTTAAATATTTTGCACACTTATTCCACTTATTCCTAGTGTGCCACTGGTTACGGTGCCGCGTGCCAATTGTGGCATGCGTGCCACGGGTTGCCGACCCCTGGTCTAGAGATATGATGAAATATTGTGTTGATCCAGTGCTGGATCTTTTTCAATTTAATCAATAGATTACTCATTGTGTGTGCAATCCATGTTGGACATACACTTTAAGCACAAAGAAGCAAAAGTGGAAATCCTTAAGTACCTCAAAATAAGTTCAGTACTTGAGTAAATCTACCTAGTTACTATCACCACTGCAGGTATGTTATGTGTGCTAGCAGCCCATAATCCACACTATACATCAAATGAATCAATGTGAATTCTGTTTCTAATTTGTTTAGTTTGTCCACTAAAAAAGAACAAAAATAACCTATAAAAATACTGTTAAAGAACCGGATCGATAAGCAGTACTTGTAATTGTTTCAATTAGGCCTCATTATTTTACAGTGGCACAGGATCTACTGCCAATACAAGCACTTTCGTTCATGTTCAATCCATAATAAAATATAAAATTATAGTTGGATCTTTTTGTCTCGTTATTAATAGCAGAGAAAATGTAATGTTTGTACAACTATATACAATTAATTCTACCATTCTCGGTGGGAACCGGATTAGGGGGGGGCTCGAAAATATTTCCAATTACACAAGGGGCCTGACTGAAAAAGATCGGGAACCACTGCAGTATCCCATATATTTATTTGTATGCTCACTATTTCCAAATGAAATTGATATTGAATATTCTTTTAAACGTTATTATTTGAAACACTTCAAACCCGTCCTGTGAATGGAAATAAACCATGGAGGCATTATTAATTGTAGGTGAGTAATTCATTAAAAAAAAAGGTTGTTTTGTGTGTGAACTGAAGTAATATTTTGAACTCTTTTTGTTCAGTACATCCAAAACAGCATGTGGTTCTTTCTGCTCGCTGAGATCCCATTAACATATATCTTCTTTTCCGCCCCTGCTTTGCAGGGAGGTGATGTCTGCCCCCAACTTGTTGAGGGTAGGAACAGCCGAAAACATTTTTGTGGAGTGTCAAGACTGCACAGGTGCAGACAAAAGGGTGGACATCCATGTGTGGAACCATCCAACCAAAAACAAAAGGCTGGCAACTGCATCTGTGACGCTTACCAGTGCAAATAACTTCCAGGCGCTGGTACAGATAATGGTAAATGATGCACTATAACGCGGTTGCATTTTCTAAGATGATCTATTAATTAAAAAATGCACATCATGTACACACCCTGCTCCTAATGCACTGTTTCTATTTCTTCATAATGATTCAGATCCCTACTGGAGACTTCAGTAAGGATCCCAGCATTAAGCAGTATGTGTATCTGCAAGCTCAGTTCCCTGACCGACTGCTTGAGAAGGTTGTCCTGGTCTCCTTTCAGTCTGGGTATATCTTCATCCAAACTGACAAGACCCTCTACACCCCCAACAGCAGAGGTGAGTTTATTCATTAATCAATAAATCAAGCAATATTTATCCATTAAGCCCCATATCACAAATTACAAATGTTCCAACAGGGACTGATTAGGAAAATCCCTCTCAATTAATCAGTGAAAAAATAAAACGAGATGACTTTAAGGTCACCTATTGTGCAACATCCACTTTTATATGTATTTTATATATAAATATGTGTCCCCTTCGGGGAAGGTTCAACCACAATGATGTTTATGCAATGATCGAATGTGGCTTTTTGCAAGAGGAAAGAGCGCGAAAAATGTGGAGTTATTACCATGCATTTATTGGAGACTAGTGCATAAAGATAGAGAGGCAGTGGAAAAGAGAGGCAGTCTAAGCCTATAGCAGCATGACTAGGGGCTGGTCCAAAGTAACCCTAACCCTAACCCTAACCCTAACCTAACCCTATGACTAGGGGCTGGTCCAAAGTAACCCTAACCCTAACCTAACCCTATGACTAGGGGCTGGTCCAAAGTAAGCCTGAGCCAGCCCCAACTATAAGCTTTATCAAAAATTAAAGTCTTAAGTCCACTCTTTTTCTATGTCAGTTCTTTACAGGATGTTTGCTGTTACTCCCCGTATGGAGCCCGTGGAGAGGGGTGACAACAACCAAGAGGATGCGTCTATTGCCATTGAGATTGTGGTATTGTTTTCCACATTTTTGATAAGCACATATACCAAGCCTCTTTGTATTAGAAATGCTTAATAGTAGATATTTTCGTCCGGAAATTACCAAAATAAAAACACAGCCAACCTTGTGAGTGGTTGGGTTGTGTTCCTTTTGGAACACCTGTCCTATCACTTGCTACCCTCGAGTGCAGGGGTCTCCAACTTTTTTAGGATGAGAGCTACTTTAAAAAAATAAAACAAGTCGTGAGCTACTTTTACTCCTCTTTTCTTTTTTTTCTTTTTTTTTTCTTTTGCAGTGTATATATTTAGCACGTGTATGTGCATCAAGTGCAATAAATATATATAAAAGTTGCAACACACACACAGTAAAACTCTGCCCCTCACGTTCTTGCTTGATTTGGTCCTGCAAATCAAGCAACACCGTGATTGGCCGATATTCATTGTGGGGGGTGGGGGGAGGAGGGGTGTTAGATAGATATAGAGTTGTGGTAAGTAAATAGAGTTCGCTATGATTGAGGCTTCGTGTATGCATAGCGTAGATTATTTTAATTAAATTTCCCTTTTTTTTGTGTATATTTTTTAAATTTTTGATTTGCTTGGCGAGCTATTGAGGGCTCGCGAGCTACCGGTAGCTTGTGATCGACGTGTTGGAGACCCCTGCTCTAGTGGTTGATTTGCTTGCTTATTAAACAGCCACTTCTTTAAATTGTAGATAGATATATTTAAGGAGTAGCTGAAATTGAAAAAAGTCTCAATGGAGACAATGACCAAGCTCATTGAGACATGCATTAAATAGGGCGAAGCCTGCGAGCTAGTTCAGGCAGTCAACTCAAGCACCAATGATACATTAACACGTGATGCACCTGGTCCCTCTTACAACCAACCAAACACAATCTCCTAAATTTGCCGCCCTATTTAAGCCGCCAGATCTGCCTGCCTCTGCCTCGCTAATGCTGCTGCTGATTTGTTCACGTGCTGCTGCTCACCTGTTTTTTTATATATTGTTATTTTTTAGACCCCTGAAGGCATCATTTTACAACTTGATCCAGTGACTTTGAAATCAGGGATCTACTCTGGAGAATACCAACTCGATGAATTTGCCACGTTAGTAGTTTATCTTGTTTATGTTGGGTTCTCTACAATGAATTTCCATGTTGCAAATGTAGTGTTTGAAAAAGAACTAACCAAAATGTCTTGTAAGAAAGACTTCCAAGATGATGAATGTAAGTGAAAAACACTGGATCAGAACGACATAAACTGAAAATATAGGGTTGTGAGTATGACTATTTGTTATGTCAACAGAAGAAGTGGATGTTGAGTTTTACTTTCTGCAGGGCCGACCCTGACCAATTTGCTGCCCTAGGCAAGAGTTTAGTAAATAAATGAACAAACTTTTCAGAAGGTCAAAATATCTCTATTATAAATCCTGTTTTGATTGGTCTTATCAAATATTATACTATTTTGAAATACAGGATTAGTGATTTGCATGATCTGTAAGCTATAATCATCACAATTAAAACAAAAAAGGCTTGAAATATTTCACTTTATTTATAATGAATCTAGGATATATGAACGTTTCATTTTCTGAAATAAATTACAGAAAGAAAGTTCTATGATATCGTTTTTCATTTTTTTGAGAAGCAACTGTAGAATCAGCTTTAGCATCTAACCAGATGGCAAAGAAGCAGTTAAGTGCATTGTAATATAACATATTAAAAATAAAGGCTAAGGTATTCAGTATTTATAGTAATGACGAGCATTTTAACACTGATGTAAACTTTACACTATTGAACATACTTTAGACAGCATACACTGTAAGGCAATAACATAAAGGCCTACAACTATAAACTAGAGAATGCAATTCCTGAAGAAATTGCTAGTGGGAATGCTTTATGCTGAAAAGCTGACGCTAAACTGCTATGCTGAAATGTAATGCGTAAGAAGAAAGTGAAGAATTTAGATTGAAATGATACATGAACACTGGGGGCTTGAATGTGTGATGAGAGAAGAAAAGAAAGTAAAAAGGCTTGGAAAAGCAGCAGAATATTTGAACCGCAAACTTTTGAACTAACTTGATGGCGAATGATCTGTCGCCATGCCAACGGCATTTGATGACATTCCATAATACACTTAGATGCGTTGATGGCTGCATTGTTACCAAACCTGTGAAGTTTCGGGCCAATTTGAGCATTTTCACTGAAGTTATGAGAAAAACGTTTTTCATGGCGAGCATTGTGTTGCCATGGCAACGGCATTTGAAGAAATCTCAAAACTGTCCCGTAGATGTCTTCACGGCTGGACTGTTAGCACACATGTGAAGTTTGAGCACTTTTTGAACATTTTCATAGGAGTTATAGCGACATCGTCTTTTATGGCGAGGGATGCGTTTCCATGGAAAAGGCATATGATGAAACCCCATAATTGACGTAGAGCTGTTGAGGGCTGGACCGTTAACCATTATCTGAAGTTTGGTGCTGTTTTGACCCTTTTCATAGGCGTTACGACAACATCGTGTTTTATGGCGAGGGATGCGTTTCCATGGAAACGGCATATGGTGAGATGCCAGATTCAATGTAGAGCTGTTGAGGCATGGAGAGGTGATATACAGGTGAAGATTGTGGGACGACCGGACCGTGTCCATCGGAGCTACAGTGACATCGTGTTTTATAGCGAGGGATGCATTTCGATGGCAACAGCCTATGGTGAGATCTCAGATTTGGCATAAATCTATTGAGGCATGGACCGGTGATTTGCAAGCGAAGTTTGGGGGACCATCGGACTGTGTCGATTGGAGTTACAGCAACATTGTGTTTGATGGCGAGTGATCTGTCGCCATGGCAACGGAATTTGTTGAAACCCCATAATACGCCTAGACGTGTTGAGGGCTGCATCGTCATCAAACCTGTGTAGTTTTGGGCCGTTTGGAGCATGTTAACTGGAGTTATGAGAAAACCGTGTTTCACGGCGACCATTTTGTTACCATAGCAACGACATTTGATGAAATCTCAAAACTGACATATACTGTATGTGTCTCGAGGGCTTGACGGTTAGCACACATGTGAAATTTGTAGTTATAGCAATATCGTGCTTAACGGCGAGGGATGTAGCTTTTGAGGAAAACTCACTATTGTCATATTGTGGTGTTGAGGGCCCTGAATTTAAGGTGGGAGCAACGGTAATTGACGTTAACTCCAAATATAACTATTGATTAGCAAACAAACGACCTTGCAAAAGTAAGCTAACAAGTTAACACTGTGTTCCATCAACGGTAACTATTCAAATGACTTTTGATTAATGATCACATTGTAGTGCCGAGAGACGGGAGTCGGAGGCGGGGTATCGAAGGTACAAGCTAGACTTTTATTTAACATCAGAACAACATGTAAACAGCTTTTAGCCCGGGAAGATCAGACCCGGGGGAAACAGGAAGTCCGGTCAACTCACTAATGTCCGTGCGGAACAATACCCCAACCCATAGTTCCGTGGGTGAATAATGTCAATCACCACACAAGCCCCCCCAGAATTCACCCATAGTCAAAACCCTCACGCCTGGGAGGAAGTACCGCCCGACCCCGGCGCGTACGGACCACAGGGGCTGAGGAGGGCGGGGCCGCAGGCGAGGGCAGGGGCAGGGGCGCCAACGAGGGCGAGGGCATCCCCACAGGGGGTGGGGGGCGGGACATGGGAGGGCGGCCCCGACGTGGGGGCAGAGCCAACTCCAACGGCCTGGAAACGTCCACGTGAGCAGGCTTAATCCGATCAACGGACACAGTCTCAGGCCTGCCACCAACGTCCACCACCAGGCTCTTGTCCCCGTGACGTATGACCCTGAACGGACCGTCGTAAGGGGGGCGCAGGGGACCGCGGTGAGCGTCGTGGCGAATAAAAACGAAATCCGCCGACCGTAATCCGGGGGACACCCGGAAAGCTGGGTTGCTGTGCTGCGACGTGGGGACGGGCGTGAATGTCCCGGCGGTCTCCAGCAGGGAGGAGCGCTGCCCGGCTGCAGACCAGGGCACAGTGGCGGTGGGAATGAATTCCCCGGGGACCCGTAGCGTCTGGCCATAGACGAGCTCCGCCGACGAGGACTGCAGGTCTTCCTTGGGGGCACACCTGAGGCCGAGCATAACCCACAGGAGCTTATCCACCCAGTTGCCGTCTGTCAATCCGGCACGCAGTGACGCCTTCATGGATCGGTGAAACCGCTCACACAATCCGTTAGCCTGGGGGTGATATGCGGTGGTGCGGTGCAGCTTGACCCCCAAACCCACAGCAACAGCGTTCCACAGCTCCGAGGTGAACTGAGAACCGCGGTCAGAGGAGAGGTCAGACGGGGTCCCGAAGCGCGCCACCCACGTGCCGATGAAAGCGCGGGCGACGTCGGAAGCTGACGTCGAGGTGAGGGGAACGGCCTCGGGCCAGCGGGTCGTCCTGTCCACCATCGTAAACAGGTAGGTGAAACCGTGAGAGGGGGGAAGCGGACCTACGAGGTCGACATTGACATGGTCAAACCTCCTCTCAGGAACCGCAAACAGTTCAAAAGGGGCCCTAGTATGGCGGTGGACTTTAGCCCGTTGACAAGCCACGCATGCGTCGACCCAGGACTTCACGTCCTTCTTAAGCCCCTGCCACACGGACTTCTGCGACACCAACTTCACGGACGGTTTCCTACCGGGGTGGGAAAGATTGTGAACCGCCTCAAAAACGGGTCGGCGCCAGTCCGTAGGGACTAGCGGTCGAGGCTGGCCCGTGGAGATGTCACACCACAGCTTCGCGCCCGAGTCACCGACCGTGACCTCCTCCAGTCGCAATCCCGTGACCGAGGCCTTGAGGGTCTGGACCCCGTGGTCAGAGGCCTGGTCAGCGCCCATGCGGAGGTAATCGAGGCCCAGCTGCACAGCTCCGATGACCGCTCTGGAGAGGCAGTCCGCGACCATGTTAGCCTTGCCAGCGATGTGTCGTATGTCCGTGGTGTACTCGGAGATGTACGAAAGCTGGCGTTGCTGTCGGGCGGACCACGGCTCGGCCACCTTGGACATGCAGAAAGTAAGTGGCTTGTGATCCACGAACGCCGCAAACTCCCGACCTTCCAGCAGGAAACGGAAGTGGCGAACAGTCAAATAGAGACCAAGGAGTTCCCTGTCGAAAGCGCTGTACTTGCGCTCCCTGGGAGTCAACTGGCGGCTGAAAAAGGCAAGCGGTTGCCAGGCGCCGTCGACCCATTGTTCATGCACCGCGCCCACAGCGTAGTCAGACGCGTCGGTGGTGATAGCGATGGGGGCCCTGTGTGACGGGTGAGCCAACATGGCGGCTTCGCTCAGGGCGGCTTTGGTGGCATCGAAAGCGGCTTCCCTTTCAGCCGTCCAGTCTATGGCCTGGCCGGGGGACTTGTCCTTGAGGGCCTCGTACAGCGGGCGCATGGTGTGGGCCGCCCGGCGGATGAACCGGTGATAAAACGTCACCATCCCGAGGAACTCTCGGAGCGCCCGAGCTGTAGACGGTCGTGGAAAGGCGGACACGGCCTCCACTTTCGATGGGAGGGGGGCGGCTCCATCTTTGCTGATGAGATGCCCGAGGAAGTGGATGGAGGACAACCCGAACTGACACTTTGCCGGGTTGATAATCAGGCCGTGTTGGCTGAGCCTCGCAAAAAGGACACGGAGATGTGCCTGGTGCTCTTCAGAGGAGGAGCTGGCGACAAGGATGTCGTCTAAATAGACGAAAATGAATGGCATGTCTCTGAGCACCGAATCCATCAGCCGCTGAAAGGACTGAGCTGCGTTCTTAAGTCCAAACGGCATACGCAGGAACTCGAAAAGCCCGAACGGCGTAATCACCGCAGTTTTGGGGACGTCTGAGGGGTGCACCGGAACCTGATGGTAGCCCCGCACCAGATCCACCTTGGAGAAAACCAGCTTGCCCGCCAGGTGTGAAGAGAAGTCCTGGATGTGAGGGACCGGGTAGCGGTCTGGCGTAGTGGCGTCGTTAAGGCGGCGGTAGTCACCACACGGTCGCCAGCCACCGGCTGATTTAGGGACCATGTGGAGCGGCGAAGCCCAAGGGCTGTCCGAGCGGCGGATGATGCCCAGACGCTCCATGCTGTCGAACTCCGACTTGGCGACCGACAGCATGTCAGGGTTGAGCCGCCGGGCCCTAGCATAGACTGGGGGGCCTTCAGTGTCAATGTGGTGCTCTACCCTGTGTTTGGTAGTGGCAGCGGAAAAGGTGGGCTGCGTCAAGTCGGGAAACTCACTGAGAAGGTGCTGGAACTTGTCACCCTGTGAGAGTGAGCTGGAGAGCCCGCTGAATGACGCCTCGCCGCGGGTACATGCGAACGAGGCAAACGTCAGTGCGTCCACCAGGCGGCTGTTCTTGACGTCCACCAGCAGTCCGTGAGCGCACAGGAAGTCTGCGCCAAGGAGGGCGAAGGAGATGTCAGCCGTGATGAAATCCCACTTAAACCGCTGACCCTCGAAACACAGGTCCACTGTCTTTGTGCCATAGGTGCGGATAGGGGTGTCGTTAGCGGACGTCAAAGGTGGGCCGTGGCCCCCACCGGCGGCGTCCTCCACCATAGCCGGCAGGACGCTCCGCTGGGCTCCTGTGTCACAAAGGAGTCTGCGACCAGAGAGGGTGTCCCTGATGAACAGGAGCCGGTTGGATGTGCCCACGCTCGCGGCCACTACCGAGCGCAGGCCTTGGCGTTTCCCGTTTCCTTGTAGGTGCAGGGGGGACGGCACATCCTCGCTTTCGCCCCATAGCGTGCATGGTACTGACACAGGCCAGGGCTGGAGTCGCTGACGTCGGCCCTGGAGCTTCTGCTAGGTGGCATGCCTCTACCAGGGAAGGAGCCGCTGCGTGTCGGGGCCAGCACCTCAGGGGTAAAACGCTGGGTGGCCAGGAAGAACCGGTCAGCTTCTTCGGCTAAAGCGCGTGGCTCAGTAATAGCCGTGTTAGCGAGCGCTGTCTGAACATGCGGCGGCATGTGCCGAAGAAACAGTTCTATGAACAAAAAATTGGGTTCTTCCGTACCTAGCAGGTTGAGCATCATTTCCATGTGGTCAGAAGGCTTGCTGTCTCCCAGGCTATGAATAGCGAGCAGGCGTCGGGCCCGTTCCGACCGAGACAGCTCGAAAGTCTTTAGCAGGAAAGCCTTGAACGCTGCATATTTATCCTGGGCAGGGGGAGATGTAATAAAGCCCACCGTCCGGGTCGCAGTGGAGCTTCCCAGTGCCGAAACGACGTGGAAATAGCGTGATGCGTCATCAGTTACTCCGCGGAGGGCGAACTGAGCCTCCGCCTGTGCGAACCATGCAGCCGCAGATGTATCCCAAAACTCCGGCAGTTTGAAAAAAACGGCGTTATTTGCCATGCTCGGTTCAGTCTCGGATCCTTCTACGAGACTTATGTCGGGGTCACCAATGTAGTGCCGAGAGACGGGAGTCGGAGGCGGGGTATCGAAGGTACAAGCTAGACTTTTATTTAACATCAGAACAACATGTAAACAGCTTTTAGCCCGGGAAGATCAGACCCGGGGGAAACAGGAAGTCCGGTCAACTCACTAATGTCCGTGCGGAACAATACCCCAACCCATAGTTCCGTGGGTGAATAATGTCAATCACCACAACATTAACGTTACTGTACCTGGCTTTGTCCCGTTTCTCCTCCCCCTCTTTTCTTTTGTTTCTCCCCTGGGCACCAGATAACTTTGTTAGTTTGACATGGTGAAGGCTAATTATCGTCAGGGAGTGTGTTTTGTTGTCACAGAAAATCCCCCTGTCCCCCGGGGCACTTCAACTTACCTGACTAGGGGGGGGGGGGGGGGCATAGTTTATGGGCGCTGTATGCAATGTAGAGGCGTAGTTCTGTTAAGATAAGATAGTAAGATGTACTTCATTGATCCCAAATTGGGAGATTTTAATATTCAAAGAGGCTAACTTAATATCCATAGTCCCTATCCAGGTGTGAATTAGAATCAGCCGAATATAGTGTTGTTGTTTTTTCCCCCAAACTCTGTTGTATATAAATACTGATAAACCAACAAGTTTGGATTTCAAATTATACATAAAGTGCCTACATGATGAGACAGACTAACAGGATCAACTAGATTGCAAAAAGAGCCATATTTGCATTGAATGCTAAATCTACGATAGAGATCATGCAATTTAAACTTTTACATTTCACATCTGAATGTACTAAAATAGTATATTCACTTTCTGGCCAAAATGATTAAGTGTTTCTGTAGTGACTGCTGACTGCTCTCTGTAGGGCACTAATAATTATTTTCAGCAGCTCAATTTTATATATTTCATTTGTGAATCGACAAGATATAAATATGAGGCCTGATTCCTGTATTACCTTGTCACTAATCTGAATGTGTATTCAGGGCTCTCAAGTTTTGAACAGAGTTCAGAGTGAGATTTTGGCAGCGGTGTTTGGTACTCCAACTTCTGGCTCCCCTCAAAGTTCCCATGAAGCCCTCTGTCGCGAATGTCAACGGGGGGGAGGGGGGGGGGGGTGCTAGTGGAGGTGGAGTATGAAGCCCTCTGTATCGCGAATCTCAACGGGGGGGGGGGGGTGATAGTGGAGTGCACGCGTCTCAAACAAGCCTAGTACAAAATTGCGGCGCAACTTGGTGGGCGGTACCCTGGAAAGAAATCTCTGCGTGAGAAATACAAGGTGTGGCGTGTGAGCGTGTGAATGGAGTGAAATGCGTGTGTCTCACGCCAAATGCGTGAGAGTTGAGAGCTCTGTGTATTTAGAGGTTGTGTGTTTGTGTGTTTCTATGTTTAGTCTCGGACTGTGGAAGATCGTCACGAAGTTCTGGAGCAACCCACAGCAGAAATTTCAAGCAGAGTTTGAGGTCAAAGAATATGGTGAGTCTCCCATTACAGTTACATCTAACACTGCACTGTAACTCTTATTCATGTATTTTATACCTGTGTTATTCTGTGTTATTATCTTTTTTTGATCCTGTTTTTAAATGCCATTTTATAATTGTTTTCCGTTACACTATTTCTTAATGCTCTTAATGTTTTTCATTTTTGTAAAGAACTTGACTTGCCTTTTGTTGAAAGGTGCTATATATCTTGCCTTGGATTTAATTGGTAAAACCATAAATATCATTTTTCAGTGCTTCCCCGTATTGAGGTTAAACTGAATCCTACGAGCTCTTTCTTCTACGTGGACGACCAAGAGCTCACAGTCAACATTAAAGCCACGTAAGAGAAAGTTCTTGTTTTGTGGCTTTAGAGACTGTTTGATTGGTGGATTGATTGTAGGAATGAATGCAGGTTGCTGTTTAGAGGTTTGGTTGACGCTCTTGCTCTTTTAGTTTCTTTAACCGTTTGTTTTTACTTTATTTAAAATTACCCTGTTTTGATTTATACTATTCCCTCTCTTGTTGATGTACATGTTTGGTCAAGAGCATAGCCGTGGGAACATGTTTCAAATGGGGGGTGCTGTGGGGATGACACCAGGGCTGGTGTCACCAATGTGCTGCCCTATAGGCAAGATTTTAGCTGGTAATGAAAAACCTCTACAAAAGACCAATACACTACAAAAAGAGAAACATATTGACATGGTGGACAGCTTATATAACAATGCTTCAAATGTATTTAGTATTATAACATGTTTTAATTGGGGGGGTGGACTTCACATCCTCTAGGGGGGTCCGGGGGTACTCCCCCGGGAAGATTTTTTAAACATTTTAAAGTAAAATGCTTCAATTTGGTGCACTTTGAGCGCCCAATTAGAGACTGATCTAGGGGGTACAACTCTAAACACCCATATGAAAAAGATCGGTTTGCATTTTATTAATCAAATAAGTAGGTATGTGAACATTGCCAATAACCTACCATAGCCAATAACAAACACATGTAACTTATTTTATTTGTGTTGTTCATTCATCTTATTTTACCAGTTAACATTTATTTATTTATGTATATTTTTAAATCTCTCAGTTTTAAACAATGTTTTTGGTTTACTGTCCTATAGTATACATTGGAATGATTTCAAACCTGTTTTTATTTATCCTAATAATTATAAAGGTGTGCCTTGGAAATATTTGTTTACATAAATTGTGATCAAAACGTTTGAGACCCACTGAGATAACTTAGACTAAAGTGAACTATCTAAACCCTCAGAGTCCTTTACCTCACTGTGCCTCTCAGTCTGACAGGACATAGCTCTCCCTCCACATTATTGTAGAAACAGCTTCTTATATCCGTTAGCGCAGCAGAAGCTAACAACAATCCCCGCCGGTACCGCGGTATCCCCTCTCTCTATCTCTCTCACTTTGGCTGCGGGCGCCTGCTAAGCCAACATCCCCCACTTCCATCACTTACAGCGTCCATCGTACAGGGCAAATGGAAAATGTAACCGGGGTGAAAAGGGTGTTATCTTTACTTAATTATGAATGTTGTTACATCAAGGCTGAAAATTCGTTTTTTTTGTATTGTGGAAGTGCAGATCCCCTGTCCTCCACCAGGGGGTGCTGCAGCACCCTCAGCACCCCTACTTCCCACGGCCCTGGTCAAGAGGTGAATGGGATGGCCTACGTTGTGTTTGGGGTCATAAATCATGGTCAAAAGAGGAGCTTTCCCAGTTCTCTTCAGAGAGTGCAGGTGAGCACATTCTACACTTACTGTATTTTACATGTGTTTTGGAAGAGTCTAATACTCACAAAATGTGTAGTATTTTTCCTCCAACTGCAGTTAATTCACTTAATATATTGCATTCACAGATATTATGTATTCAGCGTGTTGAAAATGTATCACAATGCCAAAAATGGTGGTGACAAAACACATTATTGTGATGATGTTTTAATTGAGAGACCCTTAGCAGCAGGAAATTACATTTTCTACGTTGAAACCCAGAATTTACAAGCTCAGTAAAGTACGATCAACCGTTCACTGTAACACTATACTACTATGTTACATTAGATTGAGAGAGGTGTTGGAGCTGTTACGCTGAGGAGAGAGCACATCACAACGACCTTCGGAAACATTGAAGAACTGGTGACGGAATCCATATTTGTAGCTGTCAGTGTGCTAACGGAGAACGGTAAGAAAGAGACTAAGACTATTCCCAAATAAGACGGACAGAGTTGGAAAACATAAATATATAAAGATAGGATATGTTTTTTCAATTTATATTTGAGTGTTGTACGTCTTTTAAAGAATTGACCTTGAGTCTCGATAAACCTGATGATGAGGTATCCACTTGAAAGTGACCACATTGAAAGATATAATTACATTATAAACAAAATAATCTTTAATCTGTTTTGATTTGATTTGTTTCTGCATCTATTAACAGGTGATGAAATGGTGGAGGCAGAGTTGAGAAATATTCAGATTGTCGTATCACCTTACACCATCCACTTCAAGAAAACTCCCAAATATTTTAAACCAGGAATGACCTTCGAAGTTGTGGTAAAGTACTTGACATTAACTTTATAAAGTACTATCAAAAAGTACATCATAATAACATAAGCAAAAGTATGGCTATATCTCTAATGTATTAAGAACTGCCATCACAGAAAATGTTTCATTGCTGTAAAAAGTGACATTTTTTTTTTGTTATTGTTGAAACGTGGTCGTTGTTCTCAAGTCCAGGAGGAAGTTAAATAAGAGACAATGTAGTCTCGAAAAGGTTCAAATGGGTACTTTGATTAAGTAACGTGGTTTTGAAACAAACAGAGCAATTCAGGAACACAGCGCCATGTTCGTGGGGGGAAGCAGAGAGGGCGAGAAAAACTCCGTCTTCTCTGTGTGTATCTGTTCCCTAACTCCTCCTCTCAATGACGAAAGGGGGTCCTCCCGCCTCATGTTCTTCAGTGTCCGATATCGCGTAAATCAGAAGATTTAGACGTTGTGTGTTCATTGTATAACTCCACACGCCTTTTCTCCTCACACACTCATTCATGACTTTTTATTTAATGCATTTTAACGGCTGTAATCATTGTTAACGTAAAACCGGAAGTGACGTCATTGTTGACTACGGAGAAGCCTTTCAATAAAGCTTTTCAAAATAAACTGTACATTAATTTAGCAACAACGTTAGCCACGAGCCAATGCTAACTGGAAATGAAATACTTTCCGAATTGGTTTTAAGCTTAGAGTATGTTTAAACTAAGTTACGTCATTCAACATTGATTTTAATTTCTTACATTATGAAACCTATACTTTACTTCTATCTTACTATATTATATGACAATAACAGACCATAGCAATTTTTCTGTCATGGAGGATTCTATCCTTTCATTATGACTCCAGAGGAATTGAGAAATGTACCCGTTAAGCGTTGTTTCACATTAAACAATCTAAGTCATAATGTTTAGTTATTAGGACTGAGTTTTGACCTTTATAAGATGTGGTCTAATAAGACAGTAAAACATCTTTCTGATTGTTGAACTGTTTTTGTCGGTGTTGGCAGGTCGAAGTTGTGAATCCTGACAACACTCCGGCACAAGGTGTTGCTGTTGTGGTTGAACCAGGCACCGTGAATGGCTTCACCGCAAACAATGGCATGGCAAGGCTAACAATCAATACAAGGGACCCACAGCTAACGATCACTGTAAGTCTCTTAAAAATTCATACAGGCACCACAGGCCGCTTTTCAAATGTAAGCTTTTAACATTTTTGAAATTCATTTTTTAAGGTAAATTCAAGCAGATGTTTTTGTTTCTTTATAGCTCATTGCTTTACTTCCGCTTCTTGCAGATTTAATTGGCAGTATGTAAATGGTGAAGCTTATCCTCATCGTAGCCCGGATAGAGATGGAATAGGAAAGACTCATGACTTTTTAAGTAATACTTATTTAACCATGTGTATGCTTATGTGTTTCTTTAATTTCAGGTAAAGACGAATGATCCTCGTATTTCACCGAGCAGACAAGCATCAGCCACCATGAAAGCTCTCCCATATATTACCGAAAGCAAAAGCTATATCCACATAGGTAAGAGACCAGGGTTGGGAATCTTTTTGTATACCACTATTTAATTTTTTATTTTTTGAATCACGGTTCGATTCTAAATTGATCCTCAATTTAACTGCATAGAGGTGCTAATTTAGAAATAGATCCAATCAGCCTTTCACGTATTATGGCTGTTTGGCAAATTACGGTGTGAAAGTAGAGTGAAGCGTGTATGAAATGATTTGGTTTTATTATTAAAGAAATTATTTAAAGTTTACGTTGAGGATGCTTTGGACGGTATTGAGCCAAATAGCTAGAACATAATTTATCTGGAAAAAATATGCTCTTCCTACATTTTTCACTTTTATATAATAAATTAATCTACGACTCTCTTGCTCTAGAATAACTGTCCATCAGAAGAAATGTAAAATATCATTGTTTTATGGGGAGAAAATGTACTACAATGCTCTACTTTAGAAATACTTGAGATACTGCAATCAAAACATGTCATATTTGCAGGTGTGGATTCAGTTGATGTAGAATTAGGAAATAACCTGAAAATCACCCTCAACCTCATCAGGCAGGAAAGTCATGACTGTGACATCACATACCTGGTGAGAGAGGTTTGAAATCTGTGCATGTGAGGTTAAACTATCCTTATTGTTGTGTCCATCAAGTTGTGTAGTGCAGTATACACGCTCATGTGCAATACGTGCTGATATATAAGTCTGTGTCCCTCTAGATCATGAGCAGAGGTCAGCTGGTGCTAAAAGGCCGATACAAGACAGGAGGTCAAGTACTGATCTCCCTGATGGTTTCCATTACCAAAGACATGCTGCCATCGTTCCGCATCATAGCCTATTACCACACAAATGGGAATGAAGTGGTATCAGACTCTGTTTGGGTGGATGTAAAAGACTCCTGCGTGGGCTCAGTGAGAGACGCAATACAAAACACACACAAGCTGATTTATTTATTACTGTATTCATCTGACATTTTCTAATGTAAGCGACTGGTTCAACAAATCCAAACTGTATGTGTAATTCATTGACCTCACCTTCACATTTAGCTGAAGCTGGAACCATCGAGACCCGCTCCATCCTATGGGCCTCGCAGGGTGTTTGGTCTGAAGGTTACAGGAGACCCAGGGGCCATAGTGGGACTGGTGGCAGTGGACAAAGGCGTCTATGTCCTTAACAACAAGCACCGCCTCACACAGAAAAGGGCAATTTATTTAAATCATATTTTTCTTGCATTCATTGCATGATTACATTTCTAATGACATATCAGAATTGTAATGTGAGTTTCCAGATCTGTCTACCTCTTACCTCTTGTTTATTTATTTGTGTGTGAATGACTTTCACTATGCTCAGGTGTGGGATGTTGTGGAGAAGTATGACACAGGTTGCACACCAGGTGGAGGGAAGGACGGTATGAGTGTATTCTACGACGCTGGGCTGCTGTTTGAGTCCAGCACGGCTTCTGGGACTCCCTACAGACAAGGTGACACTACTTTACTCTCCCCTTCCCTGAACATAGTTTTAGGCTACAATAGTATACAAATTAATCTCTAAGAAGAAAGGTGAGCACATAGACCTTTATTTATCACCGTCAGTCAAATGCTGAGCATATTCGGTTCAGGATCTTTTTACTGCTCCCCTTTATGGTCATGCAGATTTTTTTGGTCTCTCTATATGGTTTGTTGCTGTTTACATATTTTGTAAATATTTTAGTGCTAGAAAAATATTGTATTCTAGAAAAATGACAGATACCTTAAATATGGAATAAAAAAAACTAGAACTGTCAGATACTTCCTGGGGTATTTGTTCGTAGGACATGTGTCTTTAGCTGAACTGTCATTGTTATTAGTCAGTTTTAAAAACCACCTTTAGCACTTGTAATCTAAAAAAGCATTTATATAATAACAATTACACAAATGAAACGTTTAATGATATGTTGTTTTTAACAATTTTTTATATTAATAATTTGACCATCTATGTTTCTTGTAGTTATTTAATTAGCTGGTTTTACTGCGCTGTTAGGGTACAGTTTTATTATTATGCTACTGTGTTTGTTGTATGGTTATAACTCTGGCACAACAATTTCCTTCGGGATAAATAAATTCCTATCTTATCTTATCCCACATTTGCTGACCTCCCACCTTGTTCACGTTTCCTACCAGATAAATCACCTCCCTCTGATCTTAGGTTGCGTTTTCCTGGAGCGTCAGCTTCAGCGTCAGCCAGACGAAGACTGACAAAGACATTAAGAGTCCTGTGGGAGTCACGTGGGAGGCAAAGAGGAGGCAAATCCTACTCTGATTGCGCCAAGTATCGCTGGTGTTATTTAGTCTTATTCAATTCTCTTGGGTTCTCTAGCCCCTCATGCTATAATCATGTGTATTTTCTGCATTCCTGTTCATGTGTCTTCTCGCAATTATCACTGGCCCCGTGTTTCTCCTAATCGATTTCACCGGCCTGCTCTCGTCTATCCCACATGCTCCACTGAGATCCAACATCTCGTTTCAGGGGGCCTGTGGAACTGCCAGTCAGCTGTCCCTAAGGCTGACTTCATCTCTGGCTACGCTTCCCTGCAGTCTCTGGATTTCCTTGCTCTCACGGAGACCTGGATCACTCCATCCAACACATCCACCCCAGCAGCTCTCTCCACAGCATATTCCTTCTCCCATACACCCAGACCCTCTGGCAGAGGAGGTGGCACTGGTCTCGTGCTCTCTCCCAAATGGAGCTTTTCCCTCTTCAAGCTACCTAATTTCACTCCTTCTACCTTTGAATTCCATGCCGTCACAGTAACCCATCCTATACAATTAACCATTGTTGTTCTCTACCGTCCACCAGGCGTCTTGGGGGACTTCTTGGAGGAGTTAGATAATCTCCTCTCACACATCCCTGAAACTGGCCCTCCCGCTGTACTTCTCGGAGACTTCAACCTCCAGACAGGGAAGATATCTGAACTAACATCTCTGTTAACCACCTTTGCTTTCTCACTGTCTCCATCCCCACCAACTCATAAAGCTGGCAATGTCCTTGATCTCATATTCTCAAGGAACTGCTCTACTTCTAACCTCTCTGTAAACCCGCTCCACACATCCGATCACTTCTTCATTTCATTCTCTCTACCCCTTTCCAAACATAACAACCTCATCTCTTCTAACTCTGCTCCTGTCCGCCGTAACCTCCGTTCCCTCTCCCCCTCTACCTTTGCCTCATCGGTGCTCTCAGCCCTCCCTTCCTCTGACTCGTTCCAACTCCTGCCTCCAAACGCTGCTGCAAAAACTCTCCTCTCTACTCTCTCATCCTCTCTGGACTCTCTCTGTCCTCTCACATCGCGGCCGGCTCGTCAGTCCCCTCCTGCTCCCTGGCTAAATGACGCACTGCGTGCTAATAGAACCATCCTTCGGGCAGCAGAGCGGAAATGGTGGAAATCCAAACACCATGACGACCTCCTAACCTATCAGGCTCTCCTCTCCTCTTTCTCTGCTTCCATCTCTCAGGCAAAAAGCACTTTCTTTCAAGATAAGATCCAATCTTCCTATTCCAATCCCAAAAAACTATTTTCTATCTTCTCCACCCTCTTGGACCCTCCCAAAGCACCTCCCCCCTCCTCCCTTCTGTCAAGCGACTTTGTTAACCACTTTGAAAAAAAGGTTGATGATATTCGCTCTTCCTTTTCTGACTCACCTTTACTCACCGCTGGGTCACCAGACCCTCCCTTCACCCACACACTGACCTCCTTCTCCCCTCTCTCTCCAAGTGAGGTTCTTACCCTCGTTACCTCTGCCCGTCCTACCACCTGTTCTCTGGACCCTATCCCCTCAAACCTCCTTCAGACTATCGCTCCTGATATTCTACCATTTCTCACCCATTTCATCAACACTTCTCTAACTTCTGGTCACTTTCCAAACAGTCTCAAGGAGGCAAGAGTAAACCCTCTCCTTAAGAAACCCACTCTCAATCCGTCTGATGTTATTAACTACAGGCCCGTCTCTCTCCTCCCGTTCCTGTCTAAAACACTTGAACGCGCTGTCTTTAAACAACTCTCCTGTTATCTCCATCAGAACAACCTTCTGGATCCGCACCAGTCTGGTTTCAAGGCAGGTCACTCAACAGAAACTGCTCTCCTTGCTGTCTCTGATGAACTGCACACTGCTAAAGCAGCCTCCCTCTCCTCTGTCATCATCCTTCTGGACCTGTCTGCTGCATTCGACACAGTGAACCATCGGATCCTCCTTCGCACTCTCCAAGAACTTGGAGTTTCAGGCACTGCACTTTCCCTCCTCACCTCATACCTCAACGACCGCACCTACAGGGTTACTTGGAGAGGGTCCGAGTCCGACCCTTGTCAATTAACTACAGGGGTCCCTCAGGGCTCGGTTCTTGGTCCCCTCCTCTTCTCCCTGTACACAAACTCGCTCGGGTCTGTCATTAGCCCGCATGGTTTTTCATACCACTGCTACGCTGACGACACCCAACTAATTCTGTCCTTTCCCCGCTCAGAGACCCAGGTCGTCGCACGCATCTCTGCTTGCCTAGCAGACATCTCTCGGTGGATGTCTGCTCATCACCTCAAGCTCAACCTTGACAAGACTGAACTGCTCTTCCTTCCGGGAAAAGATTGTCCCACTCTTGACCTAACAATCAACATCGGCACCTCTGTTGTTTCCCCGACTCAGACTGCAAGGAATCTGGGTGTGGTCCTAGATAACAAATTGTCCTTCACTGCAAACATCGCTGCTACAACCCGCTGCTGCAGATACACGCTTTACAACATCAGGAGGATACGTCCCCAGCTGACCCAGACATCAGCGCAGATTCTGGTCCAGGCTCTCGTCATCTCATGCCTAGACTACTGCAACTCCCTCCTGGCTGGTCTACCTGCATGTGCCATCCGACCTCTGCAGCTCATCCAGAATGCAGCGGCTCGTCTGGTCTTCAATCTTCCCAAATTCTCCCACACCACACCGCTCCTCCGCTCCCTTCACTGGCTTCCAGTAACTGCTAGAATCCACTTCAAGACACTGGTACTTGCGTACCATGCTGTGAATGGATCTGGCCCTTCCTACATCCAGGACATGGTTAAACCGTACACCCCAGCACGTGCACTCCGCTCTGCATCAGCCAAACAGCTCGCTGCACCCGCACTGCGAGGGGGACCCAAGTTCCCGTCAGCAAAAACACGTGGGTTTGCTATCCTGGCTCCAAAATGGTGGAATGAGCTCCCCATTGAAATCAGGACAGCAGATAGCTTACACATCTTCCGACGCAAACTGAAAACTCATCTCTTTAGACTCCACTTCGAGCGATAGAATTACTAACAAAGCACTTATATACTAATAAAGGGCTGGCTTTCTAAATGCCAGTTGAGTAGCACTTGAAATGTTTGGCTCTATGAAACCTGATGTACTTATATGATTCTGTTTTCTTAAAGGTTGTATCTTCCTGGTCGAATGCACTTATTGTAAGTCGCTTTGGATAAAAGCGTCAGCTAAATGCAATGTAATGTAATGTAATGTAAAAGTTCCATAACAATTATACAATGCTTAAAGTAGGTTAAATATGGTTGAGTTCTGTAAAATATTTTGTCTCTGTTGCTTATTTCAGAATTGAAATGTCCGGCATCGAGCAGAAGGAAACGAGAGACTACAATCATGGATGTCAGAACCAGCTTACGTAAGAACCATAACTATACCAGGGGTCGGCAACCTTTTTGATATGAAGTGCCATTCAAACATTTTGTTTTGATCAGCGTGCCGACGATCGTGAATTGTCAACGGGGGGGGTGAAGAGCTCAGCCCTCGTGAACTTTCAACAGGAGGGCGGGGAAGCAGTGTGTGGACCTCTTTCTTTCAGCGCAACTTACATGATGCCGTTTAAACACATTTAAATAATTGGTTTAAACGGCATAATAATAAGGACGACCATCCGTTCTGTGATTCTCCAGAACACACGGATGGCCAGTCCGCCCCTGTATAGCATATTATTTTGTTGAGAGATGAGCAAATCGCCACTGGGCTTTCAACTAAAGACACAGCAACGCAAACACTGCAGCATTTGTACAGCTCCTTATGGGTACTGCCATTTGTGAAGTGCCGGCTCAGGAGCAGTGCTTTCCTTCGTGGTGAAACGATCAGCACTGCACCACGGAGGAAAGCGGCAGAAAGTCGCCTGGATTTAAAGAGAGCGGGGCTGCGTTGCGTGCATGGCTTCCTTCCTTAAATATTTTGCACACTTATTCCACTTATTCCTAGTGTGTCACTGGTTACGGTGCCGCGTGCCAATGGTGGCACGCGTGCCAGGGGTTGCCGACCCCTGGCCTATTCAAAGCAATAACCTAATTTCCTGTTATCTTCTGTCTGAGGGGAAACCTTCAGGTCTTAAAAGAAAAACCAACGCATAATTGCCTTAAACCTCTAGGTGAGGAGGATGACAACAGTTACATTGACAGCAATGAAATCTTTTCTCGCACCAAGTTCCCTGAAAGTTGGCTGTGGTCAGATATCACACTTCCTACTTGCCTTGGAAAAAACCCATGGTAAGTCAACCGACATATACACACAAAAAACACTAACTTCAATAATGACACCACCAAGATTTAAGCCTACACATATCTCTCAATGATTTAACACCATTCTTTGTTTCAGTGATACCACATCAGTGACTACAAATGTTCTACTGCAAGAGTCAATCACCACCTGGCAGTTTACTGGCATTAGTCTTTCAACTACTCACGGTCAGTGTTGGTCAAATTACTTCCAAAATGTAATATATTACATAATGACTTATTACTGTCTTTTGCAAGTAATAAGTTACATTACAATATTGCTATCTCTGAAATGTAATGAGTTACACTAATTTTTAGTTACTTTTGAGTTACTTTCACCAAAATAACCGCCAAAAAATGGCTAGGTATTTTAAATGCTAAAATGTAGTTTAGTGCAGCTCGTTATACATCCAGTGAAGGGCAATGTGGTATAGCAAAACAACTGTGTAGGCCCTTAAGGCTACTAACAATTTATATTACACGGCTTAGATGAATACTCGATTCTGATTGGTAAATTCTTAACATGTGACACGTTGTTAATCCAGTAGTATAGACCACTGTCAAGGACTATAATGAAGGTTGCTAAGGAGGATCAAGAAAGAGAAAAGGACAAGAGGTTAAAAGACGGAGCGCTGGATGTCAGATAAATCACCAAAAGAAGGCAGAGAGGAAGTAAACACTAACAGGACACGGAGTGGGCTCTGTAGTTTGGTTAGTATATGGCCATGTACAAAATGACTCAGGGTGCCTCTAAGACTACAGGGGGCCCAGCAGTAGTAGGTTTACATGAGCAATAGTGGCCGGCAACAGCAATGAAAAATAGCATTGATGGTCCCAATGAACAGATTATGGCATTTGTTATTTTTTTAAACCAAGCAAGTGAGAACATTTTAAATCAGTTAAAAGTGCAATCCTGAAATATTTCATATAGTCCAAAGTGGGCTATGGCAAGGAAACGCACAAAAGCTTCATAACTGTACTGATAAAACAAATGAGAACATATTGTAAATCAATGCACATATTATTTAAACCAGCTCATGGTTTGAAATGGCAAACATTGAAAAGCAAAAGTATTATTAAAACCATGTACTAAATCATCACTTTGGTCCCATCATATACTCTGGGAAGAGAATATTTACTGTGCTTGAAAACTGGTATCACATCATCATGTGAGGTTGACTTTGTGACCTGGAAAACATTTCAGCTGCAACATTAGCTTGTTGATAAGCTTGGGATATGAGATCTTTTTGTAGCCATTCGTGGTGAAGGCATCTGTGCTATTGTATTTTTAATTTTTGACCCAACATTTCTACAGGAATGGCAGAATATGGCACTATTTCACATGAATATTCTAGCCATTGTCTACTTTTATGCCACAAGCTGCACAATGACCGCCTAACCCCACTGTACAGGCGGGTACTTGTTTAGATATACCTGGGCAGGCTCTCTTTTGCCTTGGGGGCAAGGGGCGGCGTAGTTTCGGGCGACGAAGACTGCTGCTCCGGGGTTGAGGGAGGCAAGTCAGGCGGGAGTAAGCTAGTGTCCACAACGGAGGGTAACGTGATGTCCCCATCTGACCTGTTGCTACTGTCTGCAGTAGATGCAGTGTTGCTGGCGTTTAGTGATGGTTGCTTTAACCATTTTGGTATAAATGATTATCCACAGATGTGTGTCACTGCTGTGTTAGCACTTTGGAAATGATGCACGCGACGCGCAGCAGAGCAGGTCACGCGCACCTGACACAATTTTTTGCTTGTATTTTTCGCTCCGTTCTCTTTTTTGAATAGAGAGGGTGCATAACATTCAACTGCCCCGAAGATCCCGACACGAAGCCTGAAGGGTAAACACCAGGTTTACTATTCTACCCGCACAATTTGTCTCTGGTGTCGGAATGTCTCGCTATGTTAGTACATTCTTAAAAAACAAAACACCATTTCATTTCGGGTTAAAATGTGTTGTAACTGCGTTACTGAGCATTGTAACGGGTAATATACTACCCACATTTCATTAGTAATGCGTTAAATTACTTTGTTACAGCAAAAAGTAATATATTACTGTAACTCCGTTACTTTTGTAACGCGTTACACCCAACACTGCTCACGGTGAGAATTCAGTGACTGAAAGCTGTTTCATTGAGTCATCTAACCTTGTCTATGTAATCCCTTTTTATTGTCCCTCTCATTTTTAAGGAATCTGTGTTAGTGATCCGTTAGAGGTAATTGCCCGGAAGGAATTCTTCATTGATCTCATGCTGCCATACTCTGCTGTCCGGGGAGAGCAGCTGGAAGTTAAGGCAATTCTGCACAACTACAGCCCCAATCCTGCAACTGTAAGTCTGTGTTACATACAGTAAAAGAGGCAAGAGAACATTAGACTAAAATGCAAAATCAACATTAAATATTCAACTGACATACTGTATCAAAAAAGAGAGTGAATGACCTTCCTACTCTACACTTTGATAAGTGTAATACCTGCTCACATGGTGGTTGGCCTGCACCTATTGTTTTCCAACCCATTTTAGATTGAATTATTACCCCTACCTGCATGACGAATGCTTGACATAGCACCCTACGATTGCGTCATGGACGTAAAAAGATAATGACACCCTCCCCATCTAAACAATACTCTAGTAATACAATGATGTAGCTTGGGAAAACAACGATAGGGGCCGTCAAATTCATTTTTCGTGGGATGAAAATCCCCCAGGTGACGCTCTGATGCTGCGTCAATGCTTCTGTCATGTGGAGGTGGACATGGTCAAATCTAATTCATGTATGAATAAAGAGAACTGGATACCGTGTGGGAGGCGGGGCATCGTTGTCTGAACTGGGATGGAAAAACAATAGATGCGGTTCACCTCAGCAGCGGGAAACCTTACTGCAATATTTACAGTGTGCCTTTTATTATCCAGATCAGATTATCCTGTAGAAAACTGTGTAAATCATCAAATTTTAATTAAAATCAAGTATGCATTCTCGTTAGCTGACCCAAAATAAAACTGATGTAATCCTATTATATCCTCAATAATAGTCTTTATCTTTGAGCAACTTCACAATCTCCAGTCCATCTTTGTCCTGTTCTCAAGGTGCGGGTTGATCTGATTGAGGAGGATTATGTGTGCAGTTCGGCTTCAAAGCGTGGAAAGTATCGCCAGGAGGTCCGAATAGGGGCTCAAACTACACGATCTGTGCCCTTCATCATCATTCCCATGAAAGAAGGAGAATTCCGCATTGAGGTCAAAGCTGCTGTTCACGATTTGTCACTAAATGATGGAATTATGAAGATGCTGCGGGTGGTGGTAAGAAAAACACAACCCACTCTCTTCAGTCTGCGTACAAATGACACGACTTTACACATTGGAAATGCCTGCAATAAATACGCAGAAGTCCGATTTTGCGTGCATATGATATGCTAACCATTCCCTTTGAGATCTGAGGCAGAGTTTTTCGTGCATATCACGTTTCGTGCCTGCACCACTTATTTTTGTCGGGTCTTGGAAGACCGGAAGCTGTGTGGTTCATAAAAAACATGTTCTTACTCAATACCACTTTTTTTTTACTTTTAATACCAAGCCACAATTATTGTTTTTATTTTAAATCGTATAATGTCAGCCTTTTTTTAACGTCTGTGAGGAAAAGAAATGGGGCTTAGAGCCGCAGAATAATGAAATCTGTATTTTTTAAAATCTTTTTTTCCTTCTAATTTGTTATTCTTTTCTAAATAACACACTGTTATTTACTCACCAATAACACACAATTATCCTTGTTTTTATTTATTCGTTTAATTCTATAATCTTGTGCTTTTTAGCCGTAAATAAAGTCACCGGAAACAGACATAGGCCTATAAGGGACATTTCAAGCATTATTGCGATACACAAACCCACTGAACTGATTACCCAAGATCCTCAGCTTGAAGCTCGTTGATTGGATGTTTTAGCCGCAATGTACATCGGGATATGGTGTTAATGCTATATGGTATCCGATATCTATCTACGTCTGTTTCTGGTGACTTTATTTTGAAATTCAGTTCCTGAGGAACGGCTAAAAAGCCAGAGAATATAGAATCAAACAAATAAATAAAAACAAGGATAATTGTGTGATAGTGTTGAGTAAATAACAGTGAGTTATTCAGAAAAGAATAACAAATTAGAAGGAAAAAAAGATTTTAAAAAAATAAAGATTTCAGTATTCTGAGGCTCTGAGCCCTATTTCTTTTACTCACTGACGGCAAAAAAAGTCCGACATTATATGATTTAAAAATAAAAACAATAATCGTGGATTGATATTGAGTAAGAACCGGTAAGAACATGTTTTTATGAACCACACAGCTTCCGGTCTACCAAGACCCGACTGGACAAAACGTGTCGTATCATATGCACACAAAACTCGGCCTCAGAACTCAATGGGAATGGTTAGCGTATCATATGCACACAAAATCAGACTTCTGAGTATCTATTGCACGCATTTCCAATGTGTAAAGTTGTGTCATTTGTACGCAGACTGAAGAGAGTGGGCTGGAAAAAGACTACATGTCCTGGTTTTTTTTCCTACACCATGTGGAATCATTCTCTTATTGCAGTACAATGTTCAAGCTGCCATAAAATAGAACTTATCCGAGGTCTGTTACATTATGGATGCAATATTCTTGTAACTACTTTTAGTTTCAAGCAACAAGCCGTTTACAAATCCTTTAAAAACCTCAGTTTGAATACAATCAGTTTAATAACGTGACAAAGCTACAGTTACGGGTATGAGAGAAATAGTCTGGTAAAGTCAGTTTTGGTAAACTGTCATGTTTATGAAATGCATCTTATTGAATATTAATATCTTATTTAAATTTGGACCATATTTGACTTTGTTAAACAACAGCAAAGAGGATTACTCAAAAAGTTATGCAAATTATGTGATTTCTAATGTTTGTCCTGTTGTTTTTCCAGCCTGAAGGTGTGCTAGTAAAAGATCCTAAGATTGTAATTCTAGACCCCACTAATAAAGGTGTAGGTGAGTTACCTTGAAGAATGACATGGCTGCATTATACAGTATAGTGGTTTATCAACATTATGTGTTTATCTTTTGCTAATTGATGCTGCAACTTGCCCACTGTTTCTCCCTTTAGATGGTGAACAAGAAGAAATTCTCAACAGTGGAATTGCCATGACAGATTTGGTTCCAAACACACCAACACGCACACAGATCTCTGTGACAGGTGGGACATAATGCCATAAAGGGGATTGATATATGATATGTACAATGGAAACGATATATTTAAGCAATAGCTCACGACAGGAAGTGGTATATGCTCATTATATCACAGCTAAGGGGCGTGGTTCGGCCCGACGCGAAGCTTGTCCAAAACAAGCTATTGCTTTTATAAAACGGTTACCAAGTGTATATTAGACAGAGAGCGTTGATCCATTATTTGGCTGTTTATTTACATTAATGTGTATTTTGCTGTTTATTGTGCGACCACTGAAAAACTCCTCAATCCACTCCTCCATAGTAAGACCCCCCCGGAGGTCGAAGTTAATCTTAAATGTTTCCATCTTATGCTTTGTAAGTTTTTTTCATAACGGAAGAAATGTAAATATATTTATAAAACTGACAAGTCAAATCAAGCAATCTGATTGGTCGATAGTGTTTTTGCGAACCTCTTTGATTACAGATTTGAAAACATCGTTGCTTGCTTTAAAAGTAGCACAATTCATTATGTCAAACCTTGGAAAGCATCTAGATATCCTTGCCCTAATGCCAAAGGAACTGCACACTGAATATGTTTTGCCGTTTGATGTCTATGTCTGGACCGCTGCGTAAAAAGGAGGGTTTCTGCCCCGTTACTTCTCAGCTGCTTTCTTGTTCCAGTATGAAAAGCAAACTGCAAGCAGTTTGCTTTTCAGCCCAACGGTCCTGTTTTTCTCAGACGCGGAGGGATACTGACTTGTTGTGAAAAGTAATTTACAATTCTACCCGTGGTATACGCTCAGTATATCACGGGTAAGAACCAATCAGATTGCTTGATTTGACTTGTCCGTTATATAAACAATTGGTATACATTTGTATTGTTCTTATTGGGAAATATCTACCTCACTGGTCGTCGGGGCACTTTTTTGTTTGCTTCGTGGTTTGTTCTTGTTGATTTATAATGTTTTGTGTTTCTTTTCTGTCTGTCTGTGTTCATTCAGGGAGAGAACAAGTTTCTGCCCTCGTGGAGAACGCTGTTAGCGGGAACTCTACGGGTACTCTCATCAAACAGCCCTCTGGCAATGGAGAGCAGAACATGATGAGCATGACCCTACCTGTCATTGCAGCCGCATATTTAGACAAAACCAACCAGTGGGAAACTGTGGGCTTTGAGAAACGTAATGAAGCCCTCCAACACATCAAGACTGGTAGGGTCACTGATGTATTTTTAGTACAGGTAGCAGAATCCTATTAATGCCACTATAAGTGTGATTTTAAATTGTCTGACATTGTAGAAGAAGTTTGAAAAAGAAAATCAATCCATACCACCCCTGTACAGCCCTCATTTGGGTTTCAGTTTTTAAAAGCCTATGCCAGCAGAATCATTTGAAAGAAGCTCTACATTACATTGCATTTAGCTGACGCTTTATCCAAAGCGATTTACAATAAGTGCGTTCGACCAACAAAATACAAACTTGAAGAAAACAGAATCATATAAGTACATCAGGTTTCATAGAGCTAAAACATTTCAAGTGCTACTCAACTGGCTTTAGATAAGCCACTCCTTTATTAGTATATAAGTGCTTTGTTAGTAATTCTAACTCTCGAAGTGGAGTCTAAAGAGATGAGTTTTCAGTCTGGAAGATGTGTAAACTATCTGCTGTGCTGATTTCAATGGGGAGCTCATTCCACCATTTTGGAGCCAGGATAGCAAACCCACGTGTTTTTGCTGATGGGAACTTGGGTCCCCCTCGCAGTGCGGGTGCAGCGAGCTGTTTGGCTGATGCAGAGCGGAGTGCACGTGCTGGGGTGTACGGTTTAACCATGTCCTGGATGTAGGAAGGGCCAGATCCATTCGCAGCATGGTACGCAAGTACCAGTGTCTTGAAGTGGATTCTAGCAGTTACTGGAAGCCAGTGAAGGGAGCGGAGGAGCGGCGTGGTTTGGGAGAATTTAGGAAGGTTGAAGACCAGACGAGCCGCTGCATTCTGGATGAGCTGCAGAGGTCGGATGGCACATGCAGGTAGACCAGCCAGGAGGGAGTTGCAGTAGTCTAGGTGTGAGATGACGAGAGCCTGGACCAGAACCTGCGCTGATGTCTGGGTCAGCTGGGGACGTATCCTCCTGATGTTGTAAAGCGTGTATCTGCAGCAGCGGGTTGTAGCAGCGATGTTTGCAGTGAAGGACAGTTTGTTATCTAGGGTCACACCCAGATTCCTTGCAGTCTTAGTCGGGGAAACAACAGAGGTGCTGATGTCTATGTGTCTATGTGTATTTATTTTGTCATTAACCTTTTTCGGACCACTTATTTATTTATTTTGGTGACGATCCGACCTCCATGCTGCTACTCTGGTTCAAACTGCATCCACCAAACAATATGATTTATCTCGACTCCTACGCACGGCGTTATAAATGAGGGCCCTGGACTCCTTAAACTGGCTTCTAATGTTGGAGCGCCACCCAATCGAGTGGTTGGAAGGTTCACCTCTGCTCCGCGCCGTCCGTTGATGAGTAGTCTGTCACAAGAAAAAGGACTCGAACACCGAGTTATGAGATAAGCAATAAGCTGAGTTTAATGGTAAAAAACAACAATACAAAATACAGAGTACTCTGCAACAGTATAAAATACAGACCACTCCGGGCTGAATTCTACCACCGTGTGATATACTTATCAGGACGGTCAGTCAGAAGACAGCGCTGAGTATGAACATTGGAACAGCTTACATACAAATTCTATGGGAGGAGTTGTGTCAGTTGCTCCTCCCTAGCTATTTGTTATTGGCGATTTCACTTCTGGGCGAGCCCTAGACAGTGAGTTGGTAGTTCTCCATCGGCCTCTCTGAAAGCTATACTTGTATATGTTTAAACGTCATCGTCTCATGACATCCTTAGGATTAGTTAACTAACAAAGGTTAACTGTTCTTATACCCTAAGGCCTTCTCTGAACTTCCTCCAACCTCGAAGTCAGCTCACTTAAAATGAATACATCTATTGATAATTCAGAACGACCATTGTCCCTCTAACTGTGTGACCCAATCATCTCATGGCATCTTTAGGAGTCTTGCAGGATATGAATTATCCAATTAACGTCTGCACTTGAACGCACATACATTTCTTTATATTAACTAACACACCAACATCCTTATCGTTTCTTAGCTAATGCATGCTGGATATGAACCACGAACTAACAAGACTTTAACTGTATTATATCTGAGGAAGCCCTCTCTTGGAGTTCCTCTGACCTTTACCAATTTACTTAACATGGGTACATCTGCTGTTAATTGCAAAGACCATTGATAATTAGCAAAGAGACTCATGGGCCTCTTCTAATATCTGGAAAATGTAATTCAATAGTTATATTGAGAAGGTCCAAGACTTGACATAACATTCCGTCCTAAAATACTTATCAACTGTTAATCATTTTACTCAAAGCAGAAATCACAGGTTGTACTGTACCTTACCTACTGACAAATAGCCAAAAAAACACCTTTTGATTATAACACAAAAGTGGAAGAAAAGACCATTTGCGCTAATCTACTTCTACTTAAAATGGGACATCATTTTAGGAATATATATAAAAAAAACCTCTCTATAATTAAGAGGAAAAAATTGACTCGTCCATTCAAGTTTAACACACATCCTATATATCAGGTAACATTAAAATGAATATACCAGAAATACGCTGTATTAAACTTTCTGCTATAACACGTTACTTTACTAATCAGTAAGACTCAGTAGAGCAATGAAAGGCACTTTTAAAAATGGTTGTGTTTATTTGTTTGTGTACAGGCTACAACCAAGAGCTTGTCTACCGGAAAAATGATGGGTCTTTTACTGCGCTTCCACAACGCCCAAGTAGCTCCTGGTGAGCATCCCTAAACTCACCAACCCGGTATCACGGCAAGACGTGAACATGTGACGATTTACCATGCTGGGAGACGTCAAGATGTCACGATTTCGTCCCTTCAAACGTGACAGTTACACGGTATTGTTAACCAGAAATGCCAAGCAAATGCTACCCCGACGTAATGATAATTTTTTTTAATAGTCACACTCGATTAAACCGATTTTCTTGTTGCCCCAGCTGGTCAACACCTCTTTTAGCAGAAACAAAGGCTACATTAAAGCATTAAATCGATGTTAATCCATCCGTGTGGATACAGTCTATCTATGGTGTGGATGTGGAATTAACGGACGTGACGTTGTGCGATTGAGTTGCCAGGCAACAGCTTGGGTTCATGTTAATTTACAAACTCTTCAACTACAACTGTAGTTATATTTAAAAACATGTTAGAAGGCCTCATGAAATACTTTAATGCAAATTAAAATGTAAATGTGAAGGAATGTGTGTATAACAAAATACATCGGTCATAAACTAAACCGGAAACAGACGTAGGCAAGATCCTCAGCTCGATGATTGGATGGTTTAGCCGCAATGCATGCTGGGATTTGGTGTTTATGTGATGTGAAATCTGAAAACGTTTTTTCAAAATAAAATAATACTTTATTCAGAGTGTGCTTGCTTTTCTCTTTGAAAATCATCACATAACAGCATTGTAATACACGGTTCGGCTGCATTAAATATGACATATCTGCCTTAGTTCTCTATTTATAGAGCCCTGCTGAGAAGACTTCTAGACAAACAGGAGAACTGCCGCCAGAACTGAAAACGTGACGTGGATCATAAATATATCAGCAATTAAACAACATCTTACATTTCTTTTCACACAATACATCTGACTTTTATATTTGATCCAATTGGTAGGTAGGCTGTATTTACACCATAGCGGTGCAGAGCTGATAGAAAGGGACACCTGGTGGTTGAAGAACGTTATTGAATTGTATTATTATTATTTAATACATTAATGGAGCCTTTGTTTCTACTAAAAGAGGTGTCGACCAGCTGGGGCAACAAGAAAATCGGTGTAATCGAGTGTGACTATTACAATTTTTTTTTTTTTAAATCATTACGTCGGGGTAGCATTTGCTTGGCATTTCCAGTTACTTCTCCACTGGTTAACATGGGTTAACAATACCGTGTAACTGTCACGTTTGAAGGGACGACATCGTGACATCTTCACGTCTCCCAGCATGGTAAACATGTCGTCACATGTTCATGTCTTGCTGTGATATCGGGTTGAAACTCACACAATGATACTGTATATGTCACGTATGAACAAAACTAAACTATTACACCTTCTTCTCTCCTCTAAGGTTGACGGCCTATGTTGCCAAGGTGTTTGCCATGGCAAACAATCTGGTGGCAGTGCAAAGCCAACACATCTGTGAGGCCATCAAGTTTCTGATTCTCTACGCACAGGAACCTGATGGCTTATTTAGAGAAGTTGGAACAGTGGTCCATGGAGAGATGATGGTGCGTTCACTGGTTTAATAGAAATCTGTTTTTCAACTATGTGCTACAAAAATATCTAATAAGTTTGACAACTATAGAATGTTATCGACCCTTATTCGAAAAATAAATAAGTGTGTGTGTGTGTTTAGGGTGATGTGCGTGGCGCAGATTCAGATGCCTCCATGACGGCCTTCTGCCTCATTGCTATGCAGGAGTCACGAATGCTATGTGCTGCCAGTGTTGCTGTGAGTACTTTACCTCCATACAATGTTTTCTCTTTTTCCCTCATCTGTTTCATTTCTGTATTTACCGTCTCCTCGCAGAGGATGTGCGAAATAAAGCTTTCTGAACCACTAAACCACTGGGAAGCATCTCACATCTGCAAAGCTGTAAAGCTCTGTTTTACAGCCAGCCCTGTTGCTGCTCCTGTCCAAGCAGCATGCTCCGGGTCTAAAAAGTGAAGCCAATCCAGATGAGCCTTAAAGCTGCATCTAATATCCAGCAGGGGGCGACTCCACTTGATTTTGTATTCAGTAAAGATTTTCCAAATTAGGTTATGGTCGCAATCGCTAGATTTGAGTCTTCTTTATTGAAGCATGATGTTCATTTTTTAAATGATGGTCCTATTTAGAGTAAAATAGACGATTAATCAGCGTATGCTTTATGGCGAGGCTACCATGAGATTGAATAGTAGCTAAAATAGTGTTATCCGGTTAGGATGTTGTCTATGTTTTCGTTTTAGACCCACTTATAGTTTGTTTTCATTTCATGGAAAGTATTTTTTTTTTTTTGGTTGCCTAAAAATGTCTATCTGACTGTTCTCACCTTATTCTCTTTCCTCCCTTACCTTTTGTACAGAGTCTACCTGGCAGTATCGAGAAAGCGGTGGCCTATCTGGAAAGGCGTCTGCCCAGCCTCACCAACCCATATGCTGTTGCCATGACATCATATGCCATGGCCAATGAAAACAAAATGAACCGCGAGATCCTCTACAAGTTTGCTTCCCCAGGTGCTGTTAATATTCTTAAACTATTATTTGGAAACATAGTCTATGTTTTGGTGATTAGATTCAAACGATTTCTCATCCACAACTACTAAGAGCCTGACCAACACATTGGTATTATGGGATGATTTTTGCTCTAGAGAAATGTCAAATGTTTGAACTCATTTAGAAACGAAAAGTCTGTAATTGACATACATATTCTTCCAGCCATACGATGTCCTGCTCACAACAAATATTGGTAACACTTTTTGAATAACAGATATATGTATGGGGATTAGTTAGCACATTTGAATATCTCCTTACGTATTTTAATTATACATTATTTTCTAAAATTAGATATCCTGGATTTATGAGTAAATAGATGTATGTATAGCAACGTAATAAGGAAGATATTTGTGTGTCGTCCTTAGAGTTGAACCACTGGCCGATGCCTAATGGAAGTGTCTACACACTGGAGGCTACGGCTTACGCTCTTCTCGCTCTGGTCAGGGCCCAGGTGAGCATGTCGCATTTATGTGTGTTCCTTTCATGCTACAGACAACATACAATTTAGTCCATGTTACTTTAATATAAAGGTTTGCAAACAATTTTTAATGAAATGTGTTTCTCAGTAATGTCCAACCCAGTCTCATGGCATTTCGTGTTCACCAACACGATTTCCCCCTTTTTTTCGTGTTGCACAGCACGAATTTTAAAGCAATGTATTTCTACTGGTAATGTGTTTCGTGCCAGCAGCACGTCTTTTTCTCCGGTCGGGTCGTGGAAGACCGGAAGCTGTGTGGTTCATAAAAACATGTTCTTACTCAATATCAAGCCACATTTATTGCTTTTATTTTAAATCGTATAATTTCGGACTTTTTTTGCCGTCTGTGAGGAAAATAAATGGGGCTCAGAGCCTCAGAATACTGAAATCTGTATTTTTAAAATCTTTTTTTCCTTCTAATTTGTTATTCTTTTCAAAATAACACACTGTTATTTACTCACCAATAACACACAATTATCCTTGCTTTTATTTATCGGTTTATTTCCATAATCTCGGGCTTTTTTGGCGTCCGTCAGGAACTGAATTTCAAAATAAAAATAACCGGAAACAGACGTAGGCCTCTAGGAATTTAGGATGGCCGAAGACACTACACTACCCATAATCCCCAGCTATCGTTTAGGACTAAAGTCCCCGTGATTAATCTTCAAGCTCTGGGATTGGATGTTGGAGTGGCAGTGCGCCAAGGTTACGCTGAGCGTCAAAGAGCTGTTTGAAATGGAACGAAACCACGCCAGACTATCCAAAACTGGACTCGAACGCCCCCCCAGACATGCTGGCTATTGTGTTTCTCAAAATGTTCCATGGGACGTCTCTACTGAACGTTTTCGTTTTTCCCGCAATTAGAAGTTGCCAGTATTAAACACATTGGTGTTATCAAATGTAAAACATATCATTAATAAATGGGGGAAAATCGCTTGTGTCCATAATGCCCAGCATTAATATATACCCACATGACAGCTCATTGTTACTTTGTAACTCTACTCTACAATTCAGAGGTTAACCTGGTATTTTTACTCCACTACACTTATTTGAGTTACTTTGCAGATTCTGATTAATGATGTGAAATATAAACAACCCTTAAATCAGACTTTAGTTAAACCTGAGTAAAATTCCGGGAAGGTGATTGTCAAGTGCCAACAATCAGGAGAGATATTTGATAGTTGATGCTTGAGAAGACTAAACATTTATCTGCAATTGACATGAATGGAAACGAGTAATAAAGTATATTCATTTGTCGTTATTCTCTACTAATAGTTAATTAAAGACTGTATAATGGCTATTTTGCACATCCCTTTCAAGATTTCAAGATTTTCAAAGGTTTATTGACATATCATATACACAACTACGGTGTAGTTATGCAATGAATGAAAAACTTGGGTCACAGGTTCCTCAACAGCGCATTACAAGACATCTATCAATATGTGTTTGTACCTCCACCATTAAACTGTCATATTCTGCACATTTCTTATACTATCTACATACATTAGAGTATAATTCATATGTATAATATCAGTTAAAATAAGTGCTTCAACATAGTTAACATTACAGGAAAGCAATATATTAGACGTTAAGTACTTTGTCAGGCTTAATATTTATCTGTAAATACCCCCAAAGCTTTTTTCTTATTTAAAAGAAGACCTTAATTTAAAGTATTATTTAATGTTTAAATAAAGGTTAATTTGTTTTTCTGTTTTGCACCTCTTCATATTAATATCTTTGTACATCCAGCACTAAACTGTTTTATTGTAGAGATCACTTATAGTATCTTCTTGATTTTTTATATTCTATATTTCTATCATTGACCTTCTACTTTCCCCCTATGAAAGTATATATACTCTTAATATTTTTTTCATCAAATATAACACATAAAAACAATAATTCAATAACATGCTTTAACCACTAGGCGGTGCACACAGCCATAATAACTTTGTATTATTAGTGTAGGACACTTATGTATGTACAACATCTGAAGATGTGTAGTTTTATTCATGCTTTCACATCATTTTACAGCATATTGCTATACTATTTCAGACTCAGTATTTACATTCTTATATTCAAAGAAAATCAGTAATATCTTTAAAAACTACAAGTCCTTTTATATCAGCTGTGCACCATTATGGTGTAAATATAACCTATCTATGAATTAGATCAAATGTAAAAGTCAGCCAAATTAAGGTTGATACTGCAAGGAGACGTATTGTGTGAAGAGAAATTGAAGATGTTGTTTAATTGTTGATATATTTATGATCCACGTCAAGTATTCAGTTTCTGCAGCATTTCCTCCAGTTTTTCCAAAGGTCTTCTCACCAGGGCTCTATAAATAAAGAACTACGTCAGATCTATAATATGTAATGCAGCCGAACCGTGTATTACAATGCCGTTATGTGATGACTTTCAAAGAGAAAAGCAAGAACACTCGGAATTAAGTATTATTTTATTATTTTAAAATGTTTTCCGGATTTCATATCATATAAACACCAAAGCCCAGCATGCATTGCGACTAAAACATCCAATCAGCTAGCTTAAACCGTAGCTGAGGATCTTGGGTAATCGCTAGAAATGCCTATGTCTGTTTCCGGTTATTTTTATTTTGAAATTCAGTTCCTGACGGACGCCAAAAAAGCCCGAGATTATGGAATTAAACCAATAAATAAAAGCAAGGATAATTGTGTGTTATTGGTGAGTAAATAACAGTGTGTTATTTTGAAAAGAGTAACAAATTAGAAGGAAAAAAAGATTTAAAAAATACAGATTTCAGTATTCTGAGGCTCTGAGCCCCATTTATTTTCCTCACAGACGGTAACAAAAGTCCGAAATTATACGATTTAAAATAAAAGCAGTAATTGTGGCTTGATATTGAGTAAGAACATGTTTTTATGAACCACACAGCTTCCGGTCTTCCACGACCCGACCGGAGAAAAAGACGTGCTGCAGGCACGAAACACATTACCAGTAGAAATACATTGCTTTTAAAATTGTGCTGTGCAACACGAAAAAAAGGGGGAAATCGTGTTGGTGAACACGAATCAATAGATTAAAAATCGTGTTGGTGAACACGAAATGCCATGAGACTGGGTTGCAATGTCACAGCCTCAAAATATAATTGACATGCTACCCTCTTAGGTAAACAATATCTTAAGCATTACAATTGTTAAGTAACTTATTCGATTGTCTTTTTTATATTTGTATGTTTTTTTATAATTCCAATGTGCAGTAAATGACAGAAAAGTTCAACCATTTACCTTCCTTCTATGAATAAAGGCTTTTGAAGATGCCAGACCTGTTGTGAGATGGTTCAACGAACAGCAGAGAGTTGGCGGAGGCTATGGATCGACTCAGGTAAGAAGAGACTCCTCTCTCCATCTTTATCCCTCCATCTTGTTTTAGATTATCATTTATTTTGTTCTGATAATTTTTTTTCCCCCACCTCCCTCTTGTTTTACTAAAGGCCACCATTATGGTGTACCAGGCTATATCCGAGTACTGGTCCAGTGCTATAGAACCAGAATATGATCTGAACGTGTGCATTTTGTTGCCGGGCATGTTAAGGCCTTACAGGTACAACTTCAACAGGGAAAACCACTATGCCACAAGGATGTCTAAAGTAAGCACAGACACACACACACAAGTTCACAAACAGTGGCTCATTAAAGTGGTAATGTGTGAACAGATTGAAATTCTGCATGAATATTGTGTGTAGTCTTCCACAAATACAAAACAAATCTATAAACTCTCAAAAATATATTGAACTACAAAAGGGATCTGAAAATACAGCAAAGAAAAAAAAAGTAACTATATTACTAAGATTTTTTACTTTTGAACTAAATTTTATTTTTATTTAAGAAATCTAAAGTCACTTGTGGATCAATTAATTTGTATATTTTACATTTACACACAGATTGTTGATCTCGTCACACAAATAATATTGGTATAATACTTTAATGTCGGCTTATCCTTGACAGTGTGTGTTTGTGCTCATATTTAAACTCTGACAGATCAATTATATAAACCGAAACGTGAAAGTGACTGCCAAGGGTTCAGGAGAAGCAACAGTGAGAGTGAGTTATATATTTTTGTATTTTATACTCTGAGTTTTAGTAATAGTTAATAACTGATCTGTCCTATTAAAAAATCAAGATGTGACCATATACCCTTTTAACCTTGTGAGGACTTTTATTGCACCTTTTCTGTGTGACAGATGGTGTCGCTGTACTACACTCTACCTAAACAAAAGGAAAATGATTGTCAGAAGTTTAATTTGTCAGTGCAGCTCATCCCAGGTGATTTAGTGCCTTCTGTCTCTTCTTCATTTGTTGTACCTTACTCTTGAGAAACAAGAACTAAATGCAAATACAATATTTGACTCCTGCAGAAAAAATGGATGAGGACGAGAAGATATACAAGCTGAGGATAGAAGTTTTGTAAGTACAACCAAGGCAACACACTGACACATGGCTTAATTCATAACATTTTCTAACCAGCTATTTACAATATTATTATATTTCACAATCTGTATTAAATATTCTGCTTCTGTTCCTTACCCTTTTCCCTATCTCCTTAACACTTTAATTTCCTTCAATGTATTCTGTGTACAGGTATAAGGACAAGGAAAGAGATGCAGCAATGTCAATTTTGGATATTGGCTTGCTAACCGGCTTCACCGTTGACACAAAGGACTTGGACTTAGTAAGAACTTTTACAGATACACATTAACCCACAACAAATGCACCAGCTGGTTTTGGTTAGGAGAAAAAAAATGTGTATTATGGTTAATGGTCTGATTATGTGTGTGTGTTTAGTTGTCCCAAGGAAGTGCCCGCACCATAGCAAAATATGAGATGGACAAAGTCCTGTCAGAAAGAGGCTCACTCATCATCTACCTGGACAAGGTAAGGCGTCGCTGTTTCCTTCCTCCATACTTTTCCTCTCTGCCTTGCTCTTTGTGTATTTATCTCTGTCACCTTTATCTTCAGGTTTCTCACACACAACCAGAAGAAATCACTTTTAGGGTTCATCAGAAGATGAAAGTGGGCGTCTTACAACCAGCGGCTGTGTCTGTCTATGAATACTATGAGCGTGAGTCTTAGAGAAACCTCCATGTGTTTTGTTCCCAATATATGTCAGAGAATACAGTGCATGACATTAAGGATTTTGGGAGATGGCCCTGTGGGCCATCTAAGCTAATTTACAGATGGCCCTGAGCCCAATAGAGATTGCCCTGAAAAATGCGCGCGGACGAAATGACGCACGAAGGGTTTGGGGGGCCTCCCACTAGAACATTTAGATTTTTGCAGGTCTTAGATGCTGTCTGGTGCATTCTCTAGACTGAATTATAAGATGAAACACCACAAAATTACAATTTCAATTGTATTCTTCATTTCACTTGTTTGTGTTTGCTCTCTTGCATGCCCTGCATAGCTATAATAAATACTTAAGTTGTTGGTCAAGACACTTTCCATCTGTTGAAGGCAAATGCCTCCCCAGATGTAAAAAAGTAGGAAACATTACATGCAGTTATAACTGCCAAAACAAACATTATCTACACTATTATGGCCCCTGTTAAAAATGTTTGTAATGTTATCTACTGTAAGTTGGTCGAAGTAATGCCTCCTCATCCAGAAGCTGACCGAGTAGACCCGAGCAGCCGAGTGCTTCCGCGAAGCACACACAATGGCGACGTCAGAGTTCCCGTTTGCAAGCAAATCTAAATCTCTTCGGTCAAAATGTCCGGTCAAAATAATTTCCCTTTAGCGCAATACCGCTTCAGTTGCGCCACTTATGTGACAGACAAGAAGAGTATGTGACAGACAAGAGTAGTCAATTCTAATGTCTAACACTTAATTGGGAGAAAGAGATGTGCTGTATGGGTTGATTGTGCGTTGATCTGTTGCTAATGCCTCTGGGTTCCGGTGGGCATGTAAACAAATGCATAATGCTGCGCTATACTTTGTGGCCTCACCCAGTTGCATAGCAACACTTATTGTTTAGGTCACGGTGTCTTTTAATAAGCAGGTAGTCATATCATTAGCTAGAACTAGCTGGATCTGATCAATATGGACATAAACGCGAGTGAAGTCTAATCTGACGGGAGAGAGAGATCAGCTACTGCTGACGAGTCGACACGCAGCTCTGCATGATCACATGCAGCGGTGAGCGGAACAAAACACACACTTCAGGTTAGAATATCACACGTAGCTATTTTAATTACCTCTCAAACTACCGTAACTAGTTATAGATATGTTTAGTTTTACTGTCGGGTCACTCATTACTGGATCCGCGAGCTGCATGATACTGGTATAATAGATTGCCCGATCGGGCAACCAGCAGGTGAGGCTTCATGGCCCGAGCTAAATACTAGATGGCCCCGGGCCATCGGGCAGTCCTTAATGTCGAGCCCTGGAATATAACACTGGCAATAAGCAGGCATTATTACATGTTCAAGTATTTCATGTATATTTTATAAAGAACAGAAAAACCTGTTCAAATATATTTTCCTTCCAATTCAGAAACACATTGTGTGCAGTTCTACCTTCCAGAGAGGAAAGGTGGACAGCTACTGCGGCTCTGCAGAGATGATGAATGCATATGTGCTGAAGGTAAACGGGTCAAAACAACCTTGTCCATCCACTGTAAACTTCTATTTGTTCAATTTTTAAAATTCTAAATAACACTTAAATTATGCTTTGTAGACGTAGACTGCAGGTCTGAGGTCTGTAAACTGCAGCAATCTATTATTGTACTATAAAAAAGTAAGGAGTAGAAGGTCAAACAAAGATTCAGAAGCGTGTCCCAGCATGCTAAAATGCTTGGAATCACAATGCAAACATGTTGAATCTTTGCTGATATAAAGATTATTGTGGTCCCCATCTTAGTTTGGCATGGTAACAGGCTAATGGTTAAAGGCATTACAATTAGGAGAGACACGTTTTTGATGCAACAATATATATTTATTGCCAAAGATACACAGACGAATTAAATGGTGTTTGGCGATTAGACCCCGCTCTGCAGGAGTATCATCCAGGAGGGCATATCAGGCATATCTTGCCTCAAAACGATGCAGAGAAACTAGTCCATGCATTTGTTACTTCAAGGCTGGATTATTGTAACTCCTTATTATCAGGGTGTACCAAGAAGTCAGTCAAGTCGCTTCAGCTGATTCAAAATGCTGCAGCTCGTGTACTAACCAGAGTTAGGAAAAGGGACCACATTACTCCTGTTCTGGCTGCCTTACACTGGCTCCCTATAGAACACAGGATAGAATTTAAAATTCTTCTTCTCGCCTACAAAGCCCTTAATGGGCAGGCGCCATCTTACCTTAAAGAACTCATTATACCCTATTGTCCTACTAGGGCATTGCGTTCCAAGAATGCAGGGTTGTTGGTTGTTCCTAGAGTCTCTAAAAGTACAATGGGAGCCAGAGCCTTTTCTTATCAAGCTCCACTTTTGTGGAATCAGCTTCCAGTTTGTGTTCGGACGGCAGACACCCTATCCGTTTTTAAGAGTGCGCTTAAGACCTTCCTTTTTGATAAAGCTTATAGTTAGGGCTGATTAGATTCAGCCCCTAGTTTTGCTGATATAGGCTTAGTTTGTCGGGGGACATCTTACTTCTTCCTTCTCTCTGTCTATACCTGTGTACTCTCATGTTCCGATTAACCCAGCTTCCCCAAATGTCTTTCTTTTTGGTGTCTATATACGCCGGGATCCGGAGTCATGGATGATCCTGCGGTCCTGTGTCATGGATTGCGAGTCCTGGATCTTGAGACGTGGCTGCGGTCCTGGATCATAAGTCCTGGATGGATATCCTCGTGGATTCATCTTCTTATTATACACACATGCATTTCAAAACATTTGGACTACCTATGTTGCAAATGTATTATCTTTTCAATTTACACACGGCATCTATTGCACGTCTGTCCGTCCTGGGAGAGGGATCCCTCCTCTGTTGCTCTCCCTGAGGTTTCTCCCATTTTTCCCTTTAAACTGTGGGGTTTTCTCTGGAAGTTTTTCCTTGTACGATGTGAGGGTCTAAGGACAGAGGGTGTCGTATTGTCATACTGATATTCTGTACAAACTGTGAAGTCCACTGAGACAAATGTAACATTTGTGATATTGGGCTATATAAATAAACATTGATTGATTGATTGATTGAGGGGAATACCGAGCCGATAAAACACCCAAAAGAATAACTGTATTATACAGTTTGATGTACGGAGTAAATCATATTACAGAGTAGCATTGAACTATATATTGTGTAGAACTGCACTTGAAGTGTGGAGCGTCGGGCCCTTTAAAGCCGAACAGAGACGCATGGGCATGGCCCATATCCAAGCCTGTTGACGCAGACCCATAACCTAGATCGATTGCGTTCGTGAAGCACGTGAGGTGATGACGCATGGCCCATATGCAAGCCTGGTGACTCACTAGGGGGCGCTCAAGGACCACACTTTGAGAATCACTGATCTAATTCAAACGGCTCTTATCCATGGATGTATAATAAGAACTGGATACAGCGTGGGAGGCGGGGTCTCGTTCTTTCCTATGAGAGCTGCTCATTGGCGCATGAAGACAAAATGGCCCAACTTTTGAGAGAGCGAAACGTCACAGATTACCCATCATGCCTGGCTGTCAGAGCAGAAGAACCCGTATAGAGTGGCGAAGTCACGCCCATCTACTTCCGGTCCATGGGACCCTATTCCGGAAAAATAATGCATTGAAGTCAATGGAGAGAGAAAACGTATCTTTCGATCCCGTTTGAATTGTGCCATGAATTACACATAGGATGTTTGTCAATCTTAAAAAATAATTTCCCTGTCAAAAAAGTCACAATTTGTCGTAAAACTGTTGAAATATAAGAGTATGAAAAATACGCAACTAGAAAGACTACAAATCCCAGAGTCGCATAAGTGATGTCACAATTGTTTTCCTCCACTAAGAGATAGCTAAGATCAGCGCCATATAGATTTATCTACCGTATATGGCGCTGGCTAAGATAAGATAACTTTAACAAGATGCCTGTGTGCTTAGTACCAGGTTGTTATCATACCAGCAATGGGACTTGCTCGTTCTTTCGCTTCCCGTCTGATGAAAGGACCAGGAGTGGCTGGATCAAGTTAGCTAACTAGCTAGTAGCTAGCACGTTAGTTAGCATTACAGCCTTGTCATTTTTATTATCCTTAATATGAAGTAACATTAAGTAACCCAAAATGTTAAACAGTAAGAGTCGTATTTCGTGAACCCTTTGAAGAGTACTGTCACCGGTGTGATCATTCTATAATACACAATTTAAGCCCGGGGGAGAAATGCTAAAAGATATCACATTTGTTAAAACATTTTTTCTTAATGTTCTAAAATGGTTTGGGCCCCTTTCAGTCACGGGCCATTAGGGCGCCCCTTTTCTTCAGAAGTTTCCATCACAACCAGGTATTGTCCCTCAGATTTACAACATAAAGTCTGTTTTCTCAGACCGAGTTGTACTCCTTGTGAGAAAAGCACTTAGTTTCACATATTATAAAGGAGAATGCTGAAAATTGAGTTTGCAGTAAATCACAAGATTGAAACATAAGCACCTGCAGTCTAAAAAAAACCTCACTAATAATCTAAATTGTGACGTAAATACAGCTGCCATCATCCATTCTCATGTACTGATGTAAACATTTGATCAGATGTGTTATTACTTTATGCTAATTGTGTCTTTCCAGAGAATTGCAGTATGCAGAAGAAGGCGAACATCAGCAATGATCAGCGCAAAGCTAAGGCTTGTGAGAGTATACCAACCAGCAAAATAGATTTTGGTAAGAAAGCGTAAATGGATTGAATTATAGTACTTTTATACCCCAAAAATGTATGTGTTTGATTACGTCTAAGAGATTTGGAGAACAAATGATCAAAGAAACAGATGAGCTTACAATCTACAATGTGTCTGTCCTCAGTGTACAAAGTGAAACTGGAAATGCTTGAAGACGGTTTGTCCACAGACATTTACACAATGCGTGTACTGGAAGTCATCAAAGAAGGTGGGTGTCTATAGCTTAAGTGCCTAAAATGGACTAGCCCCTGATGTTTCTGGTTGCCTTAAAACTGTAGGTGATTTAACAGTTGGTTTACCTCCTTTTTAAAATGTTGTGAGCACATTTAATCTCCTGTAAGACAATAAAATAAAACATTTGACATTTTGGTAATTGCATTTATGTCAGGCACTTGGATGACAGCACCGGTAATTTTCATGTTTGTAGGTAAAACAAGATGTTCGACTCGTTTTTGCACTTGATCATTTTTACAGATTGCAACAAGAAAATGACAGGCTCAAGTAAGAAGACTGTGTGAACTTTAAACAGAGCCAGGATAATTGTATGCATGCTAAGCAGAATTCAGTGCAAGCACTGGCTCAGTAGGGACTTGGACTGGGAGCCGTAGGGTTGCTGGTTCAAGTCCCTGAACAGACTTAAAATATGGATTGTGGACTGCTACTTGAAGAGATCCCAGTTCACCTCATGTGCCTTGCCGTGGTGCCTTCAAACACGGCACAGAACAGACCCCGCCCCTAAGTTGTGGATTTAGGGGATCCGGGGCTTAGCCCAGGAGTTGTTGGGGGGGTGCATGTTCTTTCTTTCCTATGAGAGCTGCTCATTTGGCGCATGAGGAAAAAATGGCCTGAGATTTTTAAGATCAATACGTCACAGATTACCCGTCATGCCTGGCTGTCAGAGCAGAAGAACCCGTATATGCGCTCATAGAGCATGCTCAGTTGAAGCCCTGCCCCCCGATCTCCCGCTCTCGGCTCACTAGAATGAATGGAGAGAGAAAATAAATCTAGATTTGGCTTTTAATACATTTTACAACTTTATTTATTGCAACTAAGGAAGTTGTTTTACATGAGTTTTGGTCTTAATATGCGCTGCTCAATATGGGCCTAATAAGGCAGTATTACCACAAGAATAGTAATTCAAAATTAATATAAAAGTAGTGTAACTCATTACATTTCAGAGACAGTAATATTGTAATGCAACTTATTACTTAAGAAAAGACAGTAATATGTATGTATTACATTTTGGAAGTAACGAGTGACGTCACGGACTGATATGGACATTTTAGTACTGCCATTTGGACACAACGAATATTTTCCTCAGAGTCGGGAGCACTTCCTAGGGGCTTGGTTAGACCTGGCGTCCTGTGACCACAGTCCGGCCATTCCTTAACTGTGAGTCGGCACATCAGAGCCCGGAAACTGGCAATGTGGTTATTTTAAAGTCTTTAAACACGGTTCGTGTAGCACTATGAGTACGTTGAAGGGAAGTCTTTCAAGATTTAAGAATGTTACTTATGTGCTGTTTACACAGGAACGAAACGGGTTGTATCCGCTACTTTTCTCTTTCATATAGCCCGTTCGTTCACACGAGGCCGTAACGGAACCGCTGAAACGGACCCCGAAAACGGGTCCCAAGGTGGATAGATCTGCGGACGGAACGCTCTGGGGGGCCAAACGGCTCCGTGTGTACGTCCTATACAATCATTTTTCTGATAAGGATGAAGCCATAGCCCCGCCTCGTCCACCTCTGCTGCTCACTGCTGTAGCATGGTCAGTTGCTGCTAATGTGTGTAGCTACTGACCATGCAACAGCTGTTAGTGCAAAATATACAGCTCCTCTACCACAACCATCAGCAACAGGTGGACATGGAGAACTAAATGAACTACATGTTGCTAAATCCACCGCGGAGAATAAACAGAAGGGCAACCAGGCCACCATGGCAACCATGCTCGGGGTCTTCTTCGCTGCTTTTGGTATATTTTGTGGCGGAAGTATAGCGCCACTTACAGGCCGGGCATATGTACTACAGCGTCTCCAGCGGGTCGAGCGGTCTCGTGTGAAGGGACACGTTTATTGAGCCGTATCCGTGTGAACGGAATACTTTTTTGATATCGAATTTGGTTCATTTGCGTTTCGTTTGCGTTCCCTTGTAAATGGGGTCTTAAACTCAGAACTAAACTGAGACAAAGAACCTCAGTGGGGGGTCATCTTTGAGGAAGGGGGGAGGAAAGGAGTCAGCGACCCCTCTGTGTTTATGTCAGGAATCAGGAGGATGAAAAGTGGATAAGAGGATGTCCTAAGTTTTTATCTGTCTTTTGTATGTCTCAAGAAGGAGGTGGGGCTTACTCTATCCCTCCCAGGTCATAAAGCTCTGGTTGGGATTTCTTAAAATGAAACTTACAAAATATATGTTAATTGTTTTAAATGTCTAACCATATCTGAAATATCCATTGTTTTAGCTTTTGAAAAAGACAAAAATAATACAGATCAAAGGCAAATTACCTTATTGACACATTCAATTGATTTAAACAAATAACACAATCACAATTGAGGCAGCATGACATCATATAATTGTCATACATCAGGATGTATAAGTCGATACCTGCAAACCAAGGTCTGTGGACAGAGATGGCATTCCCATCGTTCAAGGTATCCAGCCTTGTCGGAGGAGGGGGGACCCTTTGTTAAGAGTCATTGGTGTCAAGTGACATGGGTTTTTGTGTACTGTGTCTCTGGGGAATCTTCTCCTTGATCTTCCCCTAGACGTGTCACTGTGATGTCAGCCATGGCTCTGAGGGGTCAGCGCTGTCTCCGTGTGTGATTCACGCTACAGTAGTGATGTCACTAATACTATATTGCGGAAATTAAACAAAGCCGTCAAGCAGAGGGGGGATTGTGGGTGAGAAACTCCCTCTCTAGGGAATTTTCGGGATTTGAGCCTTTGCAGACCATTTACATGCAAAAAAAACCCGATATAACACACTACAGGAAAGGGAAAACCCCCAAAAGCATTATAGGGCCCCTTATAACTTTTGGCAAGATGGCAAAAAAGTGTGTTTCCAGAAACGTGATTCAGCAGGATATGTGAGAATAAAGCACTTTTGTTTTGTGATTAATCATATATCAATTTGATCATAACCTTTTCTTTGTTCTCCTAATTTTAAATTACAGGAACGTTTGATGTGGGTCCTCTGAATAAACTTCGCACATTCCTCAGTTTTCTGCACTGCAGGGAGTCTTTAGATTTGGTTGTTGGCAAAACATACCTTATCATGGGATCATCAGATGATATTCACAGTGATGATGCACATCAAACGTAAGTTTGTTTGAATCTGATGTGTGGTGTGGGAATTTAAGATATTGCTGTTATATCTCTCACAGGCTCCGCCCTGTACTGGATTCTATGGATACTACCTTACCCTGCGAGCATTCTCCCACTGAGACTTCTATAGAAGTAGCCGGCCTTGGGCGAAATGCACAGAATATGTGCATTTTCAGGAAAGGTTCAATGTTAAATGATATCGTGTAAAATGACAGGCTATAACCCAGTAATAAGTGTTTGAAAGGTGTGGAAAAGTTGTTTCAAATTGCCTGATAGCTCCAGGAAGCATCACCGCACTTTACAAGCCAGGAAAAGTGATTGAATCCTGGGTAACCATGTTTTAAATAGTATGATACCTCCAGGGCGCTTCACCGCATTTTACAAGCCAGAGAAGGTGTCTGAATCACGGGTAAACATTGTTGAAATAGTCTGATACCTGGCACTGTATCTGCCCCTGGGAACCTTCAAGGTTATACTAATGTTTTATTATTTATTTAATTATCACACGATTTTTACAAAAACAGTACACACAATATACATAATAAAAACATGATTAGCGGGGGCCTGGGGGTCCTATTAGCCATCTAACTTGTATGGTGCACCGGGGAAAAAAGGTTGAGTCCACGGCCCCTGTCCCCTCATCAGGAGTATCATCCGGCCCTGAAGAAAAGGTATCGCTGCTCTCCGGCCCTGAGCCCTCTTCGGAGGTATCTGACAGCGGTAAACCTCCTTCTGATGATGCTGCTGCAGCTGCTGCCGCCCTGAACATGGAGCGGATCTTCAATCCCTCCTTTATTCCAGGCGTATTCGCATAGAACCGATCTGCAGTGCTTACGTCGTGACACATAAACCTGGTGTGAATCGACCTGCTTTCTGGATCTTGGTGATGCTTGATATTGTCAGCCAGGGCAGTCAAGATGGTGAAGGTGACGGCTGTTTCTAAACCAGCATCAGCCCAAGCCCTCAAGTGAGCGTTCAGGTTCTTGGAGGCGTGCTTCCCCGTTGAGAAAAGGAAGAATTCATTCTGAGGACCCGACAAGCCCTCTTTTATCCCCATCCACCGCATGACCCAGCTAAACTCCTTTACTGTAAGCACCAGCTGTGGTTCACCAAATGTCTTGGCAGTCTTGTGATCCTGCACGTGGATAATGTAGCCCTCAGCAGTGCCGCTTCTGTCCGCCTCAAAGACCTCTGTGTTGGTCATGTTTGCGTACACACCTGGATGGTGGCCATACAGGAGGCTCCAATGGAGGGTTAGATAGCCATATAGCAGGTACTGGGTGATTGAGGTCGGATTGCTAGCCATCAGGTCAAGGGGATCAGGGATGCGCTTCTCAGGAGCCGCCATGGCGGCGAGAAGCTCCGCCTGGCTCTGCAGACGATCCAGCTTGTTCCTCTTCACCTTAAACTGGTGGACAGTGACAGACTTTCTCAAGTCGTTCATGTTGGCTGTCACCTCTCTGATGATGTGGGTCATATTAGACTGGTTGAGCCTGCACCCCCGGTGCTTTGACTCAGACAAGTACCTCAGGAAATGGTTCACATTCTTCAGGAACAACAGCGATGTTGTGACTGCCCGGCCCGACTTTGAAATATACTCGCTCCAGCCACGGAGCCTCTTCGGGTCTTTTAGAAACAGCCAGTCTGACAGCCGGTTAACACCATGGGCCATGAATACGAGGAAGTTCTTTATCCGGCTGACCTTGGACAGACAATTCTCTTTCCGTTTTACTGTCGGTGCGACACCCTCACAATGACCTCTGTATGTCTGAATGTACGTCTCCATGCTTTTAGGCAACGTGATTTCAAGCATGGTATTCCCCTGTCCCTTCCCAGTTGACCAGTGATTTGTGGGAGAGGGCCAGTCCTTAGCCAGATTAGCTTTCAGCTTATTGTAGACAGACGCACGGGTCTTCTGGCATACAGGGGTCTCACTACCGGAGGCTTCTGCGGACCGCATGACAGTCTTGGCCGGGGTCTTGAGAGGGGTATTGCTGCCGGAGGCTTCCGGGGACCGCATGACAGTCTTGGCCGGGGCCTTGAGAGGGGTACTGCTGCCGGAGGCTTCTGGAGACCGCATGACAGTCTTGGCCGGGGCCTTGAGAGGGGTCTCACTACCGGAGGCTTCTGGGGACCGCATGACAGTCTTGGCCAGGGTCTTGAGAGTGGTACTGCTGCCGGAGGCTTCTGGAGACCGCATGACAGTCTTGGCCGGGGCCTTGAGAGGGGTCTCACTACCGGAGGCTTCTGGGGACCGCATGACAGTCTTGGCCGGGGCCTTGAGAGGGGTTTCATTACCGGAGGCTTCTGGGGACTGCATGACCGTCTTCACCAGGGTCTTGAGAGGGGTATTGCTGCCGGAGGCTACTGTGTTCATGCCGGGGGTACTTGAGATTGACAGGCCCTTAAATCGTATACATTCTTCCTCTTCCTCAAGCACAGCAGCAGTGCCACTCTGCTTCCTGGGTTTTAGCCCTTTTTTCAGCCTGGAGCGCAGGGTCTTCACCTCATCAATGGGGGCATCCTTCTGAGCCCTCAATGCCACATTTTCCAGCCTCACCTGCCTGCAGTCCTCTTCTTCACACTCGGTATGTGGGGAGAAGGGTGGAGGGTGCACCAGGTATTCCTCCTCATTGTCTATATCCAATGATGTAGCCATTCGAATGATGGGATTAGTCTCTCGAAGGTCATGGAGCAACTGCAGGGCCACACTATGCTTCAGCCTTGCCATGACCTGATGTGCCTCATCTCGGGAGAACTCAGGGTGGTCATGAGTTACATGACGGTCTTGTCTCTTCCCAGCATACGAACACCCTGTGATGGGACAGGGTTTGGTCCGAACATTTATTCTGCCACTGGCCATTTTAAGAATGATGCCTCTTTCCTCCAGGTTCTGCACTGCATGTTTGTGCTTAAGGTGCTTGTTCAAAGCCAGATAGAAGAGTCTGCACACCGGGCATTCGGACAACATCCTTACTCAAACAGACACAATGAATTGTATTTAAATTATTTTCAGTTTTTCCGTTTATATGCGTTAGCGTAACTGGTGATTGCAACCATGGGTCCGATGCTTCAATGCATGGTACATGGACCAAGGGAGGACTTGGGTTACCACCGGGTTAAATGGTCCCACCTCCGCACCAACGCGGGGCTGGTGATGGCAACATTGGGTCCGATGCATCAATGCATGGTACCCCGACCATGAGAGGGTTTGGGGTGCCCCGGGACCAGGCAGTACCCCAGCAGGAAAGAGTGATAGAACCGGGGTAAAGCAAAGAAAGTGTCCGACAATAGTGACTTGTGAGGCGGCTAGAGAGTCTGTCGTCTCTCGGTCCTATCCTCCAGGCAATGTATTTCAATGCATCCATAGAAAAGGGGTGGAAGTGAGAAAATGTATCCGAAAATAGTGCCTCATAATGCGGGTAGAGTCCCCTGCCAACTCCCCTTACATTCCTCCAGAGACCAGTTTGCAAACTTAAAGTTTGGTAAGAACCAGGCTGGGGGGTCTCCAGGCAACAAATGTATCCGAGCCAGAGTGCACATGGAGCGGATACATTCCTCCATGAAATCAGACACCCGTTTTTTTTCTGAGTCCTCTCAAAAACCGGATTTCCGATTTCATGCAGACAGTAGTCTGAAATTGATGAATGGATTTTTTTGATGGAGAAGGGGAGGCTTGGATTCCCCTCTCCGTTGTAAGTTGCAACGGGGGAGTGGAAAAGTGTCCGGGGCTTCGGCCCGAAGCGCCGAAGGGTTGAGCTTTTTCAAGCCCCTTCTCTCCGCTTCTCCGTTGGCACTCTGCCGTTTTTTGTAATTGTGCTGCGTCCAGGACAGAGACCGCGAAAAGCATCTCTCTGTAGCCCCTCACAGACCACCAAAGGACGGACTACAGACCTCCAGCATGTGTCCCTGAAATGGGGACTCTGTTTATTTCACACATCCAGGACAGAGACCGGGGACATCTCCTCTCTGTGGCCCCTCCAAGATCCCCAAAGGACGGACTAATGACCTACAGCATGTGTCCCTGACATGGGCACCTCCAAAACCTTGCACACCGTGAGTCCCCGGGCCCCCGGACTTAAGCACTCCCCAACGGACTAAACCCAGATGATCACACCCTACAGAACCTCATGCCCCTGGGAACCCTAAAGGGGGGGTGGATTTTGCGGTGCTTTACCGTCCGCCCTTCAGCATCCATATTAGGCCTTCTTCACGGCAACCCCCCCTGCGCTGGAGGTTCACACTTTAACTTGTTTGTTATATTTGTCTTTCCACGGGTGGGTATGCCTGGCAAAGCTGTTTACCCAAACTTAAGCACTCTCACTCTGACTAAACACATAAGGACATCCGGGTAAGACCTTAGTGCCCCTGGTACTCCATATTGTTAAATGAGCTAAGTAATGTACTGCACAACATCACATGGGTAAATGAGCTCCGTAATGCCCTGCAATATCACATTTGGTTTATTTCCAAAAAGCCTGGAAAATACACCTATCTCTGTCATGTCCTGTAAAATATCATTCTTTGTTTATTTCTATCATTCAGGCAAATACACATATCTTTGTCTGATCCAGGAGCTTCAAGGTGCAGACTCCTGAGCTCCGTCATATCCTGTAAAATATCATTCTTTGTTTATTTTCATCACTCAGGCAAATACACATATCTTTGTCCGCTCCAGGAGCAGAGTCGAACCTGCAGTTTGGAAGAACCGACCGCCAAGCACCGGCACGTGGACCCCGGGAGGAGGCCCTCCGATAGCGGGTCAAATTTACTGATACCGCAGCTGACGGCTGGACACTAGCCGTAGAGGAACACCCGGGCGGGACCAGGCAGTTCCCTCTTTGCAGAAAAGCATATGTGGTTGTTACCCAGGATCAAACAGGTAGCCTGTGATGAAGTAGGCTCGACCCTATATCATGTGAAGCCACCGAGCCGTGGTCCCCAAGGGAACCGGAGCCCAGAGGAAGGCCAATTGCTGAATGCCGCAGCCGACTAAGGCCGCTATGCAACAGTGGAGGATTAGAGAAACAGATGTTTGCCTGGCACTCCGCGGCGAAGTGGGGAGGTGGAACTTCCACCCCGCTGCGGAACCCGTGGTGGGACCCCTGAGTCAGACGGTTCATCTTGGAAACGCTTCATATCGGTCGGCCCGGGAGGTAAGAGACACACAGGGTTACCCCCACGCAGCACACCATCCCGGCCATCAGAGTTGAACCCGCAGTTCGGAGGAACCGACCACCAGAGCACCGGTGCGTGGACCGGGGGAACAGACCCTCCGATGGCGGGTCGTGTTTGCCATTCGATCAGTGAGGTCAGAGGAGAAGAACCCGCAGTTCGGAGGAACCAACCGTCAGAGCACCGGCACGAGGCCGGGCCGGCGGAGGCCCTCCGATGGCGGGTCGTGTTTGCCATTCGATCAGTGAGAAATCAGAAAAAAGTCTGAGTTAACTTTTTCAGAGATCCATAGGAAAGGGGTGAAAAGGAAAAAAAGTATCCGAGAATAGGTCCTCACAATGTGGGTAGAGTCCCCTGCGAACTCCCCTCGCATTTTTCCAGACTCAGAAAAAGTCTAAGTTAACTTTTTGGAGATCCATAGAAAAGGGCTAAAAGTGTTAAAATGTATCCGAAAATAGTGCCTCATAAGGCGGGTAGAGTCCCCTGCCAACTCCCCTTGCATTCCTCCAGAGACCAGTTCAAAAACTTAAAGTTTGGTAAGAACCATGCTGGGGGTCTCCGGGCAACAAAATGTATCCGAGCCAGAGTGCACGTGGAGCGGATGAATTCCTCCATGAAGTTACACAGCCGTTTTTTTCCTGAGTCCTCTCAAAAACTGGGTTTCCGATTTCGTGCGGACACTAGTCTGAAAATGATGAATGAATTTTTTTAACGGAGTAGGCGAGGCTTGGTTTCCCCTCTCCGTTGCAACTTGCAACGGGGGAGTGGAAAAGTGTTCGGGGCTTCGGCCCGAAGCGCCGAAGGATTGAGCAGTTTTGGCCCCCTTCTCCGTTGGCACTTAGAAAAGATTCAACATTTTTCTTTAAACTTATTTTTTGATTATTTTAAGATATAATTGACCGTTTTCTTTCATTTATTTTTCTTCCCACGGGTGGGGGCGCGTGGCAGGCCACCTAAGAGCTCCCAAATTCGGCCTGGAACCTCCAGGATTTGTGGGATAAGCTCCATAAACTGACAAAGTCATCCAAAAATGTCACTTTTATAGCCCAAAGATATGTAATACAAATAAATTAAAATAGTAAAAGGTACAATTGTGCTCCGCATTACCCGGAATTTGATTTATATAGCCCCATAAAAGTGATTAAAAATAATGTTCGTGGAAAAAAGTGTTAAAACGCCTGATTAAAGCATATGCAGGACCCCAGTGAGCTCCAGACTATGTGCATTGTGTTAAGGAACCCTATTAATGATAGAATAAATCATTTAAATGCAAAAATAATGATTATAAATCATTATTAGGGAGACAATTGTAGAGAGGAGCCTGAAAATGACTCTGCAGCACCCCGGAGAAGCAGGCTGCTGCTGCTTCATCTCATCACTTTATAACCCAGGAAAGGAGCAGGAATCCTGGGTACATGAGTGTTAAAAGTGCATTATGCTGTTTTAATCCAACAGCCGCTGATGTGGACGGAAGTCTATCCATTTCATTAACATTTGACTCACGAAACGGACGAGAAGGTAAAAACAGCAGAACCGCTACTGTTAGGGTCTCAGACTCACAGGCACACGCAGGCAGAGATCCAGGGCGATGCACATGGCTTTTCTACCCAGCAATAGGTCTCTGAAACCTGGGGGAAAGTGGCGTGAATAGAGGCAGAGCGCAGCCAGAGAACAGGCTGCTTTGCAGCACTTTACAAGCCAGGAAAAGTGATTGAATCCTGGGTATACATGTTTTAAATAGTCTGATACCTCCAGGGCGCATCATCGCATTTTACAAGCCAGGGAAGGTGCATCGGTAAACTTTGTTTAATTGTTTAAGTGTTTTTAAATGTGTGGAACAGTGTTTTGCCACTTTCAAAACTCTCCCGCCATTGACCGGAGAAATTGGGTCGATGTTGTATTCAATCTGACCATTAATATTCCATTGAGACGAAGTACGTACAATGACCGGAGTGATCCCATGTTCATTTTGTCCCAAACCGGAGCATTCCCTCATCCCACGCACATTCAGCAAATGTGTGGCCACAGCGCTTCAACCGCTGCGCGCACACGGCATGAGAGTTTTCTTTTACATAGACGACCTCATAGTCATGGCTGGGTCACGGGAACAGGCAATGTTTTGCACAGCACAATTGATCACACCCCTGACCAAACTGGGCTTTGCGATCAATTGGAAAAAGAGCACCCCCATACCTCACCAACGGGCGTTGTATTTGGGTGTGGTGCTCGATGCAGGCGCGTTGCCCGCCACCCTGTCAGTGAGCAGACGTGCGTCCCTTCTTCAGGGGATGCACAGGCTGCGACAGGGGGCAACAGTGACAGCTTTTACTGTCATACAGACTCTGGGTCTCATGGCGGCTGCTCACATGGTGGTCCCGTTAGGGTTACTACATATGCGCCGCCTGCAGAGGTGGTTCTCCAGCCTGCGCTTGGATCCCAAGAGGCACAAGCGGCGGCTGGTGACCATCCCCCCCTCAGTGAAGGGCAACCTCCAGTTTTGGGGGTCCCCGGATCACCTCCGGAGGGGGTCTCCACTGGGACGGGTGACCTCCTACATCACAGTGTTCACGGATGCATCCAGAACAGGATGGGGAGGGACCTGCCTGAAGAGGGCTATAGGTGGGCGCTGGGCTCTAACAGAGTCTCGACACAGCAACCTCCTAGAGCTACGGGCGGTAGTGTTATTCTTCCGGCATTTCATGCCCCTAATTCAGGAGCGACAACAGCACCACAGTGGCTTATATCAACAGGCAGGGCGGAGTCCGATCTGCCGTCTTGTTGACCACAGCGGAGGAACTGTGGTTATGGGCTTCAGAGGTGGTGTTATCTCTGAGAGCCCTCCATATCCCGGGACTGGAAAACAGGGGGGCCGACCTCATGTCGAGGGACGAACCCCTGCCAGACGAGTGGGTGCTTCACCCGGAGGTGGTGAAGCAGATCTGGGCCCAGTTCGGGAGAGCGGAAGTGGATCTGTTCGCTAGCCGGCGAAACAGCCACTGTACCCTGTGGTTCTCCATGGCCCACGAGGGGGCTCTCCCCATCCGTCTATGGGCGGGGGGGGGGGTCCCCCCGGCACTGTTTTTTGAGCACACTTTCTGCGAGGTAAGCGCAGCAGGGTGTACTCTGTCAGCCACAGCCCAGATTTCTCCTCGGTCACAACCGGGTTAAAGGAGAATGTGGGGCAGCAGCTGCTGACCAGAAAAGCCGGTCAGTGGCAGTAGGGTGGAATGTTGTTGTTGTCGTACCCATAGAGTCCAGTAGAGGGCGGAGCCTGTGAGAGATATAACGTTGGGTTACGTATTGTAACCCTTGTTATATTAGCACAGGCGGAGCCCTCTACTTAGGGCAATGTCTGTCCTATTCCGCTCGCTGAAGAGAGGTGTAGGATGATAGTCAAGAGGCGAGGCCTCCTTTTATACGGTGTGATGCGCGCGCATTCAGGTAGGCCCGCCCAAGGCCGGCTACGTCTATAGAAGTCTCAGTGGGAGAATGCTCGCAGGGTAAGGTAGTACCCATAGAGTCCAGTAGAGGGCTCCGCCTGTGCTAATATAACAAGGGTTACAATACGTAACCCAACGTTTCACTGCTTTTTATACTAAATAAAGTCAAGATGTGTTGTACTCACTTACTGTTGCCATTCATAGAGTGATAAAGTATCCAGAAGGAGGAAGGAGGCTTTCTTATGTTATGTTTGAATGTTACAGATAGCTGTTCACATGAAGACCTAACGTGCTTTTCACTCTGCTCTTCTTAGGTATCAGTATGTACTTGGAGAAAGAACCTGGATTGAGTACTGGCCCATAGAAGCTGAGTGTCAAGCTGATGAACACAGACCTACCTGTTTGGGCATGGACGCGATGGTTCAGCATTACCAACTCTTTGGATGTCAGCAGTGAAACATAAGAAAATAAATTGTTTTAGGAACTGTTTATGTTTTTACATTATTCCCATCTTGTACAAATTTCACTGCTATAAGATGTATGGACTTGCAATGTTGTAGTGTATTGATTCAAACAATTATCTTAATCTCATTCTCTGTGTCTTGTATTCTTATTAACTTTTAGTTCATGTAGAAAATTAGACACATATTTGACTGTTTTGTTGGTTAAAGAACATCCCGTGTTCCAGGTCTCTTGGACCTTCGTGGCCTCTTCATCACATACATGATAATCCCTCATCTGCTCCTGGATCTGCACAGTGGCTTATTCTCCTGTAATGCAGGCGTATGAAAAGGTGATCAGGGCACTTCATCTTCCCGGGGATTTCCTCGTGCTCTTCGTGTCAGTCGGATCTGCTCTGATTCATCAGGTTGACCTTTCTGTTTCCCCATCAGAGAACTTATGAGGGGATTCATCCTGACCTGTACATCCAGCGAACAAATATATTTTTATATTTCAGCAGCTTGTGGTGTTGATAAGAGAAAATTGGTAGTGCTATTTGAAAAATAATATGTATGGGGTTTCAGCCTTTACATTTATATGCACAAAAACCTATAGAACACAGTACAGGAAAGGGTTTACCCTAAATCTAAGTAGTATAACAGAGCGCCTTTATTTGTTCTGCAAGAGCAAGTTGGCGTCATGTTGTCATGTTGTTTTGAACACCTCAGAGCTGCCTCTCAGACTGCAGCATCACATCAGTGCAGAAGCTTTTAATTAAATTGATTGTTGTCAAATTTTATTCTGGGGGAAAAAATATTTTTTTGATTGTTCTTTAGAACTACCCCAATCCCTGAAAAAGAGCCAAATTAGACCAGGCCGAATGTGGGAAAGGTGATAAAAAAAAGCCCATAACTTGATGACCATAATGACCACTGTTTTCCTCTTCAGATTTGCTGAGGTATGAACCAGGTGGCTGTCCTACATCACCAAATAGTCAGACCATTATTTAACTAAAAAAATACTGAATTATATTCCTGTAAACTTAGCTTTAGTTTAGACGGAAATTGTACTTTTTGGTGATAGGAACATCACTTTTCTCTCATTTATCAGAAAAACAAATCCCTAAAAAATATACCATTACTGAATTGTCTTGGGTGCTATTGAACACTAACCAGTAGTTGTATGGAAATATCTGGTACAGTTCTATTGCAAATTAGATTTCTTTAGACATAGGCCTACCTCTTCTCTGATACAGTCAAATTCCGAATGGGGGAGAAGTGGCACAATAGCCTCTACGTTAAGAATGCTCACTCTGATGGTCACCATATTTGGAGAGGGAAATACCAGGTGGCTGAACTACATCACCAAATAGTCAGAATAAGAGTAACCCAATACAATAAAGTGTATTAGTTCTAAATGGCAAGCCTCTAAAACATAGGTGTAAATAGTACAGGTTTTATTGAAACTGGAACCTTAATTCAAAGTACAGTATACAAATCATCGAATAATTCGGTGAGAGGTCAAGATACTAGAATATAATGTTAAATGTCAGGTTCCTCAGAAACGTTAGGGGACACATTTTGACATTCTGCACAGCATGTGCAGAACTCCGTAAAGGGAAGGCCAACAGAGAGGCACTGGCACTTTCCACTCTCTCCACACTTTGCACCTTTGCAATACAAGTGAGTAATGTCTCTCGCTGGTATTTGGTATTTGACAGATATGACGACCCACAGTCAATCAAAGACCTATAGAGGCAAAGGAGAGGTGCAAGTGATGGAAGGCCTACACATGTTATCACTGGCAAAACAAATGTCCCAAACTACAGGAAGTACTTGAGGAGTAGTGGAAACAAGACTGCAGTGTGCATGTTTGTGAGCCACTACATTGTCACTGCTGCCCCACAGAGACTACACTCAGGATTTGACGAAGAGGAGGAGGTGAAGAGCATCTGCACAGCAGGAGTCAGCAGTTTGACATCACTGTACAGTGATCAGGAGGAGGCAGACACAAGGATGGTGCTCCATGCCATACATCTTGCAGAGTCATATTCCCGCATCATTGTGAGGTCTGATGACACAGGTGTGGAAGTACTGCTCATATATTATGCAAGCAAATACATGTTTGGTTCATCTCTAGTGTACATGCATGCAGGCCATGCAATGAGAGAGAGATATGTTCCCATCAACACTATATATGAAAAAATTGGAAAAGACATGTCTAACTGTCTACCAGCATGTCATGCATGTGGCTGTGGCACAACAAGTATTTTGGACAGAACAGGAAAGACAACAGCATTCTCCAAACTCAAGACCCATCTAAGCGAGCTCAAAGATCTGGCCCATTTTGGCCTCTCTGCCAGCTTGGAAGAGTCTTTGCCAGTCGCAAGAGAATTTGCGCTTCTGCTATATGGAAAAAAGAAAAAGGAAATTGGACTGATGTGCACAAACTTGGATGAACTGAGGTTCATAATTGCATCAACAACAGATGCAGCCTCGGAAAATCTGCCGCCAACAGAGAATGCATTTAAACAACATGTAAAGAGCAATGTTTCAGACAGCGATATGGTGTCACAGCCCGAACCCAAACCCTTGTTATGGAGTCCTGTTGGCAAGGGAGTGGATTGTCAGAGATGGGGCCATTCAACCAGTGCTATTTACAAAACCCCAGCCCCTACAGAAGTGAGAGACATTACTGACTTGTATTGCAAAGGTGCAAAGTGTGGAGAGAGTGGAAAGTACCAGTGCCTCTCTGTTGGCCTTCCCTGTACGGGGTTCTGCACCTGCTTTGCAGAATGTCAAAATGTGTCCCCGAACGTTTCTGAGGAACCTGACATTTAACATTATATTCTAGTATCTATATACTTGACCTCTCGCCGAATTATTTGATGATTTGTATACTGTACTTTGAATTAAGGTTCCAGTTTCAATAAAACCTGTACTATTTACACCTATGTTTTAGAGGCTTGCCATTTAGAACTAATACACTTTATTGTATTGGGTTACTCTTATTCTGACTATTTGGTGATGTAGTTCAGCCACCTGGTATTTCCCTCTCCAAATATGATGACCATCAGAGTGAGCATTGAGAGAGATGAGTTATTGTTATTACAACGTGACTTCACTATTATTTAACAGCTCTTTTTATTGGGTTCTTTTATTTAGGGTTAAGTACATTGTTAGAATAAGTGATAAATGAATTTAACTTAGACAGCTATCATACTGAATAAATATTTACTGTGAATGTATGCAAAAACGTATGGCATATAGCTGTCTACATTTACCAAACAAGAAAAGAAGAACAAGTTGTCACATTTAAAAACAACATAAATGCAGAATAGTTATTTGGTAGCAATGTTGAACTGGTCATTCAACTTTATGCTCCAAAGTTAGACAAACATGTTAACCCCTTATTGATTTTCTACTGTTTATCTTTTTCCTCAAAGTGGACCTCATGTTTATCAGTTTCTCAACTGCTGCTGGGAAATGGTGTGTATGTGGTTGTGTTCGTACATGTGTACAGAAAGACTACGAGAGGTGAGGTGGCGGTGGGGCAGTGAGAGGATTAAAAGAGGGTGCTGCACAGCGACACTTCACTGACAGCGGATCAGGATCAGGTAGGAGGATGAGGAAGACTCTGCTGTGGCTGCTGGCCTCTCTGGCCTTCGTCTCCCTGACTTCTCGTGCTGATGGAGCTCCATTGTAAGTAGACATGTCGTACCTTTACTCACTTCAGCTCTGCTGGAATAATTTCTCAGAAAACAACGATATATATCTTCCTGTTATACACATTGTTATTGGTTTAGCTGTAATGGGAGCAACAATTGTTGGTCGCTACATTCATATTATTCAAAAAGCTTAACTTGTATCTTTGATAATGAGAAGCTACAGTCCACTCTGTGTTACAAAATGCAAGGTCATGTGGTGTTTCAAATGATGCCAATAAGTTGGCCTCATTTTTTGTTTAGAGTTTGCAAAACGATGCAAAATGCCAGACAGAGCAAGGGTCTAGAGATATGATGAAATATTGTGTTGATCCAGTGCTGGATCTTTGTCAATGTAATCAATAGATTACTCATTGTGTGTGCAATCCATGCTGGAGCTCATGATCCACATCTTTTAAAATAGATTTAGTTTTTTTCTGCAGTTTGGGGGAATTGAAACCTAAAGTTAAATGTTCTGTTCCCCCTTACTGTTCCTTTTAATTATTTTCTTACCAATTGGGTTTATTTATTTGACCACTTTAAGCACATACACAAAAGTCATGAATCCAGAGGTTCCCAACCTGGGGGGCGCGCCATCTACCTCTGGACTGTAGAGGAGCAGAATTACAAAGAAGCAAAAGTGGAAATACTTAAGTACCTCAGTATAAGTACAGTACTTAAAGTACATCTACTTAGTTACATTACATTACATTTAGCTGACGCTCTTATCCAAAGCGACTTACAATAAGTGCGTTCGACCGACAAAATACAAACTTGAAGAAAACAGAATCATAAAAGTACATCAGGTTTCATAGAGCCAAACATTTCAAGTGCTACTCAACTGGCTTTAGATCAGCCAGCCCTTTATTAGTATATAAGTGCTTTGTTAATAGTTCTATCGCTCGAAGTGGAGTCTAAAGAGATGAGTTTTCAGTCTGCGCCGGAAGATGTGTAAGCTTTCTGCTGTCCTGATTTCAATGGGGAGCTCATTCCACCATTTTGGAGCCAGGATAGCAAACCCACGTGTTTTTGCTGATGGGAACTTGGGTCCCCCTCGCAGTGCGGGTGCAGCGAGTCGTTTGGCCGATGCAGAGCGGAGTACACGTGCTGGGGTGTACGGTTTAACCGTGTCCTGGATGTAGGAAGGGCCAGATCCATTCACAGCATGGTATGCAAGTACCAGTGTCTTGAAGTGGATTCTAGCAGTTACTGGAAGCCAGTGAAGGGAGCGGAGGAGCGGAGTGGTGTGGGAGAATTTAGGAAGGTTGAAGACCAGACGAGCCGCTGCATTCTGGATGAGCTGCAGAGGTCGGATGGCACATGCAGGTAGACCAGCCAGGAGGGAGTTGCAGTAGTCTAGGCGTGAGATGACGAGAGCCTGGACCAGAACCTGCGCTGATGTCTGGGTCAGCTGGGGACGTATCCTCCTGATGTTGTAAAGAGTGTATCTGCAGCAGCGGGTTGTAGCAGCAATGTTTGCAGTGAAGGACAGTTTGTTATCTAGGGTCACACCCAGATTCCTTGCAGTCTGAGTCGGGGAAACAACAGAGGTGCCGATGTTGATTGTTAGGTCAAGAGTGGGACAATCTTTTCCCGGAAGGAAAAGCAGTTCAGTCTTGTCAAGGTTGAGCTTGAGGTGGTGAGCAGACATCCACTGAGAGATGTCTGCTAGGCAAGCAGAGATGCGTGCGACGACCTGGGTCTCTGAGCGGGAAAAGGACAGAATTAATTGGGTGTCATCAGCTTAGCAGTGGTATGAAAAACCATGCGGGCTAATGACAGATCCGAGCGAGTTTGTGTACAAGGAGAAGAGGAGGGGACCAAGAACAGAGCCCTGAGGGACCCCTGTAGTTAATTGACAAGGGTCGGACTCTGACCCTCTCCAAGTTACCCTGTAGGTGCGGTCTTTGAGGTATGAGGTAAGGAGGGAAAGTGCAGAGCCTGAAACTCCAAGTTCTTGTAGAGTGCGAAGGAGGATCTGATGATTCACCGTGTCGAATGCAGCAGACAGGTCCAGAAGGATGATGACAGAGGAGAGGGAGGCTGCTTTAGCCGTGTGCAGTTCCTCAGTGACAGCAAGGAGGGCAGTTTATGTTGAGTGACCTGCCTTGAAACCAGACTGGTGCGGATCCACAATGTTGTTCTGATGGTGATAACAGAAGAGTTGTTTAAAGACAGCACGTTCAAGTGTTTTAGACAGGAGAGAGACAGGCCTGTAGTTTATAACATCAGACGGGTTGAGAGTGGGTTTCTTTAGGAGAGGGTTTACTCTTGCCTCCTTGAGACTGTTTGGAAAGTGACCAGAAGTTAGAGAAGTGTTGACGAAATGGGTGAGAAATGGTAGAATATCAGGAGCGATAGTCTGAAGGAGGTTTGAAGGGATAGGGTCCAGAGGACAGGTGGTAGGACGGGCAGAGTTAATGAGGGTAAGAACCTCACTTGGAGAGAGAGGGGAGAAGGAGGTCGGTGTGTGGGTGAAAGGAGGGTCTGGTGACCCAGTGGTGAGTAAAGTGGAGTCAGAAAAAGAAGAGTGAATATCATCAACCTTTTTTTCAAATTGGTTAACAAAGTCACTTGACAGATGGGAGGAGGGGGAAGGGGCGTTGGGGGGGTCCAAGAGGGTGGAGAAGATGGAAAATAGTTTTTTGGGATTGGAATAGGAAGATTGGATCTTATCTTGAAAGAAAGTGCTTTTTGTCTGAGAGATGGAAGCAGAGAAAGAGGAGAGGAGAGCCTGATAGGTTAGGAGGTCGTCATGGTGATTGGATTTCCACCGTTTCCACTCTGCTGCCCGAAGGATGGTTCTATTAGCACGCAGTGCGTCATTTAGCCAGGGAGCAGGAGGGGACTGACGAGCCGGCCGAGATGAGACAGGACAGAGAGAGTCCAGAGAGGATGAGAGAGTAGAGAGGAGAGTTTCTGCAGCAGAGTTAGGAGGCAGGAGTTGGAACGAATCAGAGGAAGGGAGGGCTGAGAGCACCGATGAGGCAAAGGTAGAAGGGGAGAGGGAACGAAGGTTACGGCGGACAGGGGCAGAATTAGAAGAGATTAGTTTGTTATGTTTGGAAAGGGGTAGAGAGAATGAAATGAAGAAGTGATCGGAGGTGTGGAGCGGGTTTACAGAGAGGATAGAAGTAGTGCAGTTCCTTGAGAATATGAGATCAAGGACATTGCCAGCGTTATGAGTTGGTGGGGATGGAGACAGTGAGAAAGCAAAGGTGGTTAAAACAGATGTTAGTTCAGATATCTTCCCTGTCTGGAGGTTGAAGTCTCCGAGAAGTACAGCGGGAGGGCCAGTTTCAGGGATGTGTGAGAGGAGATGATCTAACTCCTCCAAGAAGTCCCCCAAGGCGCCTGGTGGACGGTAGAGAACAACAATGGTTAATTGTATAGGATGGGTTACTGTGACGGCATGGAATTCAAAGGTGGAAGGAGTGAAGTTAGGTAGCTTGAAGAGGGAAAAGCTCCAGTTGGGAGAGAGCAGGAGACCAGTGCCACCTCCTCTGCCAGAGGGTCTGGGTGTGTGGGTGAAGGAATATGCTGTGGAGAGAGCTGCTGGGGTGGATGTGTTGGAAGGAGTAATCCAGGTCTCAGTGAGAGCAAGGAAATCCAGAGACTGCAGGGAAGCGTATCCAGAGATGAAGTCAGCCTTAGGAACAGCTGACTGGCAGTTCCACAGGCCCCCTGAAACTAGATGTTGGATCTCAGTGGAGCTTGTGGGATAGACGAGAGCTGGGCAGTTATATCGATTAGGAGATACACGGGTCAGTGATAATTGCGAGAAGACACATAAACAGGAATGGAGCAAAATACACATGATTATAGCATGAGGGGCTAGAAATCCAAATAAAATAAAACACCAGCGATACTTAGCTCAATCAAAGTAGGATTTGCCTCCTCTTTGCCTCCCTCGTGACTCCCGCAGGACTCTAATGTCTTTGTCAGTCTTCGTCTGTCTGACGCTCCAGGAAAGTGCTACCTAAAATGGACACCTGATTGCTGAGTTCTCACAGCTGTGGGGCCACGCCCCTTTAATTAGTTAACTCTCTGCAGCTGGTGGCCCTCAAAAGGAAATCTAGACTGGCTCCCTCCTGAGTTGTTATTGTATTTTCAGTGTCACAATGGTTTTCCAATTAAATTAAACCCTAAGTTATAAAGTTATGAGTTTAACCCTTAATACAGTTACACCTACTCCATAAAGCTCTTAGTATTCTACAAATGTTTAAATCAAAGTTAACCCTAGCAGTCAGTTAGTTCAGTTTGAAGGTTTCAGTCAAATTACTTGTCCCAAGTTTCTGCCTGACAGATACTGTAGCGGTTTTGAGATTTAAAATCACAATTTCAGTCAGATCAACTACAGAGCATTTATACAGAGTACACACACTGAAACAGAGAAGTCTAAAAACAGAATGTTACTCACACAATAGTTACTATCACCACTGCAGGTACGTTATGTGTGCTAGCAGCCCATAATCCACACTATATATAACATGAATCAATGTGAATTCTGTTTCTAATTTTTTGTTTGTTTTTCCACTAAAAAAGAACAAAAATAACCTATAAAAATACCGTTAAAGAACCGGATCAATAAGCAGTACTTGTAATTGTTTCAATTAGGCCTCGTTGTTTCACAGTGGCACAGGATCTACTGCCAATACAATTATTTTCGTTCATGTTCAATCCATAATAAAATATAAAATTATAGTTGGATCTTTTTGTCTCGTTATTAATAGCAGAGAAAATGTAATGTTTGTACAACTATATACAATTAATTCTATCAATCTCGTTGGGAACCGGATTAGGGGGGGGCTCGAAAATATTTCCAATTACACAAGGGGCCTGACTGAAAAAGATCGGGAACCACTGCAGTATCCCATATATTTATTTGTTTGCTCACTATTTCCAAAACACATGAATATTCTTTTAAACGTTATTATTTGAAACACTTCAAACCCGTCCTGTGAATGGAAATAAACCATGGAGGCATTATTAATTCAAGGTGAGTAATTCATAAAAAAAAAAGGTTGTTTTGTGTGTGAACTGAAGTAATATTTTGAACTCTTTTTTTTCAGTACATCCAAAACAGCATGTGGTTCTTTCTGCTCGCTGAGATCCCATTAATATATATCTTCTTTTCCGCCCCTGCTTTGCAGGGAGGTGATGTCTGCCCCCAACTTGTTGAGGGTAGGAACAGCCGAAAACATTTTTGTGGAGTGTCAAGACTGCACAGGTGCAGACAAAAGGGTGGACATCCATGTGTGGAACCATCCGACCAAAGAAAAAAGGCTGGCAACTGCATCTGTGACGCTTACCAGTACAGATAACTTCCAGGCGCTGGTACAGATAATGGTAAATTATGCGCTATAACGCGGTTGCATTTTCTAAGATGATCTATTAATTAAAAAAATGCACATCATGTACACACCCTGCTCCTAATGCACTGTTTCTATTTCTTCATAATGATTCAGATCCCTACTGGAGACTTCAGTAAGGATCCCAGCATTAAGCAGTATGTGTATCTGCAAGCTCAGTTCCCTGACCGACTGCTTGAGAAGGTTGTCCTCGTCTCCTTTCAGTCTGGGTATATCTTCATCCAAACTGACAAGACCCTCTACACCCCCAACAGCAGAGGTGAGTTTATTCATTAATCAATAAATCAAGCAATATTTATCCATTAAGCCCCATATCACAAATTACAAATGTTCCAACAGGGACTGATTAGGAAAATCCCTCTCAATTAATCAGTGAAAAATAAAACGATATGACTTTAAGGTCACCTATTGTGCAAAATCCACTTTTATATGTATTTTATATATAAATATGTGTCCCCTTCGGAAAGTTTCAGGAATAAAGATTTGCTCTCTTTTTGTCCTGATCCAGCATAAAAACTGGTCTGAAAATGAGCTGATCAGATTAAGGGCACTTTTTTACGTCATAATGTATTTTTTGCTTGTGTAACCATTAGCCAATCACCAACCAAGGTAACCCCCCCCCCCCCCCCCTTATCACCTGAATCTCCTCCTAGAGCACCATTGAGTTATTTTTAACCAAATGTCTCTCAGAGGGGCGTGGGGAGGGGCTCCTTATTTTCATCTAAAGTAACAGACAGAAAATCAGCACTTTGGAAACAGGGCTGAAACAGAGGGGATTATGGGATGCTCTCCGAGGGCCTAAGATATTCTACAAAATAATATTTAAAAACATTAAAAATATATATATTTTTAGTTATATTTTTCATTAGTTTTACCAAAAATAACTTGATTTAATTGTATTTAAAATAACATTTCCAAATAAATAAATCCTTAGAATCTGCCTATTCAGTTTCTGTTTGAATGTGAAGGGTTAAATGAAAGAAGCTCCTTTAGCCGAGTTACTGTGAAGATAGGAGCTGTTGGTGGTCCTGCTGTAAATGGGCCCGCTACAGTAACTGAACGAGAGAGTAATGTCAAATGACAGTAGGCTACAATTGACCAATCATACAGTATCTTCCCTCTAAATGGGCTGTGAAGCTTTTCTTGTTTCCATAGTAACAACAAATTCCTGTCAACAGCGTAAACTCGCCTTCAAAATAAAAGCATGCCAAATTACACTTAAGACATACAACTGTAACGGGAAGTAACAAACACAATGCAATATCCTTTTCAATTTAAAAGAACACAGATTGGGTTATTTACAGGTGTCGTTTTGTGTGGTAGAGGGTCGCTTTCATTGATGCGTTTTGCACCCCGGGCCATTGTTTTGATATTCCGCTGAAGTATACGCTGTGACGTAATAACTTTTTGAGCATTTCTATTACAGTTTAGGAACTGGGGTAGTAACTATAGTAACGCAGTGTAGGCGGAGCCGTGACGTCATCTTCAATGAGAACCCCAGAAAAACAACACTTTAGCTGTTAGCCCTCAGAGCTCACTGCTCCTCATATCTGTTCAGAAAACTAGATAAAAGTTCAACAAGTACAAACCACAGACTGTCTGTGTCATGGCGAGTACAGTCGCTGGTTTATTTATGTCTGTAGGCCGTTGTTGTGAGTGTGGACGGTCGGAGCATACACTGCGTTAGCTTAGCCGATCTCCATTTAGAAAACACGCATTTTAAAAGGTTTTTCGCCTGCTGTCTGTCTGCAGACTTGTCAAAACATTAATTCATGTTTTTTACTAACTGGTATCAGTATTTTGTTACTTAGGCATCATCTTGAAACGTGTATTACAATTAAATCACGGTCAAATATGTTCATTTTGTTGTAGTTGTAGCCCCCTTGCCAGCGATTCTCTCTCTAGTTTAGCATACTCAGCCCGACTCAGCCTGGTTGTTCCTGGCCCAAGAACCACGATTTTATGGGGCCAGAAAAACTGTGAATTAGGACCCGCTAGCCGGTACTAGGTCAAGTGGAAACGCAACCAAAAACGGGCCGCTGACATCACAGCTCTCCTCGTTTTAGTGGAAACGCGCCATAAGCCTATAGCAGCATGACTAGGGGCTGGTCCAAAGTAAGTCTAACCCTAACCCTAACCCTAACCCTAACCTAACCCTCTGACTAGGGGCTGGTCCAAAGTAAGTCTAACCCTAACCTAACCCTCTGACTAGGGGCTGGTCCAAAGTAAGCCTGAGCCAGCCCCAACTATAAGCTTTATCAAAAAGTAAAGTCTTAAGTCCACTCTTTTTCTATGTCAGTTCATTACAGGATGTTTGCTGTTACTCCCCGTATGGAGCCCGTGGAGAGGGGTGACAACAACCAAGAGGATATTGCCATTGAGATTGTGGTATTGTTTTCCGATTTTTGATAAGCACATATACCAAGGCTCTTTGTATTAGAAATTCTTAATTCCCCGGAAGTTATCAAAATAAAAACACAGCCAACTTTGTGAGTTGTTGGGTTGTGTTCCTTTAGGAACACCTCTCCTATCACTTGCTACCCTCGAGTGCAGTGGTCTCCAACTTTTTTAGGATGAGAGCTACTTTCAAAAAATAAAACAAGTCGTGAGCTACTTTTACTCCTCTTTTTTTTTTCTTTTTTTTTTTGCTTTTGCAGTGTATATATTTAGGACATTTTAACATTATGCTTACCTTTAACCCTTCTGAGCTGTTTTGGGTCTTGTTCTGCCTTTCTACAAACATTTGTTCCGGACAATGGTGTTAACAAATCCGAGAAATTGTGTAGTCTGCTCAAAGTGCACCAGATTGATGTCTTTAACTTCAACATTTAAAAACTAAATTGTCCCGGGGGAGCATGCCCCCCGGGAGTATGTTAGGTCCATCCCCAGATAAAGCAGGTTCACATGGATAGGATACTAGATAAGTTTGCAAGGCATTATGCCTAGAGTTTGCTATGATTGAGGCTTCGTGTATGCATTGCGTAGATTATTTTAATTTTATTTCCCTTTTTTTTGTGTGTATTTTTTACATTTTGGATTTGCTTGGCGAGCTATTGAGGGCTCGCGAGCTTCCGGTAGCTTGCGATCGACGTGTTGGAGACCCCTGCTCTAGTGGTTGATTTGCTTATTAGCCAGCCACTTCCTTAAATTGTAGATAGATATATTTAAGGAGTAGCTGAAATTGAAAAAAGTCTCAATGGAGACAATGACCAAGCTCATGGAGACATGCATTAAATAGGGCGAAGCCTGCGAGCTAGTTCAGGCAGTCAACTCGAGCACCAATGATACATTAACACGTGACGCACCTGGTCCCTCTTACAACCAACCAAACACAATCTCCTAAATTTGCCGCTCTATTTAAGCCGCCAGATCTGCCTGCCTCTGCCTCGCTAATGCTGCTGCTGATTTGTTCACGTGCTACTGCTCACCTGTTTTTTTATATATTGTTATTTGTTAGACCCCTGAAGGCATCATTATACCATTGGATCCAGTCTCTTTGAGATCAGGGATCTACTCTGGAGAATACCGACTCGATGAAATTGTCAGGTTAGTAGTTTATCTTGTTTATGTTGGGTTCTCTACAATGAATTTCCAAGTTGCAAATGTAGTGTTTGAAAAAGAACTAACCAAAATGTCTTGTAAGAAAGACTTCCAAGATGATGAATGTAAGTGAAAAACACTGGATCAGAACGACAAACTGAAAATATAGGGTTGTGAGTATGACTATTTGTTATGTCAACAGAAGAAGTGGATGTTGAGTTTTACTTTCTGCAGGGCCGACCCTGACCAATTTGCTGCCCTAGGCAAGAGTTTAGTAAATAAATGAACAAACTTTTCAGAAGGTCAAAATATCTGTAGGCCTATTATAAATCCTGTTTTGATTGGTCTTATCTAATATTGTACTATTTTGAAATACAGGATTAGTGATTTTCATGATTTATAAGCTGTAATAATCACAATTAAAACAAAAAAGGCTTGAAATATTTCACTTTATTTATAATGAATCTAAGATATATGAATGTTTCATTTTCTGAAATAAATTACGGAAAGAAAGTTCTATGATATCGTCATTTTTTTGAGAAGCACCTGTAGAATCAGCTTTAGCATCTAACCAGATGGCAAAGAAGCAGTTAAGTGCATTGTAATATAGCATATTAAAGATAAAGGCTAAGGTATTCAGTATTTACAGTAATGACGAGCATTTTAACACTGATGTAAACTTTACACTATTGAACATACTTTAGACGGCATAAACTGTAAGGCAATAACATAAAGGCCTACAACTATAAACTAGCGAATACAATTCCTGAAGAAATTGCTAGTGGGAATGCTTTATGCTGAAAAGCTGACGCTAAACTGCTATGCTGAAATGTAATGCGTAAGAAGAAAGTGAATAATTTAGATTGAAATGATACATGAACACTGGGGGCTTGAATGTGTGATGAGAGAAGAAAAGAAAAGAAGAAAAGTAAAAAGGCTTGGAAAAGCAGCAGAATATTTGAACCGCAAACTTTTGAACTAACTTGATGGCGAATGATCTGTCGCCATGCCAACGGCATTTGATGACATCCCTTAATACGCTTAGATGCGTTGATGGCTGCATCGTTACCAAACCTGTGAAGTTTTGGGCTGTTTGGAGTATTTTCACTGAAGTTATGAGAAAACCATGTTTCAAGGCGAGCATTGTGTTGCCATGGCAACGGCATTTGATGAAATCTGAAAACTGTCCTGAAGATGTCTTCACGGCTGGACTGTTAGCACACATGTGAAGTTTGAGCACTTTTTGAAAATGTTCATAGGAGTTACAGCGACATCATGTTTTATGGCGAGGGATGCGTTTCCATGGAAACGGCATATGGTGAGATCTCAGATTTGGCGTAGAGCTGTTGAGGCATGGACTGGTGGTATACAAGTGAAGATTCGGGGACGATTGGACCTTGCCGATTGGACTTACAGCGACATCCTGTTTCATGGCGAGTTGTCTGTCGCCACGGCAACGGCATTTGATGACACCCCATAATACCTTGCTGTCACACTTTGGTACGTGTACCCTGTTTACGATACGATACGATAACACTTTATTGGTCAAATGAAGTCTGAAATTTGACTTGCATCACAGCAGCTCCATGTCCGACATCAACAGACAAGTATCCAGACACAATACATGAAACACAAACAACAAACATTTAACGTAACAGCACAATCAGTGAGAGAGAACATGCTCAAAGAACCTTCAGCGTGCATCTGACCTGGGATCAGCTCTGTGTTCACTGTGAGGATTGACTGATGCACAAAGGAGTGCTTCAGTCTGACTTTATTGAATGGTGGGACCCTGTATCTCCGATTAGATGATAGCAGTTCATATTCACTGGTCAGAACATGGTTTAGAGTCTCTGACAGGGTTGACCAACAATCTTTGAGCAGATTTTTAACAGGTGGAGCAGTTTTGATTTTAAAGCTGCTGACAAACACTTGTACCAGGTAGTATTGCAGTACTGCAGAATAGACATGATCACAGATGTAAAGAACAACAGAAGAATTTCTCTGCTCGCCCCAAAGGACCTGAGACGGCGGAGAAAATAAATTCTTTGTTTTGTCCTTTTGCTCAGATATCCAATGTGATCCTTCCATGACAGCAGGTGGTCAATCATTACACCCAAGTATTTGTATGAAACTCCCTGCTTGATTTCATCTGTATGGATGACCATGGGGACTTTATGGGAGTCAGATGGTGAGCCAAAAATGATTTCCTCAGTTTTCCTGGTGTTGATCTCCAGAGCATTGTTATCAGTCCACTCCACCTCCTGATGTACAGCCTGTTGGTGCAGCTCAGGGTCGTCTCTGTTACTGAGCAGAGATATTATTGCAGTATCATCAGAGTACTTAATGACTTGATGAATTGATTTGGTGTGTTGGTCCGACAATCATCAGTGTAGAGAGTAAAGAGCACAGCTGAACTCACGCAGCCCTGGGGGGGGGGCCTACATTGGTTGTGATGGCAGATGACAGGGTCTTGTTAACCTTCACAAGTTGCTCTCTACTAGTGAGGAAAGCAGCATAGCAGTAAATCAGGTATGGATTTACTTCCATTTTGGCCATTTTTGACACAAAGATGTCTGCTTGTATTGTGTTGAATGCTGATGAGAAGTCTAGGAAGAGGGCTCTTGCATAGGTGTTGCGTTTATCTAAATGTTTAGTGATGATGTGAACCAGAGTGGCCACAGCATCTTCCGTACCGGACCCTTGTTCATAGGCAAATTGGTGTGGATCAAGTTTGTCTTGTGTTGTACTGATAAGAAATCGGAGCAGAATTCTTTCTCGTGATTTCATAATCACTGAGGTGAGGGCTATTGGTCTGTAGTCCTTATGTTCTTTTGGGCATGGAATTTTGGGCAGCGGTTTGATGTGTGAAGTTTTCCATGACAGAGGGATGGTGTGCGTGTCAATAGAAGCCTGAAAGATGGGTTGCCTCCCTGGAGCCAGCTCAGTAGCAAAGTTTTTCAGGATGTGGAACAAGATTGCATTAGCTGCCAAAAATGTGTAATATGACTCAGGTAATAACATCACCAACCAGAAGGGCTACAAATAAACATGGGGCTATTACAACGACCTGCATTGACCACATCTATACTAACAGGCCAGAGCACTGCACTAAAGTGTTGTCACTCACAGTTAGCTTTAGTGATCATAATCTAGTGTATAGTACGCAAGACCAAAATACCTGAAGCTGGCTCCAAGATAAATGATAGAAGGTCTATTAAGGGGTTTAATCAGGAACAATTTGTAGAGGAGGTAAAGAATGTGCAATGGTTTGATGTTTGCCATGAGGGAAACCCAGAAAAAGCACTGGGAGTATTTATGAAGTCTTTCATGGGGATTGCCGATCAGCATGTTCCTATGAGAAAATGGTCTGCCCGGTCAAAGTGTGCACCTCGGTTGAATGACGAGATGAGAAGTTTAATGGAGGGAATACTACATGCAGGAAATCAGTGATTCTACGAATGATGGAAAGAAGTTATGGAAAATATTGAAGAACATAATGGGGAGGAACTCAAACATGCATCCTTCCTTTATAGAAACCGAGGGTACATTCATTACCAAGCCAGCAGATATTGCAAATCATTTTAATGATTATTTTACAAATAAAGTAGATAAGCTGAGGAATGCCATGGGTGCAGTCGAGGACACAGTGTCACATCACATCATTAAAGATCGTATCATGAGGGAAAAGCAGTGCATGTTTGAATTCCACAATGTTACAGAAGAATATGTTGAAAATATGCTTTTACATCTGTCCGATGATACATCTCCTGGGATTGACAACTTGGATGGTAAACTGCGCAAAATGACGGTCAAATACATATCCAACCATTGAGTCACATTTTTTATAAAAGTTTAGAGCAAGGCGTGTTGTACCCCGAGATCTGGAAGGAAGCCAAGGTTATCCCATTACCCAAGGATAAAAGAAAATCCTTTGCTGGTTCCAATAGTCGACCTATAAGTCTCCGCCCAGTGTTAAGTAAATTCATAGAAAAAATAGTATACACCCAAATTCAATACTGCTTTTCAAGTAACAATCTGACAACGAACTACCAACATGCCTGTAGAGATGGTCACTCTACAAGTACAGCACTTGCACAAATGACCGACGACTGGTTAAAGAGCATGGATGATAGGAGGCTTGTAGGAGCTGAGATGTTAGACTTTAGCACAGCTTTCGATGTAATCGATCACAGTCTGCTGCTGAATAAACTCAAATGCTATGGCTTTGGTTCTGTTGCTATGGCTTTGGTTCTGTTGCTATGGCTTTGGTTCTGTTGCTATGTGTTGGATGGAGAGCTACCTGACTAGGAGAAGGCAGCGAGTGTTTTTCAATGAGAGCTTTTCTGAAAGTAAGGTGTTGCAGTGTGGGGTCCCATAGGGGAGTTCGCTTGGGCCTTTGTTGTATTCTATATTCACAAATGACCTTCCTTACGTATTAAATAAGTCCAGTGTAATAATGTATGCTGATGATTCCGCAATGTACAGTACAGCATCAACATGCAGTGAGTTAAACTATCTCCGTCGCTGCCCCCTCCCTCTGGAACTCACTCCCACAACCCATCAGAGACTGCACCGACGTCACCACCTTCAAAAAACTCACAAAAGCTCACCTCTTCAATCTGGCTTTTAATGTGTGATTGTTTTTGTATTATTTGACTTTAACTTTAACTATATATGTATTTGTTGTTCCTTTCTTCTCTTTTCTTTTCTCTTCACTATTATCTGTAAAGCATCTTTGAGCACCTGTAAAAGCGCTAACAAATTAAATCTATTATTATTATTATTATTATTTCTATTATTATCTACTTAAAATAGAGATTAAAGCCATAGCAGACTGGGTCAACAATAACAAACTGGTACTCAACATTGCAAAAACAAAAGCAATGGTGTTCGGATCCAGACATATGTTAAGCAGCAATCCTCAATTAAGCCTGACACTGGCTGGTCAGCCAGTGGAACAGGCAAACGAGACTAAATTGCTTGGCATTGTTCTTGATTCTGGTTTACGGTCGACAAAGCAAATTGACAGTATCGTAACTAAAATGGGAAGGAGCATAGCTGTGGCGAGAAAATTTACAAAGTATGTAACACCAACCACTTTGAAACAAGTCATTCAGTCTCTGGTTTTGTCACATCTTGAGTACTGTCCGGTCATATGGTCATCAGCAGCAAAAACATATTTACAGAAATTACAAATAGCTCAAAACAAGACTGCCAGATTAGCTCTCCACTGTTCGAAGCGCACTCATATTGGAGTTATGCATAGAAACCTATCATGGCTTCCGGTTGAGAAATGTCTGCAATCTCGTGTTATCACTTTTCTAAAAAAATTACAATTTAGCAAAAGACCACTGTATTTTTATGATCAAATAGTTTACACAAGAGACGAGCATGACCATAAGACTAGACAAGCTACATCAGGCCATCTACTGGCACCTAAACCCAGGACACATCTTCTGAAATCTTCTGTGTCTTATAGAGCTATAAAGGAATGGAACTCTTTGCCAAACTACCTTGCTGACATAGAGTCCAGAGCCTCTTTCAAGAAGAGATTGAAGGGCCATCTACTAATGACCATGTACCCTTGTGAGCTGAGAACCCTAATTTAATTTGATCGCATGTTGTTGATGATATTGGTGATGTTGTTAATGATGTCAGGACTTATGTCCTAAATGTTGCTGTATTATTGTTGTATTGTTTTAAGTGTCGGACCCCAGGAAGAGTAGCTTTTGTCGAGAGCAAAAGCTACTGGGGATCTTTAATAAACATAAACATAATAAGCTTAGATGCATTGATGGCTGCATTGTTACCAAACCTGTGAAGTTTTGGGCTGTTTGGAGTATTTTCACTGAAGTTATGAGAGAACCGTGTTTCAAGGCGAGCATTGTGTTGCCATGGTAACGGCATTTGAAGAAATCTCAAAACTGTCCCGTAGATGTCTTCATGGCTGGACTGTTAGCACACATGTGAAGTTTGAGCACTTTTTGAACATTTTCATAGGAGTTATACAATACATGAGGAGGTTACATTACTCTCTCTCTTCTCTTGATCACCCTCTCTCCCTTCTCTCTCTCTTCTCTCTCTCTTCGGCATATGATGATGACACCCCATAATTGACGTAGAGCTGTTGAGGGCAGGACCGTTAACCTTTATCTGAAGTCTGCTGCTCTGAGCATGTCAGTTGGAGTGATGACATCATCGTGTTCCATGGCACAGCTGTTTATAGTTGAGCTAACGAGGCGTCCAGAGATCAGAGGTTTCCATTGTTCTGAATGAGAGATAAACCTCTTACATGTGAACGTTTTGTGGAAGAACCGTAACAGATATCTGTGAAATTTCAAAACGTGAAGCATCTCAAGGAAGTTGAGTATCTGAAGTGTAATTTTTGGCTGTTTAACTAAAGGTGTGCGGCTGCTACCGTGAGGAAATATCAGCCTGAAATTACCATGGGCTTTAATGGAGGCATGTTGAAAGTTTTTGTCACTTAATGCCCTCAAGAGGCATTTTGTTTAATTATTTTTTGCTTAATTATTTGTCATTTTTCAAGCTACGAGATGTTTTCCTACATTTGTCATGAAAAATGATGTCTCAGGAATGTAGGGTTTGTGAATTATGGCAGTTTAAAAAAAATATATGAAGGCAAATTTCAAGATTTCCTCCACTCTACAGTAGCTGTGACATCATGCACTCTAGTTAATGTTAAAATCTGAAGAAAACCTCTTTAACAAGGTCTGAACAATGTTTAATATCTCTAAAAGTAAGAATCAGATTTAAAAGTTGTGTTACACGAATAATGTCAGAAAGATGTGTAATATTTTAAAGTTGGAATGAGGTTTCTGAATGAAAGTATGGATGAACAGTAAGCAGTTGAAGTCGCATGAAGATTTGTTGAAGTCTGAAGAATTTCTCCATTGACTTCCATGGTAAAAATGTGATGAATTATGGGATGTATCTCTGGAATTATGAAAGTTACGAATGAAAAAAGTATATATATAAATACTGATAAACCAACAAGTTTGGATTTCAAATTATACATAATGTGCCTACATGATGAGACAGACTAACAGGATAAACTAGATTGCAAAAAGGGCCATCTTTGCTTTGAATGCTAAATCTACTATAGAGATCATGCAATTTAAACTTTTACATTTCACATCTGAATGTACTAAAGTAGCACATTTACTTTCTGGCTGAAATGATTAAGGATTGATAGCACAGTCTTCTTGTAGTCATTATATTTTCATCTCACAATAGTTAATTGATTAATTTCTTTATCTATTACAATCCAAACGTAACTGTAATTGTAAATGGACAGATTCAACAGAAATAGGCCAACATTTTTTCCCTATGAACTGTACAGTCAAACGAATTCGCGGAAAAATACACAATACTTTTACTTCCTACTACGGTACTAACCTGAACACGTTTCATTTTAGACCTTTAAAGTATTTCTGTGGTGACTGCTCTCTGTAGGGCACAAATAATTATTTTCAGCAGCACATTTTTATATATTTCATTTTCATTCTAATAATGTTTTAAAGATACGTTTTAATCTGATGTTCGTGTAACTTTTTTAGGATGTTTATTATTTCAAATAATGTTCCTATAAGGTTTAAGGTTAACTAAGACATAACGTTTTAACTGCACAATACAATTAAACACATTAAAGATGTTCTTTATAAAATGTTCCCTCAATGTTAAATGATAACAAATAAACAACATTCTCCAAGCTAAATTCTGAAAATGTTTTCAGGATGTTATTGAGGCCCGAGATGACAGAAACTGTTTTATAAAATGTTCCTTTAATGTGATATGTTAACAAAGGTGGAACATTTTGCCTGCAACATTCTAAGGATGTGTTTTGGACGTTGTTGGGGTAACACATTAAAGATGATCTTTATAAAACGTTCCCTCAATGTTACATGATAACGAATGAAGAACATTCTCGAAGCAACATTCTGAATGTTTTCAGGATGTTATTCTTTTTTTATAAAACGTTCCTGTGATGGAAAATATTAACACGATCATGGTCAACGTCAGATTTATTTCTAGAGCAATTTAAAAAACAAACTTGTTGCTTTTGTTTGAAAAGGATGTTTTAAAAAAAAGATGATGTCACCATATTTTCCGTATGGTTCCCAGAATGTTCTTCTGAAAGGTAGGATAATGTTCTTTAAAAACATTCTTGAAATGTTTGGTGATAACCTTCTTAAGATGTTTTTGATAACGTTCTTAAGATGTTTTTGATAACCTTCTTAAGATGTTTTTGATAACCTTCTTAAGATGTTTTTGATAACATTGTTAGAACATTATGCCCTACTGTTCTTAAAACGTTTTCTGCGGGACATTTTAGTTTGGTTCCCAGAATGTTCTTCTGAAAGGTAGGATAACGTTCTCTAAAAACATTCTTAAAATGTTTGGTGATAACCTTAAGATGTTTTTGATAACATTCTTAAGATGTGTTTGATAACATTGTTAGAGCATTATGCCCTACCGTTCTTAAAACGTTTTCAGCGGGACGTTTTATTTTGGTTCCCAGAATGTTCTTCTGAAAGGTAGGATAACGTTCTCTAAAAACATTCCTAAAATGTTTGTTGATAACCTTCTTAAGATGTTTTTGATAACATTGTTAGAACATTATGCCCTACCGTTCTTAAAACGTTTTCAAAGGGACGTTTTATTTAGGTTCCCAGAATGTTATTCTGAAAGGTAGGATAACGTTCTTTCAAAACATTCTTAACATTTTTGGATTAAAAATGAATTAAAACGTCCATTTAAAAACGTTTTAAGAATAGTAGGGCATAATGTTCGAACAATGTTATCAAAAACATTTGAAGAATGTCATCACAAAATATTTTAAGAATGTTTTTAGAGAACGTTATCCTACCTTTCAGAAGAACATTCTGGGAACCAAAATAAAACGTTCGCTGAAAACGTTCTAAGAACAGTAGGGCATAATGCTCTAACAATGTTATCAAACACATCTTAAGAAGGTTATCAAAAACATCTTAAGAAGGTTATCACCAAACATTTTAGGATTTTTTTTAGAGAACGTTATCCTACCTTTCAGAAGAACATTCTGGGAACCAAAATAAAACGTCCAGCTGAAAACCTTTTAAGAATCGTAGGGCATAATGTTCGAACAATGTTATCAAAAAGATCTTAAGAAGGTTATCAAAAACATCTTAAGAAAGTTCTCAGAATGTTTTTAGAACCAAAAATGTCTAGCTGGGTTGTCACTTCTCTAAATTTGTATTTAAACGTTGTGTGTTTCTATGTTTAGTCTCGGACTGTGGAAGATCGTCACAAAGTTCTGGAGCAACCCACAGCAGAAATTTCAAGCAGAGTTTGAGGTCAAAGAATATGGTGAGTCTCCCATTACAGTTACATCTAACACTGCACTGTAACTCTTATTCATGTATTTTATACCTGTGTTATCCTGTGTTATTATCTTTTTTTGATCCTGTTTTTGTTTTCCGCTACACTATTTCTTAATGCTCTTAATGTTTTTCATTTTTGTAAAGAACTTGACTTGCCTTTTGTTGAAAGGTGCTATATATCTTGTCTTGGATTTAATTGGTAAAACCATAAATATCATTTTTCAGTGCTTCCCCGTATTGAGGTTAAACTGAATCCTACGAGCTCTTTCTTCTACGTGGACGACCAAGAGCTCACAGTCAACATTAAAGCCACGTAAGAGAAAGTTCTTGTTTTGTGGCTTTAGAGACTGTTTGATTGGTGGATTGATTGTAGGAATGAATGCAGGTTGCTGTTTAGAGCTTTGGTTGACGCTCTTGCTCTTTTAGTTTATTTTACCGTTTGTTTTTACTTTATTTAAAATAACTCTGTTTTGATTTATACTATTCCGTCTCTTTGATTTAGGTATTTGTTTGGTCAAGAGGTGAATGGGATGGCCTACGTTGTGTTTGGGGTCATACATGATGGTCAAAAGAGGAGCTTTCCCAGTTCTCTTCAGAGAGTGCAGGTGAGCACATTCTACACTTACTGTATTTTACATGTGTTTTGGAAGAGTCTAATACTCACAAAATGTGTAGGATTTTTCCTCCAACTCCAAGATCGACAGTTAATTCACTTAATATGTTGCATTCACAGATATTATGTATTCAGCGTGTTGAAAATGTATCACAATGGCAAAAATGGTGGTGACAAAACACATTATTGTGATGATGTTTTAATTGAGAGACCCTTAGCAGCAGGAAATTACATTTTCTACGTTGAAACCCAGAATTTACAAGTTCAGTAAAGTACGATCAACCGTTCACTGTAACACTATACTACTATGTTACATTAGATTGAGAGAGGTGTTGGAGCTGTTACGCTGAGGAGAGAGCACATCACAACGACCTTCGGAAACATTGAAGAACTGGTGACGGAATCCATATTTGTAGCTGTCAGTGTGCTAACGGAGAACGGTAAGAAAGAGACTAAGACTATTCCCAAATAAGACGGACAGAGTTGGAAAACATAAATATATAAAGATAGGATATGTTTTTTCAATTTATATTTGAGTGTTGTACGTCTTTTAAAAAATTGACCTTGAGTCTCTATAATAAACCTGATGATGATGTATCCACTTGAAAGTGACCACATTGAAAGATATAATTACATTATAAACAAAATAATCTTTAATCTGTTTTGATTTGATTTGTTTCTGCATCTATTAACAGGTGATGAAATGGTGGAGGCAGAGTTGAGAAATATTCAGATTGTCGAATCACCTTACACCATCCACTTCAAGAAAACTCCCAAATATTTTAAACCAGGAATGACCTTCGAAGTTGTGGTAAAGTACTTGACATTAACTTTATAAAGTACTATAAAAAAGTACATTATAATAACATAAGCAAAAGTATGGCTATATCTCTAATGTATTAAGAACTGCCATCACAGAAAATGTTTCATTGCTGAAAAAAGTGACTATTTTTTTTTGTTATTGTTGAAACGTGGTCGTTGTTCTCAAGTCCAGGAGGAAGTTAAATAAGAGACAATGTAGTCTCGAAAAGGTTGAAATGGGTACTTTGATTAAGTAACGTGGTTTTGAAACAAACAGAGCAATTCAGGAACACAGCGCCATGTTCGTGGGGGGAAGCAGAGAGGGCGAGAAAACTCTGTCTTCTCTGTGGCCGTTTCTCAATCGCGAGGATACTGGCTTGGTAGTCGCATACTTCAAAGTCACTTCCTTCAGAAACGAAGCACATATACTTCCAAGCCACGGCTTCGGAAAACAAAGAAGAATGGAACAGGCTGACAAGTGTGCCACTCTCTCTAACGGTTTCAACATAAACTGTACCGAAAATAAATACCTCACGATGTCTATCTAATTATGATCTTGCTTTACTTTCACGGAACACATTTTTGGTGATAACAAATGCAACAAAGTAACATATTTACCAAAACATGTTCTACGCCACTACATACTTACATTTAAATGTGTGCTGTGCTGCGTCGGGTTCAGCCATTCTCCGCAAGGGTTTTTTAAATTGGTCCGTGCGCAAAGCACTGTGGGGATTTGAAGGACGCGAAGTCTACCCATGTGTAGCCTCGAAATTACCCCCAAACCAAGGACGTGGCCTCGGTGGAATTCCAAGTATGCTGGAGATTGGAACAGTCCTTCGGCGGAACTCGATGACGTAGTATCCTTGAAATATTGGCTTGGAAGCCAGTTTCGTCGTGATTGAGAAACGGACTGTGTGTATCTGTTCCCTAGCTCCTCCTCTCAATGGCGGCTCTGACGAAAGGGGGTCCTCCCGCCTCATGTTCTTCAGTGTCCGATATGACGTAAATCAGAGGATTTAGACGTTGTGTGTTCATTGTATAACTCCACATGCCTTTTCTCCTCACACACTCATTCATGACTTTTTATTTAATGCATTTTAACGGCTGTAATCATTGTTAACGTAAAACCGGAAGTGACGTCATTGTTGACTACGGAGAAGCCTTTCAATAAAGCTTTTCAAAATAAACTGTACATTCATTTAGCAACAACGTTAGCCACGAGCCAATTTAAGATTAGAGTATGTTTAAACTAAGTTACGTCATTCAACATTGATTTTAATTTCTTACATTATGAAACCTATACTTTACTTCTATCTCGCTATATTATATGAAAATAACAGATCATAGCAATTTTTCTGTCATGGATTTTAATTATGATTCCAGAGAAATTGAGAAATGTACCCGTTAAGCTTTTGTTTCACCATAAACAATCTAAGCCATAATGTTTAGTTATTAGGACTTAGTTTTGACCTTTATAAGATGTGGTCTAATAAGACAGTAAAATATCTTTCTGATTGTTGAACTGTTTTTGTCGGTGTTGGCAGGTCGAAGTTGTGAATCCTGACAACACTCCGGCACAAGGTGTTGCTGTTGTGGTTGAACCAGGCACCGTGATTGGCTTCACCGCAAACAATGGCATGGCAAGGCTAACAATCAATACAAGGGACCCACAGCTAACGATCACTGTAAGTCTCTTAAAAATTCATACAGGCACCACAGGCCGCTTTTCAAATGTAAGCTTTTAACATTTTTGAAATTCATTTTTTAAGGTGAATTCAAGCAGATGTTTTTGTTTCTTTATAGCTCATTGCTTTACTTCCGCTTCTTGCACATTTAATTGGCGGTATGTAAATGGTGAAGCTTATCTTCATCGTAGCCATGATAAAGATGGAATAGGAAAGACTCATGTCTTTTTCAGTAATATTTATTTAACCATGTGTATGCTTATGTGTTTCTTTAATTTCAGGCAAAGACGAATAATCCTCATATTTCATTGAGCAGACAAGCATCAGCCACCATGAAAGCTCTCCCATATATTACCAAAAGCAAAAACTATATCCACATAAGTAAGAGACCAGGGTTGGGAATCTTTTTGTATACCACTTTGGTATATTTGTAACATTTAATTTTTTGAATCACGGTTTGATTCTAAATTGATCCTCAATCAACTGCATAGAGGTGCTAATTTAGAAATAGATCCAATCAGCCTTTCGCTTATTATGGCTGTTTGGCAAATTACGGTGTGAAAGTAGAGTGAAGCGTGTATGAAATGATTTGGTTTTATTATTAAAGAAATTATTTAAAGTTTAGGTTGAGGATGCTTTGGACGGTATTGAGCCAAATAGCTAGAACATAATTTGTCTGGAAAAAACATGCTCTTCCTACATTTTTCACTTTTATATAATAAATTAATCTACGACTCTCTTGCCCTAGAATAACTGTCCATCAGAAGAAATGTAAAATATCATTGTTTTATGGGGAGAAAATGTACTGCAATGCTCTACTTTAGAAATACTTGAGATACTGCAATCAAAACATGTCATATTTGCAGGTGTGGATTCAGTTGATGTAGAATTAGGAAATAACCTGAGAATCACCCTCCACCTCAACAGGCGGGAAAGTCATGACTGTGACATCACATACCTGGTGAGAGAGGTTTGAAATCTGTGCATGTGAGGTTAAACTACCCTTATTGTTGTGTCCATCAAGTTGTGTAGTGCAGTATACACGCTCATGTGCAATACGTGCTGATATATAAGTCTGTGTCCCTCTAGATCATGAGCAGAGGTCAGCTGGTGCTAAAAGGCCGATACAAGACAGGAGGTCAAGTACTGATCTCCCTGATGGTTTCCATTACCAAAGACATGCTGCCATCGTTCCGCATCATAGCCTATTACCACACAAATGGGAATGAAGTGGTATCAGACTCTGTTTGGGTGGATGTAAAAGACTCCTGCGTGGGCTCAGTGAGAGACGCAATACAAAACACACACAAGCTGATTTATTTATTACTGTATTCATCTGACATTTTCTAATGTAAGCGACTGGTTGAACAAATCCAAACTGTATGTGTAATTCATTGACCTCACCTTCACATTTAGCTGAAGCTGGAAAAATCGAGACCCGCTCCATCCTATGGGCCTCGCAGGGTGTTTGGTCTGAAGGTTACAGGAGACCCAGGGGCCATAGTGGGACTGGTGGCAGTGGACAAAGGCGTTTATGTCCTTAACAACAAGCACCGCCTCACACAGAAAAGGGCAATTTATTTAAATCATATTTTTCTTGCATTCATTGCATGATTACATTTCTAATGACATATCAGAATTGTAATGTGAGTTTCCAGATCTGTCTACCTCTTACCTCTTGTTTATTTATTTGTGTGTGAATGACTTTCACTATGCTCAGGTGTGGGATGTTGTGGAGAAGTATGACACAGGTTGCACACCAGGTGGAGGGAAGGACGGTATGAGTGTATTCTACGACGCTGGGCTGCTGTTTGAGTCCAGCACGGCTTCTGGGACTCCCTACAGACAAGGTGACACTACTTTACTCTCCCCTTCCCTGAACATAGTTTTAGGCTACAATAGGATACAAATTAATCTCTAAGAAGAAAGGTGAGCACATAGACCTTTATTTATCACCGTCAGTCAAATGCTGAGCATATTTGGTTCAGGATCTTTTTACTGCTCCCCTTTATGGTCATGCAGATTTTTTAGGTCTCTCTAAATGGTTTGTTGCTGTTTACATACTTTGTAAATATTTTAGTGCTAAAAAAATATTGTATGATAGAAAAATGACATATACTTTAAATATGGAATAAAAAAACTAGAACTGTCAGATACTTCCTGGGGTATTTGTTTGTAGGACATGTGTCTTTAGCTGAACTGTCCTTGTTATTAGTCAGTTTTAAAACCACCTTTAGCACTTGTAATCTAAAAAAGCATTTATATAATAACAATTTCACAAATGAAACGTTTAATGATATGTCGTTTTTTATAGTTTTTTATATTTATTTGACCATCTATGTTTCTTAGTTATTTAATTAGCTGGTTTTACTGCGCTGTTAGGGTACAGTTTTATTATTATGCTACTGTGTTTGTTGTATTGTTATAACTCTGGCACAACAATTTCCTTAGGGATAAATAAAGTCCTATCTTATCCCACATTTGCTGACCTCACACCCTGTTCACGTTTCCTACCAGATAAATCACCTCCCTCTGATTTTAAAAGTTCCATAACAATTATACAATGCTTAAAGTAGGTTAAATATGGTTGAGTTCTGTAAAATATTTGGTCTCTGTTGCTTATTTCAGAATTGAAATGTCCGGCACCAAGCAGAAGGAAACGAGAGACAACAATCATGGATGTCAGAACTAGCTTACGTAAGAACCATAACTCTATATACAAAGCAATAACCTAATTTCCTGTTATCTTCTGTCTGAGGGGAAACCTTCAGGTCTTAAAAGGAAAACCAACACATAATTGCCATAAATCTCTAGGTGAGGAGGATGACAAAAGTTACATTGACAGCAATGAAATTCTTAGTGGCACCAAGTTCCCTGGAAGTTGGCTGTGGTCAGATATCACACTTCCTGCTTGTCCTGGACGTCCTGGACAAAACCCATGGTAAGTCAACCGACATATACACAACAAAATCACTAACTTCAATTATGACACCACCAAGATTTAAGCCTACACATATCTCTCAAAGATTTAACACCATTCTTTGTTTCAGTGATACCACATCAGTGACTAGAAATTTTCCACTGCCAGATTCAATCACCACCTGGCAGTTTACTGGCATTAGTCTTTCAACTACTCACGGTGAGAATTCAGTGACTGAAAGCTGTTTCATTGAGTCATCTAACCTTGTCTATGTAATCACTTTTTATTGTCCCTCTCATCTGAAAGGAATCTGTGTTGGTGATCCGTTAGAGGTAATTGTCCGGAAGGAATTCTTCATTGATCTCATGCTGCCATACTCTGCTGTCCGTGGAGAGCAGCTGGAAGTTAAGGCAATTCTGCACAACTACAGCCCCAATCCTGCAACTGTAAGTCTGTGTTACATACAGTAAAAGAGGCAAGAGAACATTAGACTAAAATGCAAAATCAACAGTAAATATTCAACTGACATACTGTATCAAAAAAGAGAGTGAATGACCTTCCTACTCTAGACTTTGATAAGTGTAATACCTGCTCACATGGTGGTTGGCCTGCACCTATTGTTTTCCAACCCATTTTAGATTGAATTATTACCCCTACCTGCATGACGAAAGTTTGACATAGCACCCTACGATTGCGTCATGGATGTAAAAAGATAATGACACCCTCCCCATCTAAACAATACTCTAGTAATACAATGATGTAGCTTGGGAAAACAACGATAGGGGCCGTCAAATTCATTTTTCGTGGGATGAAAATCCCCCAGGTGAAGCTCTGATGCTGCGTCAATGCTTCTTTCATGTGGAGGTGGACATGGTCAAATCTAATTCATGGATGAATAAAGAGAACTGGATACCGTGTGGGAGGCGGGGCATCGTTGTCTGAACTGGGATGGAAAAACAATAGATGCGGTTCACCTCAGCAGCGGGAAACCTTACTGCAATATTTACAGTGTGCCTTTTATTACCCAGATCAGATTATCCTGTAGAAAACTGTGTAAATCATCAAATGTTAATTAAAATCAAGTATGCATTATCGTTAGCTGACCCAAAATAAAACTGATGTAATCCTATTATATCCTCAATAATAGTCTTTATCTTTGAGCAACTTCACAATCTCCAGTCCATCTTTGTCCTGTTCTCAAGGTGCGGGTTGATCTGATTGAGGAGGATTATGTGTGCAGTTCGGCTTCAAAGCGTGGAAAGTATCGCCAGGAGGTCCGAATAGGGGCTCAAACTACACGATCTGTGCCCTTCATCATCATTCCCATAAAAGAAGGAGAATTCCTCATTGAGGTCAAAGCTGCTGTTAACGCTTCGTTACTAAAGGATGGAATTATGAAGATTCTGCGGGTGGTGGTAAGAAAAAGACAACCCACTCTCTTCAGTCTGCGTACAAATGACACGACTTTACACATTGGAAATGCCTGCAATAGATACGCAGAAGTCCGATTTTGCGTGCATATGATATGCTAACCATTCCCTCTGAGATCTGAGGTCGAGTTTTGCGTGCATATGATACGCCACGTTTCGTGCCTGCACCACTTATTTTTGTCCGGTCGGGTCTTGGTAGACCGGAAGCTGTGTGGTTCATAAAAACATGTTCTTACTCGATACCAAGCCACGATTGTTGTTTTTATTTTAAATTGTATAATGTCTGACTTTTAGTTACACCTGAACTATGTTGAAGTAAAAAACTTGGGTCACAGCTTCCTCAACAGTGAACAAGACATCTATCAATATGTGTGTATACCTCCACCATTAATCATATTCTGCAATTTTCTTATACTATCTACATACATCTTATAAGAGTATAATACTATGTATAATATCAGTTAAAATAAGTGCTTCAACATAGTTAACATTGCTGTAGGTATACACACATATTGATAGATGTCTTGTAATGCACTGTTGAGGAACCTGCGACCCAAGTTTTTAATTCATTGCATAAGTACACCGTTTGTGAATTTGATATGTCAATAAACCTTAGAAAATCTTGAAATCTTGAACGGGATGTGCAAAATAGTCATTATATACAGTATTTAATTAACTATTAGTAGAGAATAACGAGTAATGAATATACTTTATAGGGATCCTATTAATATCTAATAATAAAAATAATAAAATTCAATAACGTGCTTTAACCACCAGGTGTCCCTTTATATCAGCTGTGCACCGTTATGGTGTAAATACAGCCTATCTACCAATTGGATCAAATATAAAAGTCAGATGTATTGTGTGAAAAGAAACGTAAGATGTTGTTTAATTGCTGATATATTTATGATCCACGTCACGTTTTCAGTGTTGGCGGCAGTTCTTCCTGTTTGTCTAGAAGTCTTCTCATCAGGGCTCTATAAATAGAGAACTACGGCAGATATGTAATATTTAATGCAGCCAAACCGTGTATTACAATGCCGTTATGTGATGACTTTCAAAGAGAAAAGCAAGCACACTCGGAATAAAGTATTATTTTATTTTTAAAAATGTTTTCGAATTTCACTTCGCATAAACACCATCTCCCAACGTGCATTACTAAACCATCCAATCACCGAGCTGAGGATCTTGCCTACGTCTGTTTCCGGTATTGCTTATGACGATGTGATGTGAAATGTTGGATGTGAGACTGGGTTGGAGAATTGCACAGGGGAAAATAACGTATCTATGCCACAATTTTAGATGCGGATTTTGCTAAACGAATACGTTTGCGCTGTGGACCAACACTATAAATTGGCGGGGTAGCAATAAAGATAACACCATTAAACAGTTACACAACATAACAGAAATAATATCGATAGCAGCATCCCTAGCAACCACCTTGGTAACAATGAACACGTTGTATGTACCCAATTTCCTGAAGTACTCTTAGTAATAACTAGCAAACTAAAGATCATGTGCATCCACTGCACACATAATCTGAAATAAAAACTCATATTTCTCGCATCAAATGACATCAAAACGCATTTTAATGGCCAAACTGACCTTAAAATAGGCCTTTTGCACCGAGAATAAAACGAAGGTCGGCCATGTATTTTGTTTTGAAGATCATAGCCTATTACCACACCGTGCACCGTTATGGTGTAAATATAACCTATCTACCAATTGGATCAAATATAAAAGTCAGCCGAATTAGTGTTGATACTGCAAGGAGACGTATTGTGTGAAAAGAAATGGAAGATGTTGTTTAATTGCTGATATATTTATGATCCACGTCACATATTCAGTTTCCGTGGCTGTTCTTCCTGTTTGTCTAGGAGTCTTCTCATCAGGGCTCTATAAATAAAGAACTAAGGCAGATGTGTAATATTTAACGCAGCCGAACTGAACTGTGTATTACAATGCCGTTATGTGATGACTTCCAAAGAGAAAAGCAAGCACATTCGGAATAAAGTATTATTTTCTTTTTTTAAATGTTTTTCGGATTTCATATCACATTAACACCATATCCCAACATGCATTGCGGCTAAACAATCCAATCACCGAGCTTCTAGCTTGGGTAATCAGTTCAGTGGGTATCACGATGATGCTCGAAATGTCACTTATAGGCCTACGTCTGTTTACGGTGATTTTATTTTGAAATTCAGTTCCTGAGGAACGGCTAAAAAGCCAGAGAATAAAAACAAGGATAATTGTGTGATATTGTTGAGTAAATAACAGTGAGTTATTAAGAAAATAATAACGAATTAGAAGGAAAAAAAGATTTTAAAAAAATACAGATGTCATTATTCTGAGGCTCTGAGCCCCATTTCTTTCACTCACAGACGGCAAAAAAAAGTCTGACATTATACGATTTAAAATAAAAACAATAATTGTGGATACATATTGAGTAAGAACCGGTAAGAACATGTTTTTATGAACCACACATCTTCCGGTCCACCAAGACCCGACCGGACAAAACGTGTCGTATCATATGCACACAAAACTCGGCCTCAGAACTCAATGGGAATGGTTAGCGTATCATATGCACGGAAAATCGGACTTCTGAGTATCTATTGCACGCATTTCCAATGTGTAAAGTTGTGTCATTTGTACGCAGACTGAAGAGAGTGGGCTGGAAAAAGACCACATGTCTTGGTTTTTTTCCTACACCATGTGGAATCGTTCTCTTATTGCAGTACAATGTTCAAGCTGAAAAAATAGAACTTATCCGAGTGTTACATTATGGATGCAATATTCTTGTAACTACTTTTAGTTTCAAGCAACAAGCCGTTTACAAATCATTTAAAAACCTCAGTTTGAATACAATCAGTTTAATAACGTGACAAAGCTACAGTTACGGGTATGAGAGAAATAGTCTGGTAAAGTCAGTTTTGGTAAACTGTCATGTTTATGAAATGCATCTTATTGAATATTAATATCTTATTTAAATTTGGACCATATTTGACTTTGTTAAACAACAGCAAAGAGGATTACTCAAAAAGTTATGCAAATTATTGTGATTTCTAATGTTTGTCCTAACTGTTGTTTTTCCAGCCTGAAGGTGTACTAGTAAAAGATCCTAAGATTGTAATTCTAGACCCCACTAATAAAGGTGTAGGTGAGTTACCTTGAAGAATGACATGGCTGCATTATATAGTATAGTGGTGTATCAACATTATGTTTTTATCTTTTGCTAATTGATGCTGCAACTTGCCCACTGTTTCTCCCTTTAGATGGTGAACAAGAAGAAATTCTCAACAGTGGAATTGCCATGACAGATTTGGTTCCAAACACACCAACAATCACACAGATCTCTGTGACAGGTGGGACATAATGCCATATAGGGGATTGATATGTGATATGTACAATGGAAACGATATATACAATTGGTATACATTTGTATTGTTCTTATTGGGAAATATCTATCGATCTATCTATCTTGCTTCGTGGTTTCTTCTTGTTAATTTATAACGTTTTGTGTTTCTTTTCTGTCTGTCTGTGTTCATTCAGGGAGAGAACAAGTTTCTGCCCTCTTGGAGAATCCTGTTAGCGGGAACTCTATGGGTACTCTCATCAAACAGCCCTCTGGCAATGGAGAGCAGAACATGATGAGCATGACCCTACCTGTCATTGCAGCCGCATATTTAGACAAAACCAACCAGTGGGAAACTGTGGGCTTTGAGAAACGTAATGAAGCACTCCAACACATCAAGACTGGTAGGGTCACTGATGCATTGATTGTGTGACCATCTATGTTTCTATGTTTCTATGTTTCTATGTTTCATGATGTCTGTAGATGTTTAATTGCTCTTTATGCTGCACTTTTAGTGTACAGTTTTGCTGCTGTGTTTATTGTGTTTATTGTATTTTGTTACTCTGGCACAACAATTTCCTTCGGGATAAATAAAGTCTTATCTTATCTTATGTATTTTTAGTACAGATAGCACAATCTTATTAATGCCACTGTGAGTGTGATTTTGAATTGTCTGACATTGTAGAAGAGGTTTGAAAAAGAAAATCAATCCACACCACCCCTGTACAGCCCTCATTTGGGTTTCCCTTTTTAAAAGCCTATGCCAGCAGAATCTTTGAAAGAAGCTCTAATGACTGAAAAAGATCAGGTCTCCCTTAAACTGGCTTCTAACCAATAAGATTCAGTCGAGCAATGAATGGCACTTTTAAAAATGGTTGTGTGTATTTGTTTGTGTACAGGATACAACCAAGAGCTTGTCCACCGGAAAAATGATGGGTCTTTTACTGCGTTTTCACAACGCCCAAGTAGCACCTGGTGAGGCATTCAAACATCCCTAAACTCACACAATGATACTGTATATGTCACGTATGAATAAAACTAAACTATTAAACCTTCTTCTCTCCTCTAAGGTTGACGGCCTATGTTGCCAAGGTGTTTGCCATGACAAACAATCTGGGGGCAGTGCAAAGCCAACACATCTGTGAGGCCATCAAGTTTCTGATTATCAACGCACAGCGACCTGATGGCTTATTTAGAGAAGTTGGAACAGTGATCCATGGAGAGATGATGGTGCGTTCACTGGTTTAATAGAAATCTGTTTTTCAACTATGTGCTACAAAAATATGGATATTATCGACCCTTATTCGAAAAATAAATAAGTGTGTGTGTGTGTTTAGGGTGATGTGCGTGGCGCAGATTCAGATGCCTCCATGACGGCCTTCTGCCTCATTGCTATGCAGGAGTCACGAATGCTATGTGCTGCCAGTGTTGCTGTGAGTACTTTACCTCCATACAATGTTTTCTCTTTTTCCCTCATCTGTTTCATTTCTGTATTTACCGTCTCCTTGCAGAGGATGTGAGAAATAAAGCTTTCTGAACCACTAAACCACTGGGAAGCATCTCACATCTGCAAAGCTGTAAAGCTCTGTTTTACAGCCAGCCCTGTTGCTGCTCCTGTCCAAGCAGCATGCTCCGGGTCTAAAAAGTGAAGCCAATCCAGATATGCCTTAAAGCTGCATCTAATATCCAGCAGGGGGCGACTCCACTTGATTTTGTATTCAGTAAAGATTTTCCAAATTAGGTTATGGTCGCAATCGCTAGATTTGAGTCTTCTTTATTGAAGCATGATGTTCATTTTTTAAATGATGGTCCTATTTAGAGTAAAATAGACGATTAATCAGCGTATGCTTTATGGTGAGGCTACCATGAGATTGAATAGTAGCTAAAATAGTGTTATCCGGTTAGGATGTTGTCTATGTTTTCGTTTTAGACTCACTTATAGTCCATCCATCCATCTTCTCCCGCTTATCCGTGGTCGGGTCGCGGAGGTAGCAGTTCCAGCAGAGAGCCCCAAACGTTCTTTTCCCTGGCCACATCAACCAGCTCTGACTGGGGGGTCCCAAGGCGCTCCCAGGCCAGCGAAGAGATATAAACCCTCCATCTGGTTCTAGGTCTACCCCTTGGTCTCTTCCCAGCTGGACGTGCCTGGAACACCTCCCTAGGGAGGCGCCCATGTGGCATCCTAACTAGGTGCCCGAACCACCTCAACTGGCTCCTTTCGACGCGAAGGAGGAGCGGTTCAACTCCGAGTCCCTCCCGGATGACCGAACTTCTCACCTTATCCCTAAGGGAGACACCAGCCACCCTGCGGAGAAAACCCATCTCGGCCGCTTGTACCCGCAATCTCGTTCTTTCGGTCATGACCCATCCTTCATGACCATAGGTGAGGGTAGGAACGAAAATGGCGCGGTAGACAGAGAGCTTTGCCTTCTGGCTCAGCTCCCTTTTCGGTGCGGTAAAGAGACTGCAGTACCGCTCCCGCTGCTCCGATTCTCCGACCCATCTCACGCTCCATTGTTCCCTCACTCGAGAACAAGACCCCGAGATACATGAACTCCTTCACTTGGGGTAAGGACTCATTCCCTACTTGGAGTGGACAGTCCATCGGTTTCCTGCTGAGAACCATGGCCTCAGATTTGGAGGTGCTTATCCTCATCCCAGCCGCTTCACACTCGGTTGCGAACCGATCCAGTGAGTGCTGAAGGTCGCAGACCGATGAAGCCATCAGAACCACCTCATCTGCAAAAAGCAGTGGTGCAATCCTTAGTCCACCGAACTGCAGACCCCCTCCCCCACGACTACGCCTCGAAATCCGATCCATGTATATTACAAACAGGATTGGTGACAAAGCGCAGCCCTGGCGGAGGCCAACCCTCACCTGAAATGGGTCCGACTTACTGCCGAGGACCCGGACACAGCTCTTGCTTTGGGAGTACAGAGATCGGATGGCCCTGAGTAGAGACCCCCTCACCCCATACTCCCGCAGCACCTCCCACAGTGACTCCCTGGGAACCCGGTCATACGCCTTCTCCAAGTCTACAAAACACATGTAGACTGGATGAGGATCCAGGATCATTGCGAGAGTAAAAAGCTGATCCGTCGTTCCACGACCAGGACGGAATCCGCATTGTTCCTCCTCAATCTGAGGTTCGACAATCGGCCTGACCCTCCTTTCGAGTACCTTAGAGTAAACTTTCCCGGGGAGGCTGAGTAGTGTGATGCCTCTGTAATTGGCACACACCCTCTGATCCCCCTTTTAAAAAGGGGAACCACCACCCCGGTCTGCCACTCCTTCGGTACTGTTTCCGACTTCCACGCAACGTTGATGAGACGTGTCAACCATGACAGTCCCTCAACACCCAGAGCCTTCAGCATTTCTGGGCGGATCTCATCCACCCCCGGGGCTTTGCCACTGTGAAGTTGTTTGACGACCTCAGTGACCTCCTCCCGGGAGATTGGTGTCAATCCCCCGTCATACTCCAGCTCTGCCTCTAACATAGAGGGCGGAGTTGTCGGGTTCAGGAGTTCCTCAAAGTGCTCCTTCCAACGCCCTAACACTCCATCAGTTGAGGTCAACAACGTCCCATCCTTACTGTACACAGCTTGGATGGTTCCCTGCTTCCCCCTCCTGAGGTGTCGGACAGTTTTCCAGAACAACTTTGGTGCCGCCCGAAAGTCTTTTTCCATGTCTTCTCCAAACTTCTCCCACACCCGCTGCTTTGCCTCGGCCACGGCTGAGGCTGCTGCCCTTCGGGCCTGTCGGTCGGACAGCTTCCCTGACCACCGGTGTCCACCAGGAGGTTCGAGGGTTACCGCCCCTTGAGGCACCTAGGACCTTGAGACCACAGCTCCCCGCCGCGGCTTCGGCAATAGAGGCTTTGAACACCGACAACTCTGGTTCAATGTCCCCAACCTCCACAGGAATGCCCGAAAAGCTCCGCCGGAGGTGTGAGTTGAAGGCCTCCTGAACTTGGGCCTCCTCCAGACCTTCCCAGTTCACCCGAACTACACGTTTGGGCTTACCAGGTCTCACTTATAGTATTTTTTTTATTTTGGTTGCCTAAAAATGTCTATCTGACTGTTCTCACCTTATTCTCTTTCCTCCCTCACTTTTTGTACAGAATCTACCCCGCAGTATCGACAAAGCGGTGGCCTATCTGGAAAGGCGTCTGCCCAGCCTCACCAACCCATATGCTGTTGCCATGACATCATATGCCATGGCCAATGAATACAAAATGAACCGCGAGATTCTCTACAAGTTTGCTTCCCCAGGTGCTGTTAATATTCTTAAATTGTTATTTGGAAACATAGTCTATGTTTTGGTGATTAGATTCAAACGATTTCTCATCCACAACTACTAAGAGCCTGACCAACACATTGGTATTATGGGATAATTTTTGCTCAGTAGAGAAATGTCAAATGTTTGAACTCATTTAGAAACGAAAAGTCTGTAATTGACATAAATATTCTTCCAGCCATACGGTGTCCTGCTCACAACAAATATTGGTAACACTTTTTGAATAACAGATATATGTATGGGGATTAGTTAGCACATTTGAATATTTCCTTACGTATTTTAATTATACATTATTTTCTAAAATTAGATATCCTGGATGTATAAGTAAATAGATGCATGTATAGCAACGTAATAAGGAAGATATTTGTGTGTCGTCCTTAGAGTTGAACCACTGGCCGATGCCTCATGGACGTGTCTACACACTGGAGGCTACGGCTTACGCTCTTCTCGCTCTGGTCAAGGCCAAGGTGAGCATGTCGCATTTATGTGTGTTCCTTTCATGCTACGGACAACATACAATTTAGTCCATGTTACTTTAATATAAAGGTTTGCAAACAATTTTCAATGAAATGTGTCTCTCAGTAATGTCACAGCCTCAAAATATAATTGACATGCTACACTCTTAAGTAAACAATATTTTAAGCATTACAATTGTTAAGTAACTTATTTGATTGTCTTTTTTATATTTGTATGTTTTTTTATAATTCCAATGTGCAGTGAATGACAGAAAAGTTCAACCATTTACCTTCCTTCTATGAATAAAGGCTTTTGAAGATGCCAGACTTGTTGTGAGATGGTTCAAAGAACAGCAGAGAGTTGGCGGAGGCTATGGATCGACTCAGGTAAGAAGAGACTCCTCTCTCCATCTTTATCCCTCCATCTTGTTTTAGATTATCATTTATTTTGTTCTGATAATTTTTTCCCCCCACCTCCCTCTTGTTTTACTAAAGGCCACCATTATGGTGTACCAGGCTATATCCGAGTACTGGTCCAGTGCTATAGAACAAGAATATGATCTGAACGTGTCCATTTTGTTGCCGGGCATGTTAAGGCCTTACAGGTACAACTTCAACAGGGAAAACCACTATGCCACAAGGATGTCTAAAGTAAGCACAGACACACACACACAAATTCACAAACAGTGGCTCATTAAAGTGGTAATGTGTGAACAGATTGAAATTCTGCATGAATATTGTGTGTAGTCTTCCACAAATACAAAACAAATCTATAAACTCTCAAAAATATATTGAACTATAAAAGGGATCTGAAAATACAGAAAAGAAAAAAAAAGTAACTATATTACTAAGATTTTTTACTTTTGAACTAAATTTTGTTTTCATTTACGAAATCTAAAGTCACTTGTGGATCAAAATTCTTCCCTGGAGATTTGCCAGATTTATCCAATTTCGGTCCGAAGTAGTTTTAATTTGTATTTTGCACATTTCAACACAGATTGTTGATCTCGTCACACAAATAATATTGGTATAATACTTTAATGTCTGCTTATCCTTGACAGTGTGTGTTTGTGCTCATATTTAAACTCTGACAGATCAATGTTATCAACCAAAACGTGAAAGTGACTGCCAAGGGTTCAGGAGAAGCAACAGTGAGAGTGAGTTAAATATCTTTGTATTTTATACTCTGAGTTTTAGTAATAGTTAATAATTAGGGCCGGGACTCGATTAAAAAAATTAATCTAATTAATTACAGGCTTTGTAATTAATTAATCGCAATTGACCTTTCGCAAAGCCACGCCCCCCCTTGGTTACTGTTGCTAGTCCGACAAGCTGAGAGCCAGATGCGTTAAACAAAGCCATAATGGAGGGTCTCCGTAACGTCGGAGTCGCCTTAACAGACTCATTTTGGAGCAATAACGCAGCAATATCCTCCAGGTCTCGACAAAAGGGGCTACAATACGCTATGGAGGGTTATATCCACAGTATAAACATTAGAAAAGAGGGAGGCACAACATCAATAGAGGCACTTGCATACAGGTCGCAGTGCAAGAGTGAAAAACCACATGAGCTGTATGTCGAATTCGACGGAATTATTATTATTATTTTGGAATAAAACAATACAATCACAAGAGGCATTAAATGTTGTAGTTTGTCTAAAGTTAACTACCGTTTCCTTGGTGGCTTTCTGCATCCACCTTGTTGTTCCTTTGTGGGGGTCGGGGTGCCCACTTGTGCAGCAGGATTAGGGAAGTCGGCAGTAGGCTTTCCATTAACAAAATGCTACAAAGATTAAAGCAAAATATAAATGAATGATTGCCTGTTGGCTTTCTTGTTTGTACTTTGACCACAGGTAGACTAATAACGGAGCTCAGCTGTTCAGACATTATTATGCATCAAGTGATATACATGGTCAAAACGACCTATAAGCACACAGCTTACAGCTGTAGTCGTGTGACTTTAGCTAACGTTAGTTAGTGAAATTAGTTAATTAAATTAGTTAGTTAATTTGTGAATGTAATCTTTGCTAGCTAGCTAGCTACGTTAGCACGTATTTACCTTGGAGCAAACGTATTTGTGTTTGTTGATATTCGCCATATTCAGCTTTGCATGGGGCCTGCCGCATTTCTTTATCCACTGGCGGCATCTCTCCTCTCGGGTTTTGGGTTTAGGAAACGGGTAAAATATCACCCCCCCCTCTAAGCTTATGGGATATCTGCTATCCGATTTCCAAAGACCATAAACACAACGCTTCACCATTTTCGCAATGAATTTGAACGCTAAGCTTGTCGGACTTCCACAGGGAGCCGCGCACGTGATCGAATATGATTGGACAACGGGCATTTAGGGGCGTGGCTTTGCGAAAGGTCAATTAATCTCATTTTTAATCACATATAAATATTTGACCTGAGAACAGTGAGAAGCAATTTTTTTCACATGGATTTTAGTATACCATTGAATAATGACTGAATACATAAGCTTAAGCGACAAAACATTGTTTATTTTTTTCAAGGTGGTACACTGGCCATAAAGTGTAGCAATAGCATATTTAGGAATATAGTACATTTCAGAGATTCAGGTAGCCTATAGGTAGGTAGACCTTCTGTAAACTATAACATTTTGTTTTTTAAGTAAAACACAATACTTTCAAGTACATTCAGAACATTGGAAACCCTGACTATTAGAAAACATCTCTCTGTTGCTTCAGAGGCCATAACAGACTTTGTTGATTTACCAACAGTTGATTTAAAAAATCTAATACATTTCAGTCCAACTCTCTCAATAACCTTGGCCAAAACAATAAACAGTTCAACATAAAGTGCCAGTTGCACCAACAACATAATAAGTAGTTCAACATAAAGTGTACCATTTAAAATAAAATAAAAAAGTGCCAGTGATTGACCTCAATCCCTCCTATTCTTCCAATATCCTGATGAAAAATAAAATCTCTCTGTTGCATAGGCCACTGTTTGATCAACGCGAATTGGGTGTGGGTCCTTGTACTCCGAGTCGGGCTAACGTCCACGCTAGCTTCCACGCTAGCTGCTATATGTTTTGCATTGAGGTGATACTTGAGGCTTGATGTGCTGCGGTGATATGCAAATTCCTTTTTGCATAATTTGCAAACAACCGTGCTCTTATCGACGCTTCCATCCGTCCGTTTTTTAAAACAAAATGTCCTATCCACGGGGCCAACCAAAGCGGTCTCATCAGCTTCTTCGTTCATGTTTGACTATTGTTCACTGTGGTTTGTTGTTGTCTGAAGTCATGAACGTTAGTTGGTGCTCCAGTATAATCGGTACCCCTGAAACTCATCCAGTGAGAAACGTTCTGCGGTACAAAAATAAGTGCGATTAAAATGCGTAAAAAATTTTAACGCGTTAATTTTTGTGTAATTAATTATTCTTAATTAACGCGTTAAAGTCCCGGCCCTATTAATAACTGATCTGTCCTATTAAAAAATCAAGATGTGACCATATACCCTTTTAACCTTGTGAGGACTTGTATCAAATATTGCACCTTTTCTGTGTGACAGATGGTGTCGCTGTACTACACTCTACCTAAACAAAAGGAAAATGATTGTCAGAAGTTTAATTTGTCAGTGCAGCTCATCCCAGGTGATTTAGTGCCTTCTGTCTCTTCTTCCTTTGTTGTACCTTACTCTTGAGAAACAAGAACTAAATGCAAATACAATATTTTACTCCAGAAAAAATGGATGAGGACGAGAAGATATACAAGCTGAGGATAGAAGTTTTGTAAGTACAACCAAGGCAACACACTGACACATGGCTTAATTCATAACATTTTCTAACCAGCTATTTACAATATTATTATATTTCACAATCTGTATTAAATATTCTGCTTCTGTTCCTTACCCTTTTCCCTATCTCCTTAACACTTTAATTTCCTTCAATCTATTCTGTGTACAGGTATAAGGACAAGGAAAGAGATGCAGCAATGTCAATTTTGGATATTGGCTTGCTAACCGGCTTCACCGTTGACACAAAGGACTTGGACTTAGTAAGAACTTTTACAGATACACATTAACCCACAACAAATGCACCAGCTGGTTTTGGTTAGGAGAAAAAATATGTGTATTATGGTTAATGGTCTGATTATGTGTGCGTGTTTAGTTGTCCCAAGGAAGTGCCCGCACCATAGCAAAATATGAGATGGACAAAGTCCTGTCAGAAAGAGGCTCACTCATCATCTACCTGGACAAGGTAAGGCGTCGCTGTTTCCTTCCTCCATACTTTTCCTCTCTGCCTTGCTCTTTGTGTATTTATCTCTGTCTCACCTTTATCTTCAGGTTTCTCACACACAACCAGAAGAAATCACTTTTAGGGTTCATCAGAAGATGAAAGTGGGCGTCTTACAACCAGCGGCTGTGTCTGTCTATGAATACTATGAGCGTGAGTCTTAGAGAAACCTCCATGTGTTTTGTTCCCAATATATGTCAGAGAATATAACACTGGCAATAAGCAGGCATTATTACATGTTCAAGTATTTCATGTATATTTTATAAAGTACCAAAAAACATGTTCAAATATATTTTCCTTCCAATTCAGAAACACATTGTGTGCAGTTCTACCTTCCAGAGAGGAAAGGTGGACAGCTACTGCGGCTCTGCAGAGATGATGAATGCATATGTGCTGAAGGTAAACGGGTCAAAACAACCTTGTCCATCCACTGTAAACTTGTATTTGTTCAATTTAAAATTCTAAATAACACTTAAATTATGCTTTGTAGACGTAGACTGCAGGTCTGAGGTCTGTAAACTGCAGCAATCTATTATTGTACTATAAGAAAGTAAGGGGTAGACGGTCAAACAAAGATTCAGAAGCGTGTCCCAGCATGCTAAAATGCTTGGAATCACAATGCAAACATGTTGACTCTTTGCTGATATAAAGATTATTGTGGTCCCCATCTTAGTTTGGCATGGTAACAGGCTAATGGTTAAAGGCATTACAATTAGGAGAGACACGTTTTTGATGCAACAATATATATTTATTACCAAAGATACACAGACGAATTAAATGGTGTTTGGCGATTAGACCCCGCTGTGCGGGAGTATCATCCAGGAGGGGAATACCGAGCCGATAAAACACCCAAAAGAATAACTGTATTATACAGTTTGATGTACGGAGTAAATCATATTACAGAGTAGCATTGAACTATATATTGTGTAGAACTGCACTTAAAGTGTGGAGCGTCGGGCCCTTTAAAGCCGAACAGAGACGCATGGGCATGGCCCATATCAAAGCCTGTTGACGCAGACCCATAACCTAGGTCGATTGCGTTCGTGAAGCACGTGAGGTGATGACGCATGGCCCATATGCAAGCCTGGTGACTCACTAGGGGGCGCTCACGGACCACACTTTGAGAATCACTGATCTAATTCAAACGGCTCTTATCCATGGATGTATAATAAGAACTGGATACAGCGTGGGAGGCGGGGTCTCATTCTTTCCTATGAGAGCTGCTCATTGGCGCATGAAGACAAAATGGCCCAACTTTTGAGAGAGCGAAACGTCACAGATTACCCATCATGCCTGGCTGTCAGAGCAGAAGAACCCGTATAGAGTGGCGAAGTCACGCCCAACTACTTCCGGTCCTTGGGACCTTATTCCGGAAAAATAATGCATTGAAGTCAATGGAGAGAGAAAACGTATCTTTCGATCCCGTTTGAATTGTGCCATGAATTACACATAGGATGTTTGTCAATCTTAAAAAATAATTTCCATGTCAAAAAAGTCACAGTTTGTCGTAAAACTGTTGAAATATAAGAGTATGAAAAATACACAACTAGAAAGACTACAAATCCCAGAGTCGCATAAGTGATGTCACAATTGTTTTCCTCCACCAAGAGATGGTGATAAGATCAGCGCCATATAGATTTATCTACCGTATATGGCGCTGGCTAAGATAAGATAACTTTAACAAGATGCCTGTGTGCTTAGTACCAGGTTGTTATCATACCAGCAATGGGACTTGCTCGTTCTTTCGCTTCCCGTCTGATGAAAGGACCAGGAGTGGCTGGATCAAGTTAGCTAACTAGCTAGTAGCTAGCACGTTAGTTAGCATTACAGCCTTGTCATTTTTATTATCCTTAATATGAAGTAACATTAAGTAACCCAAAATGTTAAACAGTAAGAGTCGTATTTCGTGAACCCTTTGAAGAGTACTGTCACCGGTGTGATCATTCTATAATACACAATTTAAGCCCGGGGGAGAAATGCTAACGCTAGCATCGGCGATCGCCGATCTTTTCTACTTCATGCTATCTGCACAAATGGTTGACATTAAATATTAAAAAGACCAGGTAGTTCAAAGAGAATCAAAGGAAGGCAGGCAGGCAGCTTTGCATGACATGCTTCTGGACCTGTTTCATTGTGGTGATAGTGAGGGTAGTCAATCGTTTTGTTGACAAGACAGTAGTGACGGCCATCTTGGTGACGTGTGTTGTTCTGCGAGACCAGAGATGTAGTTCATTGAGCGTTTCACACAAAAAATGTGTTGCTTCACAGTTTTACGACACATTTTTTTTTTTTGATTTGCAAAATTATCTTTTAAATTGACAAACATCATATGTAACTCGTGGCACAATTCAAACGGGATCGAAAGATAATCTTTCTCTCTCCATTGACTTCAATACATAATTTTTTCAAAATAAGGTCCCATGGAGGTCCACCGGAAGGGGAGGGACTTCGCCACTCTATGTGCGCTCACAGAGCATGCGCCCCTTAAGCACCGCCCCCTGAGCTCCTACTCTCGGCTCACTAGAATGAATGGAGAGAGAAAATACATCTAGATTCGGCTTTTAGTGCATTTTACAACTTTAAGGACCGATTACATCTAATAAGGGCGATAAAATAGTTCATAGTGGGTAGTTTATTTAGTTAAAAAAAAAGTATCCACCGATTTACAGACGTCTCTTTCCCCATGTTAGTCAATGGGGAAAAAAAATGTTCTCTCTCTCTCTCTCCTATGGCCAGCGGCGGGGTAAAAAGCCTTGATCCCATCTGGTGCATTTACACCTGCGGACTATTTAATTGTGACTCTTTTAATATTCAATTGAAAGAAATTATAGTGTATTTCCAGCTCTCCCCGTGAGTCTCTGAGTTTCGTGTCCATTCAGGGGTGCCGCCAGAGATTTTGGGCCCCATGAAAAGATATCACATTTGTTAAAACATTTTTTCTTAATGTTCTAAAATGGTTTGGGCCCCTTTCAGTCACGGGCCATTAGGGCGCCCCTTTTCTTCAGAAGTTTCCATCACAACCAGGTATTGTCCCTCAGATTTACAACATAAAGTCTGTTTTCTCAGACCGAGTTGTACTCCTTGTGAGAAAAGCACTTAGTTTCACATATTATAAAGGAGAATGCTGAAAAATTGAGTTTGCAGTAAATCACAAGATTGAAACATAAGCGCTTGCAGTCAAAAAAAACCTCACTAATAATCTAAATTGTGACGTAAATACAGCTGCCATCATCCATTCTCATGTACTGATGTAAACATTTGATCAGATGTGTTATTACTTTATGCTAATGTTGTCTTTCCAGAAAATTGCAGTATGCAGAAGAAGGCGAACATCAGCAATGATCAGCGCACAGCTAAGGCTTGTGAGAGTATACCAACCAGCAAAATAGATTTTGGTAAGAAAGCGTAAATGGATTGAATTATAGTACTTTTATACCCCAAAAATGTATGTGTTTGATTACGTCTAAGAGATTTGGAGAACAAGTGAGCAAAGAAACAGATGAGCTTACAATCTACAATGTGTCTGTCCTCAGTGTACAAAGTGAAACTGGAAATGCTTGAAGACGGTTTGTCCACAGACATTTACACAATGCGTGTACTGGAAGTCATCAAAGAAGGTGGGTGTCTATAGCTTAAATGTCTAAAATGGACTAGCCCCTGATGTTTCTGGTTGCCTTAAAACTGTAGGTGACTTAACAGTTGGTTTACCTCCTTTTTAAATTGTTGTGTGCACATTTAATCTCCTGTAAGACAATAAAATAAAACATTTGACATTTTGGTAATTGCATTTATGTCAGGCACTTGGATGACAGCACCGGTAATTTTCATGTTTGTAGGTAAAACAAGATGTTCGACTCGCTTTTGCACTTGATCATTTTTACAGATTGCAACAAGAAAATGACAGGCTCAAGTAAGAAGACTGTGTACACTTTAAACAGAGCCAGGATAATTGTATGCATGCTAAGGAGAATTCAGTGCAAGCACTGGCTCAGTAGGGACTTGGACTGGGAACCGTAGGGTTGCTGGTTCAAGTCCCTGAACAGACTTAAAATATGGATTGTGGACTGCTACTTGAAGAGATCCCAGTTCACCTCATGTGCTCTGCCGTGGTGCCTTTGAACACAGCACAGGATAGACCCCGCCCCTAAGCCTATCATGTACAATGTGTCGGGAGGTTTACAATAGAAATGCAAGTGTTAAGTAGTGTAGTATAACAATGAGCCTCGCACATGGGCAAGATATGTAGTATATATTGCTCGTGCAGATTGAATCATTAAGTATTTATCTAAAGTGCCAGCACTCTACTTAGCTATCAACTCGAAAGTTTACCTTTAATACAATACTTTAATATAATGTTAATAAGGTTGGGTTACCACTCTCTAATAAGAGAGAAAATATGAAAGCATAACCAATTATTGTAGTCTCATAATCTGGAAGTCGGAGTCCAGGCTCGGTGAACAGAGGCTGATTTACTTCAGACACAAAAACACATGACCTGGTTCTTTATAAATGAAACATGTATTAACTACTAAAATATAGACACTCAAGAAAAACATCACACAATTAATATGAATGGCTAAGGGAAGGTTACAAAATATATGTGCACAGTAAATCAGATGGTTGGTAAGTACTGAAAAGTATAGTTGGAACACTCTTTGATAGCTGGAAGATGCAGGAAACTATTTTGGGAGTTTTAAGCCCTAATCTACCCTGAATTCAATAACTATAAAGGAGCATAACCCAAGTATACGAATAGCATTTTGCCTTACTGATGACCGATGAGCAGGTCATGGCGGGAATGAAAAACGAGGCGCGCAGCAGGGCGGAAGCCGGACCTAGCGGAGCGGTTCAGATGCAGTCCGGTTCTGTAGGTAGCGTTAGACCCATGGATGTATAATAAGAACTGGATACAATGTGGGAGGCGGGGTCTCGTTCTTTCCTATGAGAGCTGCTCATTTGGCGCATGAGGAAAAAATGGCCTGAGATCTTTTAGATCAATACGTCACAGATTACCCCTCATGCCTGGCTGTCACAGCAGAAGAACCCGTATATGCGCTCATAGAGCATGCACAGTTGAAGCCCCGCCCCCCGATCTCCCGCTCTCGGCTCACTAGAATGAATGGAGAGATAAAATGAATCTAGATTCGGCTTTTAGTGCATTTTACAACTTTATTTATTGCAACCAATGAAGTTGTTGTACATGAGTTTTGGTCTTAATATGCGCTGCTCAATATGGGCCTAATAAGGCAGTATTACCACAAGAATAGTAATTCTCCCATAATAACACTTAACGCGCATATGATTATATAATCAGACGTCCGTTAAAAAACATTATAACACATATAATGAGAGATGTTCTGCAGTATGGAGGGGCGTTTCACCGACGACAGGTGTTCTTACTTTTATGTAGCTGACGGAGAATTTTTACTTTACACGACACTGTTAAACACTTCATTCTGCTTCACTCTTTAACTAAACAACCGCGGATGTCTTGAAAGACTCTTTCGCTAAAGCACTGCTCTCTGTCAGTTACATTTTGAAGCATATTGCACTTTTGGCCACACCCCAATCAATAATGCTTCATAAGTGCTTCAAAAGGACATGAATATCGCCATCATCAGTGATCGGTCCACCCCAGGATCTGACCATACGATGGCAAACATCGTGGTGGAGGGAAACAAATGAATGAGCAAGCATTCTGCGTTCAATGTGTTCATACTGTTTCATAATGACTGTCGGCAGTGTAAACATCTTTGTTACATCTTTTGTAAAATGTATGTGTGTGATCTGCAGATTGGGGCCATTGAGAGTTTGTTTCTGTAGTTTTACAAAAACTTTACAGATTTTACATTTGGCACTGGTTTTAAATATGCAAAGGCCTCTAACTTCGATGTGATAGCAGCATTTATTTGCTATGTCCCCATTTCCCATGGTAATATGGCTAATGTGTTTATTTATTATTTGTGGGGCAATTTAAATTTGTGTTATTTATCTTTTTTTCAAGATTTAAATGAAGCTCAGTGCAAGTTCTTTCAGGAAGACTGGGTGTGTATACATTCACTCCGCAGCTGCTTATAATCAGCTCATCACAGGCGTTCTCTTTAACCTATTACATTTCACCTCATACTCCAGCAGCCAATCAACGTGCTGCAGCCAAACTATAAAATGGTTCTCCTCTCTCCTGCAGTCAGCTGTGATTTCAGTGTTCATGCACCTTATCATATAGCATGCGTCAATAAAAGTTCAAACAAAAGGAATTCTCTCCTGATTGAAACATCATGTGTTGAAATAAATAACTGCAGTTCAAAATAAAAAGTGAATTGCCTTATATTTTTCTTGTGGAATCAATTAATTTATTACTTTAGAGGCAAAAACATGAAAAGGCTAAGAAAAAAAACTATTGAATAAAATATATTTGGAGCAACTTAATTTATAAATGGTTGTCAACTTAAAAACGTGTGTTCACAATGATGGTAATTAAGTACATACAACTTAAAATTCCCCTTAAATCATACGGTAAAACAAGTTGGATCAACTTAATTTTTGGAGTAATCAACTTAAAAACTTGTATCCCGAATGAGGGTATTTAAGTACATACAACTTAAAATCCCTTTTAAATCATGTGGTAAAACTAATCGGAACAACTTAATCTTTTGAGTAATCAACTTCAAAACTTGTGTTTATGCTACCAATTATTAAGTAAGTGTTAATTAAAAACACCTCTGATTGTAGAGGAAAAGCCTTCTCCCCTAACTCAAATAAGTTTGTTGCTTTAAGACAATTTCATTAGAAGTTGTCTTAACTCAATAAACATCGATGCAAACTGTTGCGTTGATTTTCTTTGTTGAGCCAAGGCATTTGTTTTTAGAGTGTACTGATGCATACCGTGTTCCTGTTAGTGTTTACTTCTTGTCTGTCTTCTTCTGTTCATTTAACTGATGTCCAGCGCTCTGTCTTTTACCCTCTTTTACTTTCTCCTTCTTGATCCTCCTTAGCAACGGAATTGACCAATCAGAATCGAGTATTCAACTAAGCCAAGTTGTTAGTAGCCTCAAGGGCCTACACATTTGCAGCACTAAACTACATTTTAGCATTTAAAGTACCTAGCCATTATTCTTGCGGTTATTTTGGTGAAAGTAACTCAAAATTAATATAAAAGTAGTGTAACTCATTACATTTCAGAGACAGTAGTATTGTAATGTAACTTATTACTTAAAAAGACGTATGTAATGTGTAATGTATTACATTTTGGAAGTAACTTCCCATTGACTTGTTAGTCAATGGGAAAAAGTATTTCTGGGCCGGGTGACGTCACGGACTGATACGGAAATTGTAGTACTGCTGTTTGGACACAACAAATATTTTCCTCAGAGTCCGGAGCACTTCCTAGGGGCTTGGTTAGACCTGGCGTCCTGTGACCACAGTCCGGCCATTCGTTAAATGTGAGTCGGCAGATCAGAGCCCGGAAACTGGCAATGTGGTTATTTTAAAGTCTTTAAACACGGTTCGTGTAGCACTATGAGTCCGTTGAAGGGAAGTCTTTCAAGATTTAAGAATGTTACTTTATGTGCTGTTTACACGGGAACGGTTGTATCCGCTACTTTTCTCTTTCATATAGCCCGTTCGTTCACACAAGGCCGTAACGGAACCGCGGAAACGGACCCCGAAAACGGGTCCCAAGGTGGATAGATCTGCAGACGGAACGCTCTGGGGGGCCAAACGGCTCCGTGTGCACGTCCTATACGATCATTTTCCTGATAACGATGAAGCCATAGCCCCGCCTCTCCCCACCTCTGCTGCTCACTGTTCGTGCAAAATCTACAGCTCCTCTACCACAACCATCAGCAACAAGTGGACATGGAGAACTACCGTAATTTTCGGACTATAAGCCGCGCCTTTTTTCCCATTTTTCGACGCTGCGGCTTATATAACGGTGCGGCTAATCTGTGGATTTTACAGGTTACAGTCCACCACCTTTAACTCTATGGGTTCTATGGCCGGTCCGCGCCCCCCACCTTTAAGCGGCGGGCTCCAGCAAGAAAAGCTGGAGGGCGGAAAAGAGTGAGACAGGTAGCGCGCAAAAGTAAAAGTGGAACCGAGAGTGGTACGAGAGACAGAACGAGAGCAAGACAGACAGACATTACGAGAGCGAGACAGTTTGTCCCCGTACCATTGGTTGAAAACCACTGCTGTAGATCACTGCCGGTACGTGCGCTGGGAGCGCACCGTTTAAGTTTGAAAGTTGAAAAGTTTGTGTGTCTGAAACGCTATGTGATACAGTACAGTTTACACAGCACATGTTCTGTAGCTACTATTGCACTAAATGCTAACACTTGAATACGTTATGCAAATATGCAACTTGTTTGTTGAAATGTTAATAAATGGGAGCTTCCTCAAACAGCCATCTCTTTCCCGACAATCCCCTCTGTGCACGAACCCTTACATATGGTAATTAAACATTAAAACACCTGCGGCTTATAGTCCAGTGCGGCTTATATATGTACACATCATTCAATTTAGCTGCTGCGGCTTATATTCAGGTGCGCCTTATAGTCCGAAAATGAAGGTACATCAACTACATGTTGCTAAATCCACCGCGGAGAATAAACAGAAGGGCAACCAGGCAACCATGGCAACCATGCTCGGGGGTCTTCTTCGCTGCTTTTGGTATATTTTGTGGCGGAAGTATAGTGCCACTTACAGGCCCGGCATATGTACTACAGCGTCTCCAGCGGGTCGAGCCGTATACGTGTGAACGCAGACTTTTTTTATATCGAGTTCGTTTTCGTTTCGTTTGCGTTCCCTTGTAAATGGGGTCTTAAACTCAGAAATAAACTGAGACAAAGAACCTCAGTGGGGGGTCATCTTTGAGGAAGGGGGGAGGAAAGGAGTCAGCGACCCCTCTGTGTTTATGTCAGGAATCAGGAGGATGAAAAGTGGATAAGAGGATGTTCTAAGTTTTTATCTGTCTTTTGTATGTCTCAAGAAGGAGGTGGGGCTTACCCTCTGCTCCCAGGTCATAAAGCTTTGGTTGGGATTTCTTAAAATGAAACTTACAAAATATATAGTAATTGTTTTAAATGTCTAACCATATCTGAAATATCCATTGTTTTAGCTTTTGAGAAAGACGAAAATAATATAGATCAAAGGCAAATTACCTTATTGACACATTCAATTGATTTAAACAAATAACACAATCACAATTGAGGCAGCATGACATCATATAATTGTCATACATCAGGATGTATAAGTAGATACCTGCAAACCAATGTATTATGGAATCAAAGATTTCATGTTAAAGTTAATCGACGTCTGTGGACAGAGATGGCATTCCCATCGTTCAAGGTATCCAGCCCTATGTCTCTGGGGAATCTTCTCCTTGATCTTCCCCTAGACGTGTCACTGTGATGTCAGCCATGGCTCTGAGGGGTCAGAGCTGTCTCCGTGTGTGATCCACGCTACAGGAGTGATGTCACTAATACTATATTGCGGAAATTAAACAAAGCCGTCAAGCAGAGGGGGGATTGTGGGTGAGAAACTCCCTCTCTAGGGAATTTGGGGATTTGAGCCTTTGCAGACCATTTACATAAAAAAAAAAAACCTATATAACGTGATTCAACAGGATATGTGAGAATACAGTACTTTTGTTTTGTGATTAATCATATATCAATTTGATCATAACCTTTTCTTTGTTCTCCTAATTTTAAATTACAGGAACGTTTGATGTGGCTCCTCTGAATAAACTTCGCACATTCCTCAGTTATCTGCACTGCAGGGAGTCTTTAGATTTGGTTGTTGGCAAAACATACCTTATCATGGGATCATCAGATGATATTCACCGTGATAATACACATCAAACGTAAGTTGGTTTGAATCTGATGTGTGGTGTGGGAATTTAAGAAATTTCTGTTTCACTGCTTTTTATACTAAATAAAGTCAAGATGTGTTGTACTCACTTACTGTTGCCATTCATAGAGTAATAAAGTATCCAGAAGGAGGAAGGAGGCTTTCTTATGTTATGTTTGAATGTTACAGATAGCTGTTCACATGAAGACCTAACATTTTTCACTCTGCTCTTCTTAGGTATCAGTATGTACTTGGAGAAAGAACCTGGATCGAGTACTGGCCCATAGAAGCTGAGTGTCAAGCTGATGAACACAGACCTACCTGTTTGGGCATGGACGCGATGGTTCAGGAGTACCAACTCTTTGGATGTCAGCAGTGAAACATAAGAAAATAAATTGTTTTTGGAACTGTTTATGTTTTAACATTATTCCCATCTTGTACAACTTTCACTGCTATAAGATGTATGGACTTGCAATGTTGTAGTGTATTGATTCAAACAATTATCTTAATCTCATTCTCTGTGTCTTATATTCTTATTAACTTTTAGTTCATGTAGAAAATTAGACACATATTTGACTGTTTTGTTGGTTAAAGAACATCCCGTGTTCCAGGTCTCTTGGACCTTCGTGGCCTCTTCATCACATACATGATAATCCCTCATCTGCTCCTGGATCTGCACAGTGGCTTATTCTCCTGTAATGCAGGCGTATGAAAAGGTGATCAGGGCACTTCATCTTCCCGGGGATTTCCTCGTGCTCTTCGTGTCAGTCGGATCTGCTCTGATTCATCAGGTTGACCTTTCTGTTTCTCCATCAGAGAACTTATGAGGGGATTCATCCTGACCTGTACATCCAGCGAACAAATATATTTTTATATTTCAGCAGCTTGTGGTGTTGATAAGAGAAAATTGGCAGTGCTATTTGAAAAATAATATGTAGGGGGTTTCAGCCTTTACATTTATATGCACGAAAACCTATAGAACACAGTACAGGAAAGGGTTTACCCTAAATCTAAATAGTATAACAGAGCGCCTTTATTTGTTCTGCAAGAGCAAGTTGGCGTCATGTTGTCATGTTGTTTTGAACACCTCAGAGCTGCCTCTCAGACTGCAGCATCACATCAGTGCAGATGCTTTTAAAGATGATACAAACATCCACACATCAGAGACAAGTTCACAAAGTTTGTTTTAACATGCACAAGATCAAATTCAGCATCAATTTGTTTTGCCGCCAGTGCCTCCCTGCGTAGGACGACGACTGTGAGAGCTTCCTGTCAGTCTGTCTCCATCACTGCGGAACACCCACACAGTGAGAGCGCTCTATTACATACAATCCTCCATACTCATCTTAAATTCAATACATGTGTTCTCCCCTGGCTTTACCTTTGAGTGCTTTGCAAACCTCCTCATTCACCAACAACTGTGCAGGATTGCATTGGGGGAACGAATAACTTTCTGTTCTGAAATACAAAACATACCTGCACTAAAAACTGGGATAACACATCCATGGTTATCTCACTAAAATCCCTACATATGATTATACCTTCGACATGAGGTGTGTGTGGATAAAAAAGGACTATCAAATGCGCCCCGTGGTGTTTGGTTTGGATTAAAAACCTGCAGACTTTTTGTGGCACATCGCTGCCTATATGTTTCCAATTAGCTTCTGGTTTCTTACACCAGCTTTGAAGTTTGGCTCGACCTTCCTGGCCAGAAGTGCAGCCATGTTTAAATGTATGATTTCATTAGCGAGAGCCTATACTTTCTTTTACTTCGGAGCAAAGCATACACACACAAACTATCCGGTGCTTTCAGCCACAGTGAAATGTGTCTGTATCTGAAGGAAAGGCCAACGAGTTTCTGGCAAACCTTGGCAGAGACTGAGCCTCAAAAACCCTGGTTTATTATTAAATGTGCCCACCATTGTTGATGCACCGGAGTCTGCAGCGTGTCTTGATTTCCCACCATAATGTGATGGTGCAGAGGAATCCTTCTGCACAACAACCAAGGATACATTTTCTCTCTTTTCAAGTTGTCTTCATTTGTTAAAAGATGCCAGCTAATATAATCTGCATAAGGTTTCGCAATGTGAATACAATCACTACAGGAGATGAATGGAACATTATTGACAACACTTGTCCAGGTGTATATCAGTATGTAGTGTCTCTACTTTAAAGAGTCCTCTCCTGCTGATGTTCAGGTGTATATCAGTATGTAATGTCTCTACTTTAAAGAGTCCTCTCCTGCTGATGTTCAGGTGTATATCAGTATGTAGTGTCTCTACTTTAAAGAGTCCTCTCCTGCTGATGTTCAGGTGTATATCAGTATGTAGTGTCTCTACTTTAAAGAGTCCTCTCCTGGTGATGTCCAGGTGTATATCAGTATGTAGTGTCTCTACTTTAAAGAGTCCTCTCCTGCTGATGTTCAGGTGTATATCAGTATGTAGTGTCTCTACTTTAAAGAGTCCTCTCCTGCTGATGTTCAGGTGTATATCAGTATGTAGTGTCTCTACTTTAAAGAGTCCTCTCCTGCTGATGTTCAGGTGTATATCAGTATGTAGTGCCTCTACTTTAAAGAGTCCTCTCCTGCTGATGTTCAGGTGTATATCAGTATGTAGTGTCTCTACTTTAAAGAGTCCTCTCCTGCTGATGTTCAGGTGTATATCAGTATGTAGTGTCTGTACTTTAAAGAGTCCTCTCCTCCTGATGTTCAGGTGTATATCAGTATGTAGTGTCTCTACTTTAAAGAGTCCTCTCCTGGTGATGTCCAGGTGTATATCAGTATGTAGTGTCTCTACTTTAAAGAGTCCTCTCCTGCTGATGTCCAGGTGTATATCAGTATGTAGTGTCTCTACTTTAAAGAGTCCTCTCCTGCTGGTGTTCAGGTGTATATCAGTATGTAGTGTCTCTACTTTAAAGAGTCCTCTCCTGCTGATGTTCAGGTGTATATCAGTATGTAGTGTTTCTACTTTAAAGAGTCCTCTCCTGCTGATGTTCAGGTGTATATCAGTATGTAGTGTCTCTACTTTAAAGAGTCCTCTCCTGCTGATGTTCAGGTGTATATCAGTATGTAGTGTCTCTACTTTAAAGAGTCCTCTCCTGCTGATGTTCAGGTGTATATCAGTATGTAGTGTCTCTACTTTAAAGAGTCCTCTCCTGCTGATGTTCAGGTGTATATCAGTATGTAGTGTCTCTACTTTAAAGAGTCCTCTCCTGCTGATGTTCAGGTGTATATCAGTATGTAGTGTCTCTACTTTAAAGAGTCCTCTCCTGCTGATGTTCAGGTGTATATCAGTATGTAGTGTCTCTACTTTAAAGAGTCCTCTCCTGCTGATGTTCAGGTGTATATCAGTATGTAGTGTCTCTACTTTAAAGAGTCCTCTCCTGCTGATGTTCAGGTGTATATCAGTATAGTGTCTCTACTTTAAAGAGTCCTCTCCTGATGATGTTCAGGTGTATATCAGTATGTAGTGTCTCTACTTTAAAGAGTCCTCTCCTGCTGATGTTCAGGTGTATATCAGTATGTAGTGTCTCTACTTTAAAGAGTCCTCTCCTGCTGATGTTCAGGTGCATATCAGTATGTAGTGTCTCTACTTTAAAGAGTCCTCTCCTGCTGATGTCCAGGTGTATATCAGTATGTAGTGTCTCTACTTTAAAGAGTCCTCTCCTGCTGATGTTCAGGTGTATATCAGTATGTAGTGTCTCTACATGTCTCCATGCTTTAATGTTCAAAAAGCTCTTTATTTTTCTCATACTGTCTGTACTGCAGCACCTTTTTTCACCCTCTGTCTGAAACCAGAGCCCAGTCTGCTCTGATTGGTTAGCTGGCCGGCTCTGTTGGGATTGGTCAACCGCGCATTGGTAATCACGTACAATGTGTGAGATGTGGGAAGGGAACACAGGGATTTTTGTCTTTGGAGACCATTTACATGCACTAAAGCCTAGAGAACTACAGGAGGGGGGAAACCTCACAAAGCAGAATAGGGCCTCTTTAAATCAACTGACAGACAATAAAAGGCATAGTCATCATCTACAGTACCAAAGACCTCCCATTCATTCCGAATAATCACATTACATTTTGAGACTTAAAGGTGAGGTAGGTAATTCACTTCAGAAACACTTTTTGTTATATTCCATGGAATGCTCTTAACATCCTGATAGCAATGAATACATTAAATGCTTTGACAATAAATACATAAAAAAATTCATCTGTGGAAGCCGTGGCGCTGTAAAAAGCACGACCAATCATCTGAACCGGCCCGGCTAAAATAACTGGATGGCCTACCTGCCTGTCAGCCTTCCATCTGTGCACAAACTTATCTCGTGCCCTCATTGGTCATGTGCGCGTTCGTGTGTGTTGGAGGAGGGGCTCTGTGAGGAAGTCTGAAGGAAGGGACAGATTTTTTTCGGCTGCGTACTTTCAAATTCTAGCGCACTCGAGCTGGTTTCTCCATTCTTACCTACCCTACCTTTAATTTGTCATTCTGGTTGTGAAGTTGTAATCTCAAAAAGTAGAAAAATAAGAGACGTGACAAGAAGTATAATAACGCAAGATATAGCTCATAAAACATGAGTGAATGAACAGATGGATAAATAAATCAAATGTCAGCATCATACTTTCTGAATTGATGAGGTGATCACATCTAAAATCTTAAATTTAGGAGCTGCTTCACAGAGCATTGCTCTTCCTGGCCAACTTTCAGTAAACAATGCAGAAGCATAATTCATATCTGATACGAGTGTCTGTGCAGAGATAAATCGCCCACTGGATGAGTGGTCACACAACACACCATCTATTCCAGCTCATCCATCTAATTGTGTGCTGAAAGTATAATTATACTTTCCTTTTGCAGTAAATGGACAAACATGTGAAGGCACAATCATGAGCAATCTGAAACTAAACAGGTTTCAGCACACAAATAAAAAATACAGCCGCTGAATACAAAACCATATTTTCTCTCAATTATTCAACGGATAGGAGTCTAGACATCATTTATTTCAGGAGGATTTGACCGGTGTTTTATATACACAGACTACTCCTGGAATTAATATACTTAATATTAAAAAAAAAAGAACTTTTTGAACTTTCATTATTCAGGATAAAGTTTGTGTAGTTGTGGATGATATGGCTGCTTAAACCTTGCATCACAGTTAATATATTTTAATTTCAGAGTAATATATATATATATATATGTATGTATATTTATTTAACCTTTCTGACAAATTAAAAAGGTAAACAAGTATTGTGATTCCAAAAGTAAAAATTCTCATTCTGCGTATTTCAGAATCATAGGCTATATGAAAAGTGTTGCGGCTGTATGTATTTGTTACGGTTGAGTGAAGGAAGCAGGACCCAAATGCAGATAACTCAGATTAACCTTTATTTCAAGGATAATGAAAAATAACTTGGACAAAACAGAACACTCACCGGTGAACTCAGTCACAAACAAAAGACGAACCAACACTGAACACAGGAAGAGACAAGACTAAATACAGGGAGGGGTAATCACGAGACGAGAAACAGCCGGGCAGGGGAGGAGAAACACAAGGGCAATAGGTGAACACAATCAGACAACTAGACACACCAGGGAAACTAACGACAAGAGGAAAAACACAGAGAAAAGGACCAGACAATATACCAAGACGAAAACATGACAGGGAGAACAGAAAAACACCCAAAACAAGACATACAAAACGTGACATAACACAATAATCGTGACAGTATTCCCCGTTTCTTTTTCCCTTTGGTTCCTCTACCCAGGTGTACTGCATTGCCGTAACGAGGTTTAGACGAGGTGCACCTGGAGAAGGAAGTGCTTAAAAGCTCCAGTGCAACAGCAGAAGAGGGAGGCCTCTGGTGTGGGGACTGCTGTGTTTCTGCCTCTCATCCTAGGATGGATAATTCAACCTTTGATGTTCTGTTCTAATAAATCCGATGGATTTGATGATTTTAAAAGTGTCTTTCGTGTTCTATTTGGGTCAGTGGTGGAATTGTGTTAGCCCCATAGGGCCATTTTAAAGATGGGGGTAAAACTGGATTATAATCCTTGATGTGTTCATGTGTTAATCATATAGGTGTTCCCATTTTAAATTACTTTATATACTGCTGCTTGACAACTTAACCTGTAATTATATATCGTAGTTAATATATTTTGTGAATAAGCTACTGCTCTGTAAAGTAACTAAAGCTTACAGATAAATGTAATATGTTCAATATTAGCTTCCAAAATGTAGCGGAGTAGACAAATACAAAATTATCAAACGGAAATATTCAGGTAAAGTATTTTTTGGTACTCAAAAATGAAGTTAAGCACAGCATGTGGATAATGTCTTTTTGTCCTCGCTCTACTTTCTCCCTTTTCTCTTGGAGGTCACATTTAGGGACACATCTCCTGACACAACAATACTGTCTTGATTAATCGACTCGTGTTGAATCAATATCACCCACGGGGGGGGGGGGGGGACGACGACGACAAATATGAGGGTAGAGAGAGACATGAAGGAATCTGTCTGAAATCCTATGACCTTCAAAACCACCGGATAACACACACCATGTGACGGGAATCGATTTAAACAGATGAGTCGACCAGGATGTGCCTCAAAGGGGAAAAAGAAAGTGTTACCTGGAAGCTGTGTCTGTAGCTTGGATCTTTAAAATTGATTGTTTTTCCACCGAATAATAAAGTTTCTTCTGATACAATCACAGCATAATGTATTTTCTAACACTAATTATGATACCGGATGATTGGCTTAGGGCTGTTTCTGTCTTAAACATAAGAAACGCTGACTCCATAGCCTGCATGCTAATGATGCAGCTAACCATGTGCAGGCTGTGGGATTCGACTTAAAACGACTTCATCCCACACAACAGACAGGTGTGAGGCATTTCCACACTGACATCTTTCAATGAAACATTCCCACAGAAGTGTCTCAGGTGCCATGACAGACCATCTGCTGTTGGGCTAATCATCTGTGTCTCGTTGGCACCGCTGACACCAGAACAACACGAGACAATTCACTGTAACAGGAACCAGATGCTTCAAATCTAAACTATATTTCCTGGTATTACTTCAAAGTATTTATTTTAGCCTTTTGTAATGTGTTTATCGTTTTTTTTGTAAATAAAGAAGGTGGTTACGAGACATTTTTGCCATTTTGCACATAAAACTGCTTATAATAGATATAGAAATCGTGACATTGAGACACCGCATTGTTAAAGTTTAAAGGTATTCAAACAGATACTTTTGATCAAAAGGTGGTGTCGTATTGACTTTTTACATTTAAGGCCCGGAATGATGTACAGTAAAAAGTTCAGAGGCCAACAACAACAGCAAAAGTTTGAACACATGTTTAAACAGTGTGTTTGCAAGTTCACGACCTACAGAACTATATATGGCACATCATTAACTAACTGCTATATTTTGAGGGGTCAGATGTTATGTTAGAAATCAGTTCAAACAGTGTGTGGGAGATACGATGCTGCATATACAAGAGCTTCATACAAAGTTATTGTTCAAAAATTCCAAATGCTACTATTTAGACATAAAGGGAGTAAAATATAGGATTGAGTCAACCTACAAAAGTTAGGTTAAATATGTTGAGATAATATGAAAAAACGAATGCATTTATTTGTAATTAAATGTCCCAAAAATTGAGTAAAAGAATAGAAATAAAATAAAAAAAATAGCCAAAATAAATATTAAACTTAACATTTGAAAATAAATAAAGATTCATAGAAATAATTATGATTATATAAATAAAGATAAATAAAATATTACAATAAAAAATACAAACAGATTTAGAGTTACATTAAAGCAAATTGCAAGTCAGTGATTTATTAAGGGGACTGTCCTCATAACATCATCATAGAGATCAGTTTCGACTATACAGTATATACAATTTTATAATCACTTTGAAGTAGTTCAACTAGAGGCCCACTGAGGATAAATGGTTGCTATGAGAGTGACGGAGAACCTGAGTGAAGTGGAGGAGGTGTGAGTCTGCTCTTTCAGGATGCTTCAGAGGTTTCAACAGATTTTTTACAACAACAGCAGCATCTGGCTTCCCTCCGCAATTGATTGTGAGAAGCGGTTTGTCTCGTCTGTGAATCACTTTGTGGCTCATCACCCACGTTATACCCCCGCTGAATACCAGTGTACAGACTCAATTTATTTCACCAAGATTGCAATTTCTCTTGTTTATGGTATGAAAATCAGTTTGTATCCAGATGAGAAGGAATCACGTTGTAATTTGTTTGCAGCTCGCTTGAATGTGATAATGAGATCCGGTTGTACGCAAGCCATTTCAATATATCTCTGCTGATGATGAAGGGAAAAAAAGTCAGAAGGATAAATACCAGAGCTGGAATCATGTCCTCACAGAGACCCAGACGTCTTTGTTTCTCCTGGTAATAACCAGGAGGCTTGCTTTCCCTGCCAACATTATGCATAAGGTGAGTTATTACAATGTTTTCATACATTTTATTTGTACACAACTATAGACTGGTGCAGTAAGGAGTCCAAAAACCCGATATTTTAATGTTTGTTCTTCAACATAAAATACGTCGAATTAAAAAAACTGTGGTTGCTAACAAGTGTCTGAATGTCTAACATTTATGGCAAGCCATTTGAGTATTTATTCCACATCCTTGATATCAGACGGCAGCTGTCTACACTAGTTGGCTCTTTGATTCCACTTGTTAGAGATATGGTCAAACTAGTTTGGCATTCTGCTTTACTAGTTCAATAAAACATTACACTAGTCAGTCTTTTTCAGCGACTAGTGGCACTTTTGTCCGACTAGTTAGCACATAAGCCTTACTAGTGACGCCAGGAGCAGCACTAGTTGCACCAAAGTATCAACATGTAAGCTTTTTCATGAACTAGTGGCAATGTGTTTTGCCTTACTAGTTAACTAGTTACACACACTTTATCTCACTAGTTAACTAGTGGAGCCTTAGAGGAGTCACTAGTAAACTAGTGACACAGATGTTTGTCTTACTAGTTAACTAGTGGAGGGCAATTTTTCTCACTAGTGAGGTTCTGTTATCAACATGTTAGACTTTGACCTTACATGTTACACATTTTTCTTACATGTAAGACCTTTCCTTCAACTAGTTTGGCTTTTGTTGCACTAGTGAGCAACTGTACGCGACTAGTTAGCTATTGATTCAACATGTATGGCTTTTTCCTAAACTAGTGGATCTTTTGAGCCCACTAGTTGTGCTTTTCTTCTCACTAGTTCAACACAATGACTTACTAGTTGACGCGTACGTGCAACTAGTTAACTAGTGAATTGTTTCAAAGTCATACATGTTGACTAGTGCATTTTTTGACACACCACTAGTAAACTAGTTGCACGTACACGTCAACTAGTAAGTCATTGTGTTGAACTAGTGAGAAGAAAAGCACAACTAGTGGGCTCAAAAGATCCACTAGTTTAGGAAAAAGCCACACATGTCTGATATCAAGGATGTGGAATAAATACTCAAATGGCTTGCCATAAACATTAGCCTCCTTTAGCTTAGCGGTGGTGACGTGAAGTCATGTGACCGTGCTGTAGTTCCTTTATAGCCCAACATTAGCCACCTTCAGCTTAGCGGTGGTGACGTGAAGTCATGTGACCGTGCTGTAGTTCCTTTATAGCCCAACATTAGCCACCTTCAGCTTAGCGGTGGTGACGTGAAGTCATGTGACCGTGCTGTTGTTCCTTTATAGCCCAAAATTAGCCACCTGTAGCTTAGCGGTGGTGGTGGTGACGTGAAGTCATGTGACCGTGCTGTAGTTCCTTTATAGCCCAACATTAGCCGCCTTTAGCTTAGCGGTGGTGGTGGTGACGTGAAGTAATGTGACCGTGCTGTAGTTCCTTTAAAGCCCAACATTAGCCACATTTAGCTTAGCGGTGGTGAAGTGAAGTCATGTGACCATGCTGTAGTTCCTTTATAGCCCAACATTAGCCACCTTTAGCTTAGCGGTGGTGGTGGTGACGTGAAGTCATGTGACCGTGCTGTAGTTCCTTTATAGCCCAACATTAGCCACCTTTAGCTTAGCGGTGGTGGTGGTGACGTGAAGTAATGTGACCGTGCTGTAGTTCCTTTATAGCCCAACATTAGCCACCTTTAGCTTAGCGGTGGTGACGTGAAGTCATGTGACCGTGCTGTAGTTCTTTTATAGCCCAACATTAGCCACCTTTAGCTTAGCGGTGGTGACGTGAAGCCATGTGACCGTGCTGTAGTTCCTTTATAGCCCAACATTAGCCTCCTTTAGCTTAGCGGTGGTGGTGGTGACGTGAAGTAATGTGACCGTGCTGTAGTTCCTTTATAGCCCAACATTAGCCACCTTTAGCTTAGCGGTGGTGGTGGTGACGTGAAGTAATGTGACCGTGCTGTAGTTCCTTTATAGCCCAACATTAGCCACCTTTAGCTTAGCGGTGGTGACGTGAAGTCATGTGACCGTGCTGTAGTTCTTTTATAGCCCAACATTAGCCACCTTTAGCTTAGCGGTGGTGACGTGAAGCCATGTGACCGTGCTGTAGTTCCTTTATAGCCCAACATTAGCCACCTTTAGCTTAGCGGTGTTTGACGTGAAGTCATGAAACCGTGCTGTAGTTCCTTTATAGCCTTAAAGTCCTTATCTTACATTAAAAACTTTTTTTGGCAGTTGATTTCTGGGGGGTGTATGCAACAGATAGTCAATGTATGTTTCTTTATTTCATACGGAATAATATGTAAAAAAAGGAAAAATATTAGGTCCAATAAAAAAACTTTGCTTCTGGAAGCAGGCCATTTCGTGACGTCACGTGTGGTTCCCGGCTGCCGCTGTCTGGCTCCCTGCTGCCGTCCGGATCGACAGTCAATGCGCGCAGCCAGCGAGAGTTCACAACGAAAAATGGCGTCAAATATTGTTGATGTTTACGCATTAGAAAAAGCTAATAGCGCGGGTATTTGGCACAATTTGACAGAACAATTATTTGGTGTGGATGATGCGAGCAGTGACGATGAATCTGAACGATCTCTGCCGCCTTTTACACCAGAAATAAGAGGCCTAGAACCGTATAGGTTCAAGCCAGCAAAACATGTCATTCAATGATACCTGGGTTTCTCCCAGTTTACAACTTAGATTAGGATATATAAATGATAAACAAATTTCAAATTGATGGTTCACTCACCCTGGACAGTGTTAGTTTTTTCACAGCTTTATCGGACCTGTGTTTCTTTTGTAGGGGTTCCGCCAAGGAGTCTGACATCACTTGTGTTTCACCCTGTTTACTATCGGACAGCGTTGTCTCCCGTTGGCCGCGAAATATCGACGATGCCTGGGGCTCAGCCTCGGAACGCGAGGAAGTCATTGGGGTTGAATCACCTGTCCTAATTGATGGAATTGCACCCTTTCTTATGTCCAACTGTTTTTTGAAACCCATCTTCCATTGTTGGTAGCCTTCAAAATCATCAGGGACAACAAAATGTGCCCCAGAAATAACGCTGGTTTCACTGGCGCACTGCCAATTTTTTCTTGTGTTCCGCACAAATCGCTCCCATTTCTCCCGTAAAACCTTCTCTTTCGGGAACAAATGAACGGTAAAACCATCCCGATTGGTGTTGCTACACCCGCCAACGACACACCTCTTCACCATGATCCGGAAAAAACAAGACAAACTCGGAGATAAACACTGATACACAAAGTTGACATGCGGCTATACCAGCAATGCTACACTGTGTGATGCTGGGACGGGCTGAACTCACCAGGATTCGCGGAACCACACGTGACGTCACGACACAGCACCAAGCAGCGGCAAGTTTGAATCCAGACTTTTCTGGATACCTCTGAATTTGACCCATTTTCCCGATATTAACAAGTGATTTACAGCAAATAGGAAACGATATTCGATCTATATCACGTGTTACTGGAATAAGACCCAACAAGTTAATGCATTTTGAAACAGTTCTATGATCTTTCAGCTACAGTAAATTACGCAAGATAAGGACTTTATAGCCCAACATTAGCCACCTTTAGCTTAGCGGTGGTGACGTGAAGCCATGTGACCGTGCTGTTGTTCCTCTATAGCCCAACAACAATATGTCATCACTGTATCACTCTTGGAGATAAATATGTAACCAGCACCTTTGCCACAGATGAATACGTAAAGCTTTGAAAAATATCCCAAGGGTGAAACCGAGGGTTTATAATTGGGAAGACGTGTTTTTTGTTTTGCTTTTCAAATCACAGCTGGGGGACAATCAGTGAGAGCAGTATATGCTTTGTCATAGATTAAACACTATATTCAGTTAAGTGTTAATCAGGAAAAGGCCTGTACATCTATGATGCACATTAGTGATACTAGACTAAGGGACACGTACTTTCGCTTTTTCAACGTATTATTCCCCAGCCTATTGAGAGGTGTTGGTTCATTGTACCACTGCTTCAGAAATGCACAACATTAATTTGACTTAAGCTTCTGCAGTACTGCATCAGTCAAAGGCTACTGAGCAGGCCAGAACAACACATGAGAGTAAAAGTGTTATTATTATTATTATTATTATAATGTGTGGAGTTCTTTAAGTGTTGCAGTGAAGGTCTCTCTGACTGCAGTGTTAAAACATTTTCATCTGGAGCCACGGCCAGCCTACAGAAAGCAGCTCTTTGAACATTGTGAGGGAATATTTCGTTTCTTCAGGGTCAGGAAAGAATCTTATCCTTCACTCTTCAAGGTATCCGCGCTCTCTCCATCGTTGAATTCATCTTTGTTATTGAGCCATTTTGGTGAGTGTTCTGAATAACTAACGTCACTAAACAAATTATACAAATGATTTCATATTGCCTTAAATTCCAAAGCAAAACATTTAAATTCAAACAAGTGTTCATATTATTTTATATTCTCTCCAGGGAAACACTCAGTCTCCGGGGATACATGATATTTAGTGTGTGTTTTCAAAGACAATGTAAAATATAGCTGGATTCAATGTGTCAGAGCTGATTAGGCGACAGACTTATTACCCACATCAGGAAACACTGGATTACTGCAGGGGACCGGAGAGCTTTTGTAAATGTAATTTACTTCAGGAGTCATGCTGAGGAAACTTTAAATTCAGTCTGCAACCGAGAGTTTTCCAAATGGCTTTCTGATTGTTTGTAGTTATTAATACGTTCATAGATTAAACCACTGTGAGTTTAAGACATCAATTAAAGTAACCCGCTTTGACTGATAGGTAGAACATAAGACATGAAAAAATGTGTTGGCAGGCAGTGTGTGTTCAAAATCCCTCCTTTCATGTTCTACATTTTAAAAAGGACAAAGTTGGAACAGGTCCCACAAAAGTTATTTTAGTGTGTGGGATAGAAACTCCCTCTGAGGGAACACAGGGATTTTAGCCTTTGCAGACCATTTACATGCACTAAAACCTATACCACACTGCATTCAATGGAAACCCCCCATAAGCAGAATAGGGCCTCTTTAAACACTTGAAAGTTCAGCATTTCATTAACTAAAACCAGTCCTACGCGCTGTGAGGTGAAGGGATGAACTTGAAACCGTCCTGTGGAGTTGTCCTTTGAATTACCTTTGTTTGTGAAAATGTGCTGCATGAATAAACTCGCCTAAAGAGCTGTGCTAATATTAACATCACACTGGGGGTGTGGGAACAGTGTGTTGGACAAACAAAGCTCTGTCCCCTAGAGCTGTCACTACGGCAGGATGCCTACACTCGAAAAACAGTGAAAATACTCATTCAGTAAAAGTATTAAAGTCTCATTTCACCAACTCGACAACACATGCACAGCATTTAGAAAATATGTTCTTCATTTGCACGTGTTTCGGCACATTTGTGTTTTTATATTTGCATTGTTTTTGAAAGTGCAGCGCGTTTCTCCTAAGGGAAATGTTTTGTAGCGTGTGTTTCCCTTTCGGATATCGTTTTTTTTAACATTCCACAAAAAATTAAACAATATTGCAGCTTTGCATGCTAGAATATATGCTATGATTTAGTGCCATCATTACAATGAGAAGTGGTGGAACATTTTTTGAGTCTCCACACTTATCCAGTGCCACTTAACCTTCAGCTCTTTTGTTCAATCAAGTATTACAGATTTCTAAATCAGAAAAACAAGAACACCATGAAATATGAAATGTGCTGAATGTTGGACTGTGAAAGGGGGTTTGATGAAGGAAGGGACTGAGTGGAGAGCTCTTCAGGCTGTTCTCCTGGTCATAGATTGTTAAGTGAAGGATGTTTTGGGACTGGAAGTAAAGCTTGCTGTCCGAGTAATTGGTGTCATTAAAGAAGGTGAAGACATCAGCCTGTGGAGGTAAAACAACAGTGGGAGAAAGTTTTCTATTCCCTAATTTCAAAGGCCTGCCCATCTTGTCTTTAACCTTGCAGACGCAGATTGGAAGAAATAAAGGGGCTTTCATGTGCAAATCAAGGCTCTGAACATTGTTTTAAATGTTGTTTTAAGGCCAATTCCAATGGCCTTTTATTTCATTCAAAAATAAGCTGTTGAACCAAATGTCCTTGGATTTTGTGAGTTCAATTATTCTTCCTGTTATTCATGGCCCTGTTCTTTCAGGCCCTGAGCGCTATTGGCTTTCTCTACACAAAATCATCCAACACAAAAGCCCTTTGAGAATGCCTTTAACATCTTTTTTGTTAGCAAGGTTTGCAACTCGCGCTCGATAACAACAAAACATCTCATATTGATGGGAAAGTTAGGAGTTTTTTTTAAAAGCTGTTACATAGTGGGGAAAAAAACATTTTTGTTGTTCCAAAGTTTTCTTTTTGATTGTTGACATAATTGTTTTCTTTAACAGTTAGGAAATGTTCTGCTGAAGATAAAAACAAGAGCTTTAGTAAGACAGCGCTATGCTTTGAGCTAAATGCTATTATCTACATGCTAACGTGCTCAAGCACAAAGCTAGCATGTTAGTACAGCACTGTTAATTTGGAAACTTCCTCCTTGACAGATTAAAGATTTTTCAGACCCCTTTTTGCTACTTTATTTTAAAAAAGCAAATAGGAAAAAACTAATATGTTCAGATGTATATTTTTTGTAAATGCTTTCCAAATGTTGCTGAGTGTATATGGCAGCATTTGGGTATTTGCAAACAGCACACACTCTATATGCGGTGGAGACAACATTAGGCAAATGAAAATGATGCGCATGGAGTGTAATATGCAAATGAGGGCAATACTTTTAGCTAGTTTTGGAGCTAGTGGTATCTACTTTGATTGGAAAAGAAAGAGTTGGACTGGTGTGGCACATGGATGTATGAAGAGATCTGAATACAGTGTCGGAGGCAGGGCCCTTGTCATCCCCATGAGAGTTGGTCAGTGAAGCATTAAGCCCAAAACAGGGCAACTATAGATTCAGTAGTAGTAACCGGATGTGGGCATGCGCAGAAGAGTTTTCCCTTAAGCCCTGCCTCCGATCTCTTGCTCTCGGCCCCATGACACCACGGAATGACACTGGAGTGTAGTACCACTGTTGGCCACTAGAGAAATTAGCTGTAATTAATGGCTCTGTGCTCTTCCTGGGGGCTTGGTGTGACATCTACACTGTTTACCATGGTAACTATCTTCATTTAGCAAGTTATAACAAAGGCAAGGATGTTTCCTCCCAGAGCCCGGATAGCTCAGTCGGTAGAGCATCAGACTTTTAATCTGAGGGTCCAGGGTTCAAGTCCCTGTTCGGGCGAGAGTTTTCCTGTATTTCCATAGAGGGATCAATAAAGGCTTATGTTATCTTAGAACTAAAATAACATAGAGTACAGCTAAGGCAAAGAACAATGCAAATGTAGGACCTTTAGACTATGGGAGAGATTGTTATTCTGATCTGCTGTTGGCACTAGGTGGAAGTTTAGGAGGGAAACGTTATTACGACATGCTTTGAGCAAAGTTAGTGAACACGAATTCCTGTCAAACCATCCAATCTTCGTAGAGAAATTTCACAATGGACTTAAGTGAGCACTCTTGAGCTACAACACAGGCATGAATACAGCCTACTGTTGTTTTAACTCACTCCAATTATACACAGAAGGGAAATATTTCACAGTACAGTAAGTGCATGAAGAAGACAGAAAACACAAAGGACAATCCGGTGCAAAAACAAGGATACCACTACAGACAAGATTTAAATTACAGGGTTAAAGCACGCACACACACACACACACACACACACACACACATACCATGTATACATCACTTCAGGGGACATTACATTGACTTACATGCAATTCCTGGAGACGTATCCTAACCTTAACCATAACAACACATGCCTAACCCTAACCCTAACCCTAACCAAGTCTTCACCCTAAAAGTAATGATTCCCCTTATGGGGACCTCCATTATGTCCCCATAAGGGAGGCGAGTTCCCACACGTGACTGTGTAAACAGATGTAGGTCCCCACAAGGATGGTAATACTAGGCCACACACACCACACACACATAGCTGTCATTATGTTTGATATTTAGTTTCTATGGTTACAGAGGGTGTTCTCACCTCACTAGGTAAAAGGGAAGAGGCACGTTTTGAGTTATTTAAACACACAGTAATACAACACACTCTTAATGTTGAGTAGTCTGTTCTAAATAAACTCAACTCTGACAAATGCTATTGACCCTTTGAGGAAAATTCATTAATGAAAAACAATTTTTACAGTGAACAAATGTGAGTCTTTATTTGGATTTATATAAATAACGTTATATATATATATATAAATAACGTTATATATATTCAAACTGTGCTTTGTTACAGTTGCTCCACTTCATAAGAAATAAATAGTTAAAATAGTATATCAATATTTAGAAGCTAATAGAGCTTAAGTAAGCAAAAAAGATTATATATATTTTATAATATTTTAGATGCATGCTGATCTTTTATTGGACATTTTAGTTGAACTTATTTTTTCCTATAATTATCTTTGTTTTAATTCATGTTATCTTAAATCGCATATTCTTTGCAACTGCCATAAAACCCAATGTCCCCTGGGTAAAATAAAGTGTTCTGTTTACCTACGGTTAAAAATGTTGTTAACATTGTATATTGGTCCATTTTTTGCCATCATAGTTCAGATTTGAGTCATTAACATAACGGTATTGTCTTTTTTTCCTAGTATTTATTTGTAAAAGGTACATTTTTGTTTAGTTTTACGGCTTGTTTTCATTCTAAAAAAAGGTTGTCAACCAATTCAAAAACAATGAAGTGATGACGAGTAAGAATGAAGCTGTCCATAGAATTCTGTCTATCAGTGATCAGAAACGTATTTCCTGTGTTTCCTGCTCTGATGGCACGCAGCAGCACAGATGGCCGTCACATCTTCAGATCCTTCTGTTGGATTTGATCTAGAAGCATCTTAATACCCGGCTGTCCTCTGAAACAAACAGCAGACATGTTTCTCAGCGGAGCAGCTTGAAGCACATATTCCCTGAGAGGATGTTCCCATCAGTTTTCCTTGGTTCTTGTTGAACCTGTCTATGTATACCACACAGAGAGGCCAGATATTTCGTTTCTGCGGAGGGATGTAAGGGAGGATTCCTGCTGACATCTGACCTTTAACACATAATTGGTGGTTTATTTCTCTACTTGTTGTGATATAATTGTTACCATTAAAGGTTTGGCTGTCTGTATTCCTTTCAAGTATTTACAATCAATTCAACTAAAACCTACTGTTATGTACAGTGTTCCATTTGAAGTTGCTTTTTGGCACTACTTCAAACTCTAATTAAGGTACAGACGTGGTAAGAGAAGTCGAGCACTACTTCTTTTAAACTGTTTTTGGCAGTTTGTATTTTGGATCAGAAACCAAATGTTTATGTTATTATCTGGCTTTTGGAAATAGTTTTTAACAATGAAAAAAATGTAGGATGTGCTTTTTTGTAGCAAATGTTTTTTTCCAGAATGTCGTCTGTTTTGAAAATTATTTTCCGATTTCAATAGATAACAAACCAATGCTGCCATATTTCACCTAAAGCACATTTCATCAGCAGCCTGTGCCCAGAAGCTTTTTCCACAAACATGATGTCCGATGATCAGAATCAAAATCCTTCATCTATCCCGGGGGAATTGTGTTTTTGGAGCGTGTACTGGATTTTAGAATAACATTAAAATATTGATATAATCAAGAAATGAAGTAAAAGTGTTTAGTTGAAAGAGTTAGAATAAAAATGTGCAATCAAAGTTTTAAACATTTTAAAAGACTAGAACTTAAAGCTCACCTATCATGCTATTTTGAGGCAATAGCATAGGTCTCAGATATATACAAATATATAAAAAACATGTCTAAGTGTTTTGCTCAGATCACCCATTCTAGCCATGCCTCATATCCCTCTATTTCACTTCCTGTTTCAAAAGTGCTGATTTGGGGTATAAAGCTTTACAGAATAAATAAAGGATTGATAACAAATAAAAAAGGAGGGGGCTGAGCTCATGTGGGACCCGGCAGCTACTGTCTAAACTAAATACTGCCATGATGAAACACCATATAATGGATTATCAAGGATTCTTTCTGAAACAGTATGGAGCTCAAAGGCTTTCTCTCTTGCTGGTTATACCACAAGGTGAGTTCCTTTTTACTTCCTGCTTCTTCACACACATGCTCTCCAGTACAGGTTAGCTCTGAGTGTTAGCGATGCTAATGTAAACACCGACCGTATTACGTCCAAAACAGTCGGGCATTGTTTCTGATAGCAACGTTTCTGATAGGGCCGTGGGTCCACATTTCAGATATTACGTCATATCGGAGGCAAATCTGGATCAGCTCCGTTGTTCCCCCGTTTTTAGAGATTTGGGTACGGAAGAAAAGAGAGAGAGACACGTTATTTATAAGAGACATCAAAAAGTGCATTTTACATGATAGATCCCTTTTAAATGAATCAAATACACATATTTATATAAATATAACAAGTTCAGTCAAAGAATTGCGATAAGAAAGTTTAAGTACAAATACAAACAGTACTTTTGCAACGGTTCTGTTCCTTGCAGAATTGTGCAGGTTTTTATAAAGGCGGCCGAGATTTTGAACAAAGTGTCTGATTGAATCACTCTGGGAGAAGCAGCACAGAACAAAGGAGGATAACAACGTCTGTGAGACGTCTGCAGGTTTCTGACCTTCCTGCAACATTACACTTCGCTTCCTGCTCACTGATTACAGTCGTATGATGAAGGTGGAGGTGATTTGGACTGGAGGCGGCCTTCTGAGCACAATCTACTTCCTGCCATGTGCACTCATTACATATTGTGTGGACAATAGGAGCTTTAACACCAGTAAGGCCGAGAATCAGGAACAGACTGATTTTCATTCAGAATGCTGTTGGCCATGATTGTACGTTATTTTCGTTGTATTGAGTTTCATGTGTTAAGGAAGTGTTTTACATATTTGACAAACACTTTGTTCACAGTCCGATCCTTGAAATGTTCCTGACGTGAGTTTATCTCGAAAAGGTTTGAAGAGGTGAGAAGACAGCTTCACAGTCTTAATAGGATGCATTGCTGGAGATATAACAGTTTCAATTTAATGAAAACAGCACCTCTAACTTCAACCACCCAGGAAAGAGTACTGTGAGGAAAGATTTGAGAAGAAATGACAAATTCCAATCTGCTCTTATTTAAAATCGTTGTTTCACTCTATAACTGGTAGAAGTACTCAAAAACGGAATTGGCTGAATTGTTTTATATTGTGTATCAGCAAATTATCTGAATCTGTAAAGTTATTAAAGCTAAAGCTCACATATTATGTAATGGAGTAAAGGATAAAATACGTGCTTGTACAATGTAGTGGAGTAGAGATCTCAGGTATAGCAAAACAATTGAAATATTTAAGTAAAGTACAAATACCTCAAATAAACGTACTGGTTTTGTAATTGTTCTTTTTTTTAATTTTTTTTAATTCTTTATTTATTTGGGGTCACATTATAGTACAAGTACAGTTTTTCAAATCATATATTTTTAGAGACCCGAAAGTGACAAATGAAATAGCAAACAAAATTAATCAAAGTAAAATAAAAACGAAAAAGTACACAGGGGTTGTTTGAAATAGCAAATGTCTACACATGTACATGCATACATATCAACATACATACATTAAATACACATACATGTGACCATACATACATATCTATACATATACATTCAATCGGTGTATAGAAACAGTCAAACAAGGGATGGTCGTCTTTGGGATATGTCAATTCTCCACTTTTTCCATATTTCTTCAAACGTGTTTTCCTGAAGCCTCATTGAGAAGGTGATTCTTTCCATAACATAGATTTCATGGATTTTGTCGTACCAGTTGTCAAGAGAAGGGATATCCGCTTTGAGCCATTTTCAAGTTATTGCTTTTTTTGCTGCAACAGTAAGAATTCCAAATAATTGTTTTGTTTTGGAGTTTGTGGGGATTGAATGTACGAGCCCAAATAGAAATTCGTCCCAGTTTAAAGCGATTTTTTCCTGTAGTATTATTTCAATTTCGATATGAATCTTTTCCCAAAATTGTTCTTTTTTTAACCATAAAAATGTTTGAACATGAGTTTTTATGTGACAAGAAGGTAATTAGTGCGACAACAGCAGGACTTCCAGCTTGAACTACTAAAAGAAATAATGCTGCAGAAAATTACTTTTCCTACACCCCCCCCTCCCCCCCCCCATGGCATCCATTAGCTGGAAAGTGTGTAATCACTATGAAAGCTAATGAGATATCGTGCCTAAGATATTATTGACACTGAAATCGAACCATCAGCATGTCATTCTGAGGAGCAGCTGCAGGACGCAACAATACACTCCAAAGTCGCTTTTATCTTTTAAACAGAATGCAAATACACACATGACTGGACCTCTACAGCCACCAACCACCTGGTGAGGCTGGGGTCTTCTTCAATGTGTTATGTCTCGTGTAGAAGTAACAAATTACAGTGTAAAAGTATTCATAGTGTTCCATATATTGCTTGGATAAAAGTACAACGGCAAATATTTGTGGAAACAGCAAAATATGTTAAATCAACCACTGAAAAAAGTGCTTCACTATGAACTATCTATTTCTGTTACAAGTAACGTCATAATAATATGTTCACGTAACATGTTCCATTTTTGGGGGGGTTTTATGGGATTTGTTCACAGAAAGGAAATAACAGCTTCACATTTTAAAGGATATTGCATTGTTTTGGATACCACAGTACACGAGCACCTTTTTTCTCTGTGTGACCGAAGCTTTCATTTGGCATATTCTTCTACTGATTTTGTCAAAGTGAGCACAATGATCATCTTCATCATCAGTTCTGACATTTAATTATTATTGTATTGAAATCAAAGACCAGGATGAAGGTCAAAATCAACATAATATGCTTATCTATTTAACAACGGTCATCACAAAGACCTTTATCAAGGCAACACATCTTCACACAGTAATGCAAACAGTTTCAAGCAGCGCTGATACATTACATTACATGTCACATGTTAGACTTACATACTCAATACTGTGGACAATCCCCACAGGAGCAATTTGGGGTGAAGTGTCTCAGGGACACAACGACATGCTGACTGCAGTGGGGTTTGAACCTGTGACCCCCTGATCCCAACACCAACGCACAACCCACTGCACACACCCCGATACCCTCCATTCACTCACATTCACCATTGACCTGCAGAATCCCAGCAATGGTTAATAACATGGACGGGTTGATTTTAAGGCTGCCAAAGTAATAACAAAGTAACTCCTAGAAGATAATGGCTAGAGTTGTTTATTTGGCTTTCAGAATACTGCTGCTGTTTATAAAGCACTGAATGGTTTAGGCCCAACATACATTTCTGACCTCCTGCTACAGTAAATGATGAACCATCCAGATCTCTCAGGTCTTCAGGGACTGGTCAGCTTTCTGTCCCCAGAGTCAGAACTAAACATGGAGAAGCAGCGTTCAGTTATTATGCTCCAAATATCTGGAGCAAACTCCCAGAAACCTGCAGGTCCGCTGCAACTTACTACTTTTAAATCCAGGCTGAAGACTTTTCTTTTTGTCGCTGCTTTTAATTGAACTATTCACATCTTAAACTGCCCTGTAACTTTTATCCATGTATTTTTTCTTTTAATGTTTATTTTATTATCTTTTCTTTTTAATGACTGTTTTGAAATGCCATTTTCTTAATGTCTTTCATTTTTTGTAAAGCACTTTGAATTGCCTTGTGTTGAAAGGTGCTATATAAATAAACTTGCCTTGTATTCCACTTGCACCATACAGATAATAAATATGCAACAAAAGCAGGAACGTATTTGCATTTACTTTTAAAAAGCCACTTGTATCCAGCTTCAGTCAATACTCTGCTTTCCATCTAATGATCCGCCTCTTAGAGAAACAAGGCTGCAAACTATTCTTTATTTGCTGTTTCATAACTATCAATTTGGGCTCTTTTTTCTGTGATTAGGGGAGTAGCAACTTGAATAAAAGCAGAATGTGTGTCTTTAAACGCCGAGCTATTGAATACCAAGAGGGAGGAAATGGACTATAATCTCTAAACGGCCTTTATCTTTACTAAACAGAGTGAAACATCAAATTGTGTCTACTACTGCACTTCACTTGTTGTAATTTAGGTATAGTCCATTTAAGAAATGAGGTAATAACATTAAAAGGGAGAGTTATTCATGATTTACATCTCATTCAAACTGCTTACTGAGTTGCTTTGCAGTCAGCATAATTTTTTTGCAACTCATCTCATTTGATGTTCTGAAGCTCGAAGAAACATTCAGATATCATTCAGCATGATGCTGCATAATGGAGGTAATCCAAACGTAAAGTACCTGTGGATCCTCTCGTGCCGAGTCGCCTCAGGAGTCTTTTGGTTCACAGCCACACACTGATGCCATGGAGGCTTTCTGTGCCAATAAAAAAAACATAAATTAGCTGAAAACAGAACTGGTGATGCACAAAATGATCCATAATGAAATGCCTCATTATGTACAAAAGCACTTTCAAAATAAAGTCAGTGAGTACCCGACCAGGCAAGCTAACAGCAGCGGCCAAAATCACATAGTTTAGAAGTATGATTGCCGCTGAGGCACCGGATAGCGAATCTTACGGAGGGAATGATCCAAGTCCAAACAAAGGTACAATGAACAGGTTTACTTTCCTCAAGCCTTTCCTATGGCTTTCTCGCTTGAATCACCCTGATAGAAAACGATATGCCAAGTGCCCTACTCCCTCCACCACCTGTCTCCAATATAGACAATTACACCACGTGCTCTAATCACCCAGTGCCCAAAGAGGCCTTAAAAAAATAAAAAAAAATAAAAAATACTTTAACTAACTACAATAATATCACTAAATAATAAAACATTTACTACGTACAAAAACAACAAGAAACCAAATGTTTAACTATTAAATCATATATAGCTCCAACGCTAACACTTTATGTAAAAAAGGCTCTTTAGAACAAACCATTGAGGTCCAATTCCAAACCGACCCCTACAAATGTACACGATGTTTGTGGATGATCTTAGAACGTGTCCGTGATGAAACAAGCTGTGTACACTTTTACTAATAAACCGTGCAAAATAAGATAGAAATTATATATTTTCATACAGATGGTAATTTAGGATCAGATAAATCTTTGTCCAACCTAAAATCGGTAGAAGTGTGCATTTCTTTGTGAAGCTTTGTATATTTACACGAACGAAAACAACTCAGAAACACCAGATTCAAAAACAAAGAAGATCACAAAAAAATTCACTCCAGGGTTTCCAACACAGAGACTTTACTTGGGCCGGGCCGCCCGGGAATATTAACGTCCGCCAAAGCATACTTCACGACACATTTAGGTTGAATCTTTTTGTATCCGTCCTCATGCACGACGCCACCTGCGATCGATTAACTACCCCTCCTGTACCTGTTCTGTTCCCCCCCCCCCTTCTCGGCTACCACCACAACTACATTTCAGATCTGTGGGAAACACTGAACTCCACTCTAATATTGACTCTTAATGGTTAAATTAACCATTTATATGCATTTCTATAAATGTGGTCATAGTCATTAATTAATTGTGATTTATATTTTGTCTTTCTTTAATTCCCGGTATTGTATTATTATTCCAGCCCCTGAAATGAGAACCTTATCATAACGTTTGCAGTCATTTTGCTTTAAGATTTACTCATAACTTACTGAAGGCTATTGTATTTGAATAAGCCATGCCTTCTGCCTTCCCACATCACCGCACTTTCTTTTTTTTTTTTCCTTTCCTGGATATTATTATTGAATTACTTAAATAAACAAAAGACTACATTTACTGTTGGAGATTCTTTTTCTCATATTTCACATTTCCTTCCTTCCATGCCTCCTCCTTTGAGATCAGTTTTCTTTCAGTTGTGGAATCCATCAGGGATAATGGTTTCTTCTCGGATTCACCTCATCAGTGTACTTCATGAAAAGAAAATATGCTGTGTAGTCAATGTACAACAACAGCTTTACGATTGCCTTTCAAACTCACAGAGCCGCAAAATAACTCATTCCCAAACAGTGAAAGCAGATAAATTGCGAGTAGAGATAAGAACAGATACACTAAATGATGCCTTGTGACTGATGCTGCTTTGTGTTGGCGGTGACATCGACTTCAAAGTGCTTTTGTTGTCCCCGAGAGGCTGTAACGAAGCTTTGACGGCGAGCACAGGAGGCTGAGGAATACTAAGAACCCCGAGCAAATGCCAGCAACAGATTGAGTGATTTCATTCGACTGAAACCACAAATCCAGACGGATCTCAGGTGTTCTATCAGCATCTGGATGCGCTGAGATTCATGCTGTCCAATGACAAACTTTGCCTTTTGAACGCAGGCTTTTCATCGAGATTTCATACAGGTTGTGTGTTTCCATCTCATTTCACACACCGAGGTCTAAGGCGGTGGTGAATGTGAGGAAGAGGAAGGAAATGCTTCGCTTTCAAAGAGCATACAGATGAAAGATGTGCAGAGAGGGAACATCAGAGTGGTCTGTTGCACTGAAGTTTGTTCTTCTCACCTTCTGAAAGCAGCTTGGAAAAAGCTTTTTATTTCCACCCACAAAGGGCAAGGATACGAGGCACGCAATTAGTAAAACAGGAAATGGGAGATAACTAAAATAGAGCTGACAAAACTGTGAACGTATGATGCTAGAATACAAATCCAAAGGTATAAATATTTCTGTTACTCTTATATATAATAATAACAGTTAACAGTAACAGAAATTATATTCTTACAAATAGGCAAAAAAAATTTGATTAACTTTGTGTCTATGTAATGGTTTACCGATTATGGCTATATCGACTAATATTTTGTATTTTTGTGTGTTTTTCCTGGTTTGATGGGTTAATTACATTAAAGTGATGCATTTTCTGTATTTACCAGTTTCTTCTATTATTGATCTTAAGCCATTTAGCCAATAAATTCAAATACTGAAGATGATTTATCAACATTTGTAAATATTTAGTGTAAGCACCAATGGCCCTATGAAATTCTTGCAATGCATTTGTATCAGACACTGACTCTAAGAAAACTCTAATTTCATTGAATTTAATGTAAACAAAACAGGGGTCCATGGAGATTGGTCCTCCAGAGCTAAGCGTCATATTAGAATATTCAAAGCTCTTGAGTTTGACTTATTTTGCAAAGTTTCTAAACCTGCATAAACAGTGTTAATGTGATTATGAACTATTTTCACTCCAAAATTAATTTAAAACATTCACAGATTGTCTAAAATTAATTTAATTTAGTTGCACTAATTATGTTTTCAGAGCTTTAGAAAATGTGATTTGTCAGTGTTGTTCAACATAGTCGATTATGAACATGGCTGCTTGGGTCATCTTCACAACATCACAACCAATTTGTATATTAGGGATAATAGTTAACAATTCAAGACCCGCCGCTGATCACCGTATTGGAGCTGTTTTCGCTATAATGACCGGCTTGCTTCATCCTGCTTGTTACATGGCTAACAACTGAATCAATCAATAATCTCACACAAAATATTGATTGTCAAATGATACCCTTGTTTTGAAAAGGATTGTATTGCTTCCACTGCGTACCAACGGCTGGTAGATGGTGTTTTTTGACCGAGGAACAATAATGTGTATTTTTGGCCACATCTGTTGTAAAATGTACCGGAAGGCTTTCTGGGGATAGATCTTTAGCAAAGGTTTGTTATCGAAAAATAACAGACCGCCGAATGTTTAAATTGAACAATTAAAAATCGAGTATTCAACGGAGTCGTGCAACAATGAAACAACGATATACTATTGACACAATCTGCACGGTTGAACATGGCGACCAATGTATTGACACTGGCCGGACCCTCTCATAGAAAAGTATTTGAGCAGCTGACACACCGAAGGGGAACGAAGGACTATTGATGTCTTCATGGGCATCCAATGGACCATCGATGGTATTGATTCACGTTGAAGGATCAAATTAACCAAAAGGTCAAAAGATCCAGCATGCTGATGTCCTTCTTTACAGTCCGGATCTTCATCAATAAACGGACCAATTTGTGTTGATGGTCATTGCTTGGAGTGTTGTATTAAAAATAGATGAGGTCACAAGGTTAAAGCTATAAAGAAAATGTCTACAGGATACAAACACTCGCGCCTCATCAGCAGAAATACTAATGAGGGGTGTATTAAGACTGTCTCACCCAGAGTGACACTTCAATACTATACTGAAAGCCAAGAGTGAAATAAGATGCCTAGATTGCTAAACTATATAGTTAGAGTTCATCAATGTCAGAAGTAAGATGTTTCTTGACTATTGACTATTCAGCTCAGTTCTGAAATGAAACATTCTATTACTGATAGCTTTCATTAAAGGCAAACTACAGTACAGGATACTTGGGTACAGCTGGGTACAGTGGTGCAAATGTAAGATAACCACATTTTCCCTCCAGGGATTAATAAAGTATTTCCGATTCTAATAGTTTAACAATCAGATTTGGTTGTAAGACTTGAAGGTCCCATGTCATGGCCATTTCTACTGATCATAATTCCATTGTTGACGTCTACTAGAATACATTTATATTGTGCAATTTTCCAAACTCACATTGGTTTCTCATCCAGCATCTCTGTATAGTATGTGTTTTCACTCTCTATCCTAAACGGCTTGTTGGAGCTCCTGCCCCCCCCTCCCTGTGAGCCCAGTGGCCGTCTGCGAGACAGCGAAACCCAGACCGAAACCAGCCCGAGCACACACACACCCGCAGCCTGGCTTTGAGTCCGTGTGCTCACACACCGACTCGCCTCGCCGCGTCCCGCCGTCTAAGAAATCTGTGGAGCTGCAGCTGAGAAAAGATTGAGTGAGTGTGTGTGTGTGTGTGTGTGTGTGTGTGCGTGTGTGTGTGTGTGTGTGTGTGTGTGTGTGTGTGTGTGTGTGTGTGTGTGTGTGTGCGTGCGTGCGTGCGTGTGCGTGTGTGTGTGTGTGTGTGTGTGTGTGTGTGTGTGTGTGTGTGTGTGTGTGTGTGTGTGTGTGTGTGTGAGGAAGTCCGCGGATTGGTCCAAATACGTAACGGCATGGGCCCTTTAATGACAGTGAAAGAGATTCATGATGGTGAAATGTTTGATCAAAAATGAAAGTAAAACTTTGTGGACTGCTGTTGTCAGCCTGCTCGCCATCCTAGCTGCTGCTGGGTATCTTTACAAACCCTCCCACGATATGTCCTGTCTCCTCTTGCATTTTGCCCCAACAAACAGGAAAACTCTAGAGGCATATTCCCCACGAGCTCCCCATCGCAGCATCTGGACGGGGACGTATCACCGAGGCAGCTCCACAGATGTTTACCCGCTAGCAAAAACCCTTTTAGCACATCACATAGTTTATATCCCTTCATCACCTAACTTAACTGAGGGTTTGCTCCAATCAGGTTTCAAATCCATCCCACCCATTCCCCAAGTGATGATAATACTTCTGCACCATCCAGCTGCTCATCTCATAACAGCACCCATGCCTTCAGCCAGAGTGTTGATTGACTGAATGTCAATGGAAATGTGGTTGATTATATCACCAATGATCGGTGCTTTGTGTTTCATGGGAAGGGAATTCAAAAGCCTCTATTTCCAGAACGTAAGGTAATGAGGCATGTTTACTTTAAAAGGTGAAGTATTGGTTTAATATTTGGGAAAGCTCTTAAGATAAGAATATCCAACAAACTGTGTGAAAAGGCATCTTCACAAGCTTGAAATGCGGCCATGACAAGCGGACATTTTGGAGATACATGGCTGAATTGTATAGCACAGATATATTATTACCTTGCCCCCATACTCACAAACAGCCCTCCCCTATTTCCCTCACCTCAATTTCAGAGAAGTATCATGCCAGCCGAAGAAAAGAGACTTTATGGCTTTCCACATTTCAAGTTGAGGTTACGGTAAATAGTTGAAGTGTCTCAGTGCTTAACATAAATAAAGCCTCACCGTCGAGAGGCTATATTTTCCAGTATTTTTTTGTTGTGGCCTGGGGTTCTCTGTGGACAGTGGACCGGCAGCTGAGCCTCTCAGATAAGCTCCCAGCCAGAGAGAGGGAACCAAAAAAAAGACGAGTGAAATAAAGAGCAGGCCAACGGCACAGTGTGATTGAGAAGAGCTCCATTTCACAGCGTAAAGCAGAGGAGGAGGTCGGCGCTCACAGGGTGGTGGAGGCGGGGGGCGTGGATAAAGGCACAACAAAGTACACAACAAAGTACACAACATTGGGGGGGGGGAGGATGTTAGAAGAGCATGTCGGTGACTTCACCCTTCAGTGCAGGAAGGGCAGGTTTAGTTTCCCGCTGAGGTGCTTCTGTCTGTGGCTCAGGTGGTCAACGGGTGTTTATCAATCCAAGGGTCAACGGTTCAACCCCTGCAGCCAACTTCTCAAAGTGTCCTTGGGCCAGACACTTAAATAGATCCTTTAGGCTTAGCTATGGTGTAGAAGTGTATGGAAACTGATGGTTAGGATATAAGCATCACATACATGTAGTCTTTGTGCGTTTGAAAGGATATCTTCTCTAATAGAAGTAGGAGCACAGTTTATTTAAAGGGGACCTATCATGCAAAATGCACTTTTTGATGTATTTTATACATATGTGTCCCCGGTGTGTATCGGTGAACTCACGCAGCGTTAGAAAATAAAACCCTTTCTCTTTTCCTCCGTACCCAAATCTTTTAAAAACGGGGCTACACCGAGCAGATACAGATTTGCGGCGGACCCACAGAAAGCTGCTATCAGAAATAATGCCTGACGTGTTTTGGACGTAAAATCGTCTTTGTTTACATTAGCAAGCGTTGCTAACACTCAGAGCTAACCTGTACTGTAGAGCACATGTGTTTAAAAAGCAGGAAATAAAAAAGGGAACTCACCTTGTGATAAACCCGCAAGAGAAAAAGCATTTGAGCTCCATACTGTTTCAGAAATAATCCTTGATGTGGTTTAGAACAGGATGGCGTTTAATCACAGCAGCAAAATCCGCGTTTCTCTAACAGGGCTGCAAAAGAGGGGTATGAGCAGTATGAGGCATGGCTACAATGGGTGATCTATTTGGTATTTTAAACAAAATACATCACAGACATGTTTTGTATAGGTATGGCCCTACAATATATTTTTCCAATATAGCATAATAGGTCCACTTTAAGTTAGTTACAAAAATGATTGGTTAAACTTAATAATATTGCTTTCAACTAACCTTATTCAGTTATGTGAAATATGTTATTTATTTTGTTTTTTTCAGTGAATATGCCAAAAAAAAGCACAAGGCTAATTATTGTGATGAATGATGGCAGCAAACCTTATTTGGTAGCAGGCCATAGTAGGTTGGAACTTAGTTATTTCAGAAAGCAGTTAGCCAAAGTACTGTGAAGACCTAAAGGGCTCAACATTACACAAAGCGATGATGTTCAGTCAAACTATAAAAAGTCGGAATCCAAACATACAGGGTGAACATTATGAACATGAACATGAAGTTTAATTCTCATTTGATAAATATGACATTATAGGCTGGTTCAATTTCATGTGCCACTCCTACCTGACAAGTTAGCTGCTGTTGATAATTTTAATAAATAGGGATCTTTGAAAGTACATGTGCTATTAGTTTAAAGCAGTGGTTCCCAAACTTTTTCAGTCGGGCCCCCCTTGGGTAATTGGAAATATGTTCGGGACCCCCCCCAACCCGGTTCCCATCTATATTGGTAGGATTAATTGTTGTAAAAAACATTACATTTTCTCTGCTAATAATAGGAAGATACAAAGATACAACTAATTTTATATTTTATTATGGATTAAACATAATACTGTAATAGATACTGTGAATTAATTTGGCCTAATTAAAACTGGTTGGCCTTCTTCCCTGAGTAGTAGTTTTTCTAATTCAAATTTCTTTAAGGAAAATATATTAATTAATTACTATTTCTACTGCAGGTTGCAAACGATCACATTACCATTCCTATTCCACACATAGCCTATCAATGACTTGTGTGTGCTTGCTTTCCCTTGCAGATCTTCTCAAACCGGGACTGTTGTTTTGAGACTGCCACTCTCAGTTCATTCTCAATGTTCAGCTTTGATCTGTATTTCGTTTTGATGGCAGCAACAGCAGAAAAGCCAATCTCACACAAGTAGGATGTTGCAAAAGGCAGCATTATGCCCACAGCTCTCTGACCAATGAGATATTTTCGAGCAGTGCTTGATTACAATTGAATAATAATACATTTGATTTATATAGCACACTTTAAAAACAACGTAATCTCAAGGTCCTTCACAAAGCTAAAAGGAAAGAATAATAAAATTTAAAAATCTTCACGCGCCCCCCCCTGCAGTACCTCCCCCACAGTTTGAAAACCACTGGTTTAAAGCAATAGGAGCATACACCAGAGCAGCACACCATGTCTATTTGAGTCTTAGGTAAACCACAGAGGGATATACATTTTATACACAGTGATAAAATGTTGTTTTTGTGTATCGTTAGATTAGAGGAACTGATCAGTGTGACTGCACCAGTCCTTTGAGAGCTGTTAATATTCTCATTAACCTTCAATTCGGTTTTATTTCTGCAGATCAATACATTATTTCTAAACACGTATCCAGAGACCGTCTGCCTGCAGGCATGGTGACTGAATCACAATGCAAACCGTAGCTGCTTCATCATGCAATCCAAGCAAAACTAATAAGATAGTTAATCGTTTCCAAGACCTGTATAAATTATAAAGAAACACTATTGTTTGTAAATGAACAGATGGGTTCAAATGCAGGCTCAGATGTGTTCTTAGTCGAGACAAAAGCAGCAGGCAGAGGGCGGTTATTCTGCTTTTCAGCGGGAGAAAGCGCTCTTGCTTTTTTCCAGCTCTTTCTTGGCTTTGACAGGGAAGTTGGGGAATTGTTGGTGCACAGAAGGATTATGAATCTGCTGCAAAAGCAAACACATTTCTCATGAGTTGCAAATGAGTTGATTTGAATTCAAATGAGGACTGTGCTTCCTGAAAAACGCTGTCACCTGTGATATCAGCTTTGTAGCTGTTGTTCATCCGACCTCTGTCCCTAAAGTGTTTCTTAAATGAAATATAAAGTAGGAACAAATGTGAGAACAAATGGTGCAGAACTTCAAACATTCAGAGCCAAGTTTTAGTGAATTTAAAGCCGCTGTTTGTGTTATGTATTATGCTTGTCTACAGGAAAAACTTGCCACTAGCATCAACCTGTTTATCTTCAATTAGACATGCAGTTATTTCTCTGGCACTCATTATAATATTGCAAAGTAAAAACAGCAAAAATTGCAAAACAACCATTTTGAGTATACGTCACATTGCCAATACTGAATTGTACAGTGTGTGCACCAGGAAACAAAGCTGCAAACACATTTAATCTCCAATGAGAATTAGTTTTGCAGCTAACAAAAGATGGAATCATCAATTGTTGGTTGCAGATGAATACAGAGACATGAATATTTCTTCCCAGCCTGGGTAAATTTGCCACGATGTTTAACACAAACAATGGCAACTTTAATTATTCGTTATCAGCTGTTAATTGAACGAACAATTTGTGTTAGAGCCATGGAAATTAGAGTCCTTTACACGAGCAAGCAAGGAATACTGAAGCTTGCAGGGACACAAAGTAATAAACTCTGGTATCTAATCAAAAGATAATTAAATGCGAGTTGAAAATATAATAAACGTGACTTAATGGCAGCGAAGGAATATTATTGTTTGTTTGTCTTCAAGATATAACAGAGATACACCTTTAATGATCATTGCTTAAAAGGATAACAGTCTATTCATCACTTTGCTTTAAATGTAAAACAAGTACTACAAACACAAAGATAAGATATGACAAATAAAGATAAAACTAAATGTGTTTATGATCTGATGTCCCCATCAACGATGCCTTCCAAATCAGATTCTAATTACTGATGGAAGACAAATCTCTTATGTTATGCCGAAGGGTTTCGCTCAAAGTTTGGTTAGGTTTAGGCACAAATGAACGGTGTCAGGTTGGTGAAAAGTGTCCTTAGCTTAGCTTTAAGGCACAAAACAGCTTGGCCTTGTCCAAAGGAAACAGAGAACATAATTGTTCCAGAAAAAAGTGTTTTAAAAGGGGGTTTTCGTTCAACACACACTCACCCTGTAACTTTATGCTGCATTCACACCGGACACGATGCGAATATTGGCTTTACTCGCATCATTCAAACAAGACGCGCTGGCTCGGGAGCTACAACCACAACAAAATGAACATATTTTATCGTGATTAAATTGTAATACACGTTTCTAAATGATGCCGACGTAACAACATACTGATACCGGTTAGTAAAAACCATGAATTAATGCTTTGACAAGTCTGCAGACAAGACGGCAGACGAGAAACCTTTTAAAATGTGTGTTTTCTAATGGATCAGGCTAAGCTAACGTTGTATATGCTCTGACCGTCCACACTCATAACAATGGCCTACAGACATAAATAAACCAACGACTGTATTCGCCATGATACAGACAGTCTGTGGTTTGTACTTGTTTAACTTCTGTCCAGTTTCTGAACAGATATGAGCAGCTGTGAGCTCTGAGGGCTAACTGCTAACAGCTAATGGCTGATGTTTTCTGGTTGAACGTCAGGGACGGCAGGCTGAGATCCTCACCGCTGATTGGCTTCCGCGAGAACGCGTCACGTGTATTTGACGCTCGAGTTGAAAAAATTGAACTCTTGCGTTTGACGCGGCCCCCTTCAATCGCCTCAATCGCGTGATTTGCGCTGCGTCCACCGCTTCATGCGCGCCGTCGGAGCGAATTCGCGTCTGATCGTGCATTGACTTTACATGTAATCGTGCCGCCCCCAAACGTCGCATCGCGTCCGGTGTGAACGTATCATTATCTGTCTCTGCTCAAGCTGCCAGAAAGGAAACGTGTATTCTCCAAAAAGTCCACCTTAATGGAATATAATTACAAATCAAAAAAGCAAAGTTTGACTGTTGGATTATGAATAAAAACCCTGGTCTCACACAGGAAGTCAGTAATTCTCTTCAACTACCACCCCAATCTCCCACTCACGCTGTGCTACATTAAAAGGTTTCTTCTTTCATTCCTTTCCTGAAATTGATCATTTGGTAAGGGACCTCAATCACAAGCTGCAGATTGGTCCAAACTCACAGTAACTCCACGACGTCTAGACTGAACTACTTTCATTTTAATGACTTCATGTTATTCCCTCAGGTGCAGACCTTCTCAAAGAGTGCTCCTCATTCAGAGGGTGATATCAGGCATTTGCTATCGTTTAGCAACTGAGGGGGCTTACCCTCCAAGTACAGAAGAATTAGATTTGTCTGCTAAAGGTAATAATTCTGAGTAAAAGTTTGGCTTTAAAAATCTTCCGTTGTGCTTCCAAAACTCTGAATGTTGTTTTTACAAACTGAAAACATCGAGCAGACTCTTCTGCCTTAAAAGAGGGCATATATAAATGAGCAATTCAGCAGATCAAATATTGATTGTCACGGGCGTTCTTTGATCAGTATGCATGGGGGCTACAGTTAAGACGTTTGCTCTCTTGATACTTTCTCTGATTTAGTTTACAGCTGAATATTTATACTAAGTCTCTATTTGTGCCTTGTGCAGCAAAATGAATATTTATGAAGGTTAAAAATGTGAACTCTGGTCTAACCCAGTGAATCTCCGACTATGCAGCCATTGATTGATTGATTGATTGATTGAAAAGTTTATTAACAGCTTGTATATTGGGTACAGTACAGTACAGCTCAAAACATACAATTGTTAAGGGGATGCAGACCAGAGAAAGGCTTTCGTCTTGTTTACATCAGGGTCCCCCATTTCCAATTCATCATATCATTTAAGACATACAAGACATATTTGACATACAGATGGCTTATTTACAATTTACATACAGGTGTTTTTTTACATACAGATGGCTTACTTACAAATTTCATTTTAGATTTCGTTCTAATACATCCTAACCGGACAGTTAAGACATACCAAGTCTACAGATATACAGTTAGTAACAGAGTCTAAAATGCAAGTATATACATAGATGGGGGGGGGAAGCTGTCCATTGTACGACAGGTTGAGATTTGTACCATTACCGGAGCCAGTTTTGCAATGCTCTCCCCCGAAGGTGCTCTTTAAGAGAGGTTTTGAAGGTAAGTATAGTTTTACTTTCCTTTACAGTAGTGGGAAGAGCGTTCCACCTTGATGTGGCATAATTGCGAAACGTGTATTCCCCTTTTTTTGTGCCAAATCTGGGTTTTACACGATTTGTGGAGCTCCCTCTGGTGTTATGATCATGATATTCCTTGACCTTTGGGAAGAATTTTGACATGTACATGGGTACCATAGAGGTGTATTGGATCTTGTAGACCAGGCCCATTGCAAGTAGCTGTACTCTGTCGTCTACTCTAAGCCATCCTAGGTTGTCAAAGTGGGCAGAGGTGAGGTGGGTTCTAGATGAAAGGTCAAGGCCATCATCCCTCATGAAGCCTACATTCGCTCTTTTGAGGAGTTATTTAAAGCAGGTTAGTCGCCCATTCGGCAGCATCCAATTTAATTAACATTCTGGGATATAAAAAGTCAAGAGATCATTTGCTGCAGCTATTAGGTTTCCTGCCCGAAAATGAAGTCCAATTTGTGACCCGCGGAGCCCCGGGGGCCGACTCCCTCTCTCACTAAATCCCGACATGACAATTAACGGAGGAGACATCCATCAAAAACGCCTCCCGAGTTGCAGCGACTGCACTTCCAAGTATTAATGAACTCTACAATTATCAACATAAAGACAGATACGAGTGTATAAACATGAAGATAGAGATCACGATCAAACAGACCCCAATATAGAGCGTATGCAGTGTCGATTGTGCTGATGATGCCTGCGGTAACGAAATTAATTCATGAAAATGCCAGAGAGAAAAAAAAAGCGGAAAATTGATATATTTGCTACGGCTGTCAGGAAAGGCTGTGAGAGAGAGAGAGAGAGAGAGAGAGAGAGAGAGAGGGTGTGTGTGTGTGTGTGTGTGTGTGTGTGTGTGTGTGTGTGTGTGTGTGTGTGTGTGTGTGTGTGTGTGTGTGTGTGTGTGTGTGTGTGTGTGTGTGTGTGTGTGTGTGTGTGTGTGTGTGTGGAACATTATTTCAGAGCTCCCACCGTGATTGTGCAGTGACCATAAGAAAATCTCACGGAAAATAGATTTTTCCCCCGTTGTCTCCACGTTGTTATCTGGCCTCTCAGTGATCTTTCCTAATATATTCTTGACATATAGGAGCTTCCTTTTGAAGGAAATCTGTGCGAGTTCATTGTAGTTAACCCTTTAACTGCCGGACCAAGATAAAAGCTATGGAAAATGTGGGCCACATATAACCATAAACCATTTTTTTTTGTTTGACTGACCACACAGTTTTGTTTTTATGAGCGTCTACCAACTGGTCGAGCTGGCCTTTTATGGTAAAAGTGCATTTTCAATAATCATCATATACAGTACAGTATTTGTATGCATCAAACTCAAATAAAACACAAACTGAAATACATTTGTTTCTTTTATGGAAAATGAGCAATATATACAACCAGATAAATTCATAAAAGATATTGAAAAAAGTTTCAAAAACATAATTACCCCTAGCTGAAGGGCTTTCTGTTCGAACCACAGTGACATCTAGAGGTTGTTTTGTGCATAACATGTCAACCAAAGGGGAGAGCTGGCTGAATCAGATTCACTTTTTTATGTTTTTTTCAACAAGATATCAAGACACAAAACGTGCTCTACCAAATGGTGGTGCTGGCAGTTAAAGGGTTAAAGGATGTGTACAAATATTAAAGTTGGTATGAAATGGCAAGCATGTGCACTTGGTGCTATTCCACTGAAAGCGACTGGACTTTGGTGCGAATGTCACAGAAATGACTTGTTTTGACACTTTGACAGCTCTCCGTTTCCCTTTGTCATTCACCGATTGTTTTGCTGTTTGAATCTCCTTTTAAAATGACATGTCATTTTTGTTTCCTCCTCTCAAGAGACATTTCCTTTATGTTGTTTCAGACAAAAGAAGGACCTTAAGATAACCATAAATACACAGCGCTGAAATGTGCCACAAAAAAATGCATGCCACTTTTCTTACAATTGTATATCAGAATAGCACTTTGTTTAAGATGACAGCTTTCTGTGCTGACCCACCCTTAAAAGAACACCAGCCATCATCCTCTCTGCCTTTTCAGCTGTCACGCAGGACACCTTCAATAAAGTTAATAAACAGTCATTGTTTATTGTCGCTCTGTTTACCCAGCCGTAACATCGGGCTCGCTGTAAAGCTGACTGGAATTTCAATATGCTTCAAAGAGCTGCAGAGAAAACAGACACATTTACTAAAGTCTGTCCAGTTAAGACAGATGGTACCATTGGATTTCTTTGGGGTGATGTTGTCTAAAGAGGTGTAGTGATGTCTTGTTTTTGTATGCTGATCCGGAAGTTAACATCTTCACCAATGAACCACTGGTGAATTTAACAAGTGTCTTAATAAACTACGCCAACACAAGTCCCTCTTTAGCTTAGCGGTGGGGGTGACATGCAGCCATGCGACCAGGATGTAGTTCCTTGATAGCCCAACATTAGCTTTTTTGTACCTCTGGCGATTGCCTTTAAGCTTCAACAATCATAAAGTGGTGTTAATATGCAGAGATTATCCTGCTGAACAAAACGTGCAAGAATCATAAATGTGTGTTTGCCAAATATCTTAGTGTTGTGCAATATCCCCAAATCCAATGATAGAGTATCTTAGCCAATTAGCAATGAAGTGTTAGCTGAATGTACACATTTAGTTTTACCTGTTGATTGTAGCTAAGGCAATCGGGTCAGTTAAAGGTGCGGTAGGTAATTTTGGAGAAACAGGCTCGAGTGCGCTAGAATTTGAAAATACACAAACGGAAAAAATCTGCCACTTCGTCACAGAGCCCCTCCCCCAACACACACGAACACGCACATGACCAATGAGGGCACGAGATAAGTTTGTGCACAGATGGAAGGCTGACAGGCAGGTAGGCCATCCAGTTACTTTAGCCGGGCCGGCTCAGATGATTGGTCGTGCTTTTTACAGCGCCACAGCTTCCACAGATGACATTTATTTATGGATTTATTGTCAAAGCACTTCAGATATTCATTGCTATCGGGATATTAAGAGCATTCCATGGAATATAACAAAAAGTGTATCTCGAGCCGGTTTCTCAAACGTACCTACCCCACCTTTAACGCTGGAAGATAGTTAATAGCAGTCAGTAATATCCATTTAAATGTTCATTTCACCACTGTTATCAAACACAATCTGTAAATATATGGGTTTTTATGCATTTTTTAAATATTTTGTAGCTCTTAATGGATGTATCTTATTTTGATTTCATTTACTTTTCCTTTGGTTGGAGCAGTAGGCACCAAGAAAAATACTAATGGGCCAATTTGACTTTTTCCAAACTTTGAAAAGTGCCGTCCCAGTCTCTTATGTAATAGTTCAAGTTTGTTTTAGTTTGTTAGTTTGTAGTGTTTGGTCTTGTTAGCTGTGGTGTTCACTGGGAGTCTCTTTTAAAAAGCTCCTCTGAGGCGCCCAAGCATCACTTCAACAAACAGCTGAAGCCTCTCAGATTTAAGGAGTGTCACTTTCCAGCATCTCCACCCTCAAATCAGCGTCTTTAACTCCCCCTTCACCGCATCCTTCTCCACCTAAATGACGTACTTAACACCCGTGTACGATCACACGTCACAATAATAGTCTGAGAGCAAGTACTACCGACCTGGATGACAATTTAAGTTTTATTGTGAAATGATTGCAGTGGCATAAGGCGATGCTTCTCAAACTTTATGACTTGTGAAGTGTTTAAATGAAGCAGTGCTTTCTGCAGTCCCCCATCGAGGCGTGCATAATGGTGAAGTTCAATCAAAAGAGGATTTCCCTTTATAGATTGTGACATTCAGTTAATTATCAGAGGAAGGCCGTGAGGCAGAAGACTATTAGGTTTTTCACACAGTGATGATAATGTATTTCTATTGAAGATGCGTGTCCATTGCTTTGCCATAAATGATCTGGCAGCTCATTCTAAATCCAGCTTCCTATGAGGCCCTGATTGCAAGGAGGGCTTAACATTAATCGTATTTTAACAAAATCCAAAGATGGACGAGAGAAATATATAAATCGCAAGAGAGGCAATATTTTGAAAGGCAAATGAGGTGTAAATAATCCTAATTAAGTATTGGGTGATGCAGAGATGTTCCGTCAACAAATCATGTATCATACTTGTATACTTGCCTTGCCTTGCCTTGCCTAATGTATTGCAATACAATTCATAACCCTGCTCCATTTCTGTTCCTTGTAGGTTACATCATACTTTGCATTTTCTTAAACTCCTATAACAGGGGTATATGCAGGAATCCTGAAGTCAAATGTAATACTTTTTAAGACCCTTTCCATACATTTTAAGACCTCATCGCCACTTGGAGTTTTAACCGGTTACCTTGGCGACACACTTTACCTCACATTGACTATATACAGTATTGATTGTCCTTCCTCCTTATCTACCAACCATTTGGAGGCAAACTTGCATTTCCCCATAACGATGTTGCTTAGCAACCGGCGTAAACGGACCTTCGCGCGCTATCAAGCAGTGAGCGTGCGATGTCCTGTTCAGATGACGTCACATCCAACGGGATGCCATAAATAAACTACACAGAATCACACTACACACCTACGCAATGATTACATTCAGGCAGACTGTAGAATACAACCTCTTTGGACCATTTATATACTTATTGAAAACAAGCTACAAAATGTAACACCTTGGGAAATGCCGTTTAATACTTTTTAATAGCTTTCATTTTTCGCTAAATTGATTTTTCACACCATCACACCATTTGACACACTGTATAACTTGAACATTGAAGTGGTTAGTTTAATTTATTTTTGCCATTGTGTTTAAATGTGTGTTTGAATGAAGATGTTAGAACCACAAGGAGAATAGCCAATGCCTGATTCAGACATCAATGTGTTACACAGGCTGAACTCGCTATGGTAATCTGATATTTCCAGAACAATTATGCTGAATTATGGAAATGCCACACAGCAGGGCAAAGCCACTTTGAAGGTCAGGGAAATACTTTCATTGTAACCTAAAAAAAAAAAGGGCCATTCATGCATCCTGTTTAATTGTATTCAAATATTGAAGTGTGTCCGAGGCTGAGAATTTACATTGAACAGATTGTTCAAATCTTGCTCATTGATATAACTCTGTTTAAAAGTTAATGCAAGTTCAGAAAGAAGCTAAATTAACGGCGTTATTTGCGACTCAGTTTTCTTAGAACAACAGCGCTGTACGGGCACTGATACAAAGCACAGGAGATCAATAAGCAGAACGACAGAACTCCGTTTCTGAGCCTGCTCGCTTTTTGTGTTTTTCCCCATTGTTGTAATCCACAGAGAGAAGCGAAACAGTATATAGGACAGTCAATAAAAGAGAGTTTTTGAGAAACAATAGAGAGAACAGCTGTTTTCATGCACCGCCCTTCCATTATAACTTTGCTGGAGATGCTTTCCAAACTTAGGTTTCTATATTTCATAAATCGCCACTATTCACATTTATTTTTGAAGAGTATTCTGTTGCACCAACATGTGATATCTTCTTGAAAGTACATTCCTTCTATCTATTGTGTCGAAACGACTGGAATTCAGTTATTCGGTCCTGCAGGGTCACCCAGTTGTCCATGGGAGATCAGCAGAGCATGAGCATGAAGGATTTACGGATGCCACTCACTCCACACGCACTGAAAACACTGCCTCGAGTCACAGCATTATATACGCTCCACAACTGTTTTTGTAATCATATCTGCAGGGCATATCATAGAAAAGGATGGCCGCATGCAAGCAATCAATGCCACTTAATTTGTTAGCCCAGCGGACAAGATTATTTCTGCACATTGTTCATACACACTGCTGTAACGGATTTGAACAAATCGCAGATTGATTGGAAAAACACAGACTAGATAAATGAGTAAAAAAGTTGTGGACTAATAGTGTGCAGAAAATGAGATTTTAAATTGCCTGTGAACGAGCTGCATGGATTCATATGGGACAAATACTTCAGCACTAAGTGATTTAAAGTTGATTGGAACTGTCCCCGCGGTGATGAATGACTCACGTAATGAATTGATCTCGGTCCTGGGATCATGCGTCGCTGGGTAGACATCAGTTGGGCTTCCTACTGTAGTCCCGTGGTGCCTGTGCATCCATCTGATGGAGTGTAATGTGATTGGCTGCCCTGTGCTGTGTTGTCCCATCAATCACAGCTGGGTCAAGTGTTTGAGACTGCAGAGGGTGAGCCTGAGAGGGTCTCCAGTGGTGTTGATGTGAGCCAGGCGAGGCTCTGATGGCGCGCTAAGCACAGCGAGAGCCTCCTTTACGAGCTGTCTTCATGTGACCTCACAGCCTGAGCCAACCACTGTGTTTGTTTGTGATGTCCTTTTTCCACTTCTCACATCTGCCACGGGCCATTTCTCAAATCCCTGACCAGAATGGCAATGAATGGAAAGTCAGCGCAGTTTCTTTTCATGGTGAAAAATGAAAGCTAACGGTGACACATGTTGACATATCTGTGACCTGAGTTTGTCACATCAGCACGGCCCTCTTTAAGTTTGTGTAACCACATTGACCCGTTCTGCTGTGGTCAGACCTTTACATCAGTCACCTGGTGGAGCATGAAGAAAACAGGTGTGGAGGACTATAACTTTGAACCGAAGCTCTGACATGGAAGATGACAGTTTAGTATTTTCGGGCTGCAATGTTAAGTGTATTCTTTTTAAACCTTTTGGTACATTTGATTTGAGAAACATTTCATACACCCTACAACCAAAGCAGTTGTGAAGACAATCTGAAACGTTTTGGCAGCAAGCCCACGAGTTCTTCCTTAGCTTCCTTAACGGCATCTTATCAATGTGGAACCAAACGAAACACTTGACACTGCAGCAAATTCAGACTGTGCACGCTGCGCATATTTAACCGCAATCGATAATGAATAAAATGTAATCAAAGCATATGGTCAAAGTGCTTTGTGTTCTGTAAACCTATAGTACTTGCTTCCATCTTGCACAAGGAAAGAGATCCCTTTATCATATGGACACAATGGCAGTATTGTCTCTTTTGAATCTTTAAAGGGCCCATGTCATGCTTTTCTGGTTATCACCCGTCCCCTTGTGTGTTATGAAGCTTTTTCTGCATGTAACCGGTCTGCAGAGTCACAAACCCTCAAAGTACACCCTGTAGCGAGTAAAGCTCTAACACAGTCTATGCTGCCCCAGAACGCCTCGTTGGAGATTTTTCTTTTTCCATTGTTTTCTTCCTGGGTACAGTGACGTGCCCAGGCCCAAATGGACCCATTGGTCCAAATGAACCAATCCGTGGAGCCGTTACGCTACGTCCGGAGCCGTTACGTTAAGTCCACGGGTTGGTCCAAATAGACCAATCCGTGGACTTCCTCACACTCAATCTTTTCTCAGCTGCAGCTCCGCCGATTTCTCCACCCTGAGATGGCGGGACGTGGCGAGGCTGTGAGTCGGTGTGTGAGCACACACACAAACTCCCAGCCAGGCTGCGGGTGTGTGTGTGTGTGTGTTCTGGCTGGTTTCGGGCTGGGTTCCGCTGTGTCTCGCTGTCTCGCAGATGGCCACTGGGTTCATAGGGAGGGGGGGGCAGGAGCTCCAACAAGTCGTTTAGGACACAGAGTGAATACAGATACTATACAGAGATGCTGTAAGAAACAAATGTGATTTTGGAAAATTGCACAATATAAATCTATTCTAGTAGACCTCAACAATGGAATTATGTAGAAATGACCACGACATGGGACCTTTAACACACAAACAATAACCACAATAAGTATATACAGTATGCTGCTGTCATGATGACTTCTGCAAACAGTAGCAGATTATCTTTTTAAAGTCAGTGGTCTTTTTCCCTTTTCTAGGAAATATTTAGCTCAAATCCTCCAAGCAGATGGTGCAGATGCCGGAATGCAAATAGCTGGAGATTGTTTTTATAATGCAGCAGATTATGTAACATTGTTCTGATGAAGAAGACTATGCTTACTCTTTCAAATGCCTGACCCCAACTTTTGTCTTCCTACCTGGGAAAGCCTTGTGTGTGTAGGTACATCATCTGAATATCTGGAGGCGCGTAGACAGACTCCGCCATCAACAATGCAAACTAAAAAAAGTCCTTTAAAGGGGACCTGTCATGCAAAATGCACTTTTGTACGTCTTTGATACATGAATATGTGTCCCCGGTGTTCCAGGGAACTCACCAAGTGTCAGAAAACACAACCCTCTCTATTTTCCTCCATACCCAAATCTCTTAAAAAGGGGCTGCAACGGATCTGATACAGACTGATCCAGATTTGAACACTTCTATGACGTCACAGAAGTGGCGCTACGGCTATTGGGCCAACTCCACCAATCAGGAGGAGACAGCCACGGACATTGCCGTTCGAAGGCACTGGAGATGATGTAGTACATATGCCAGGCCTGTAGATGGTGCTGTTCTCACAGAATCAGCCCATGCAAAGACAGTGTTAAATTGAGCGAAATGAGGAATGGCTAAAATGCATGATCTGTTTGGTATTTTGAAAAATAAAAAGTATAAATATGCCTTATATAGGTATGGTCCTACACTATATTATTCAAATATAGCATGATAGGTCCACTTTAAAGAATGCATGAAAATTGTGAAGACTGAAAAATACACTTTTAAATGGTGCTGTGATGACGTTGTTTTGTAGGTCATCCCGGAAGTTAGCATCAAAAGGGCTCCTAAAACAAAATCTCATCCACTTGTGTTTACCACAGACCTTATTTAAGTCATCCAAACAGAAACACATCCAAAAAAAAACATTGAATTTGAGACATGAACAGAAAGTGATAACATGCTTGACTCATTTCAGGATTTAAGGACACATTCCTGAATTACTCTTTACGTTACGTGACTATTCTATATTTAGATGATATGATTATAACCTCATGTATTTATAAGTTAGACAGTGAGGGAGTGAGATCTAGAATAAGTTACTTGAAAAACTGCTCCTCAGCCGGAGAGGATGATGATGAATGCTAACTGAGTTCACACACCTTTTCATTTATCACATCATGCTCTGGAAGCTTTCCCCTTCACATCCTTCTCATTACCTGCTTTAGTGCAAGTCATACTGGGAAAACCTCCACACCTTGCAAATGCTTATTTGAATGCAAAGCCGAATGCTAAAAATGTTCTCCACCACTCAGCGCCTGAAATAATTACCCGCTGTGCCAGATCTATTTTCCTCTGTGAGTGATTTCATCATTTTCCTTTTCATTGCTTTCCCTTTTTTATCCACATGCTCACTTAAAAAGCCAATGATGCACATTTCGGCGGACGGAAAGATGTTTATAGCATTCCATCTCCCCATAAAATTGGGTATTTTGTTTCCTTTTAAACGGCACTTGAGCCCGTATTTTTAGACGAGCTTTTCACTTGATCGCTGAGTAGTTACCATCAACTTTTAATTAAAGAGACGGGGGAAACTATGATGTATATTTTAGAGCTAATTAGCATGCGACTCAGGGGAGTGGAGTGATTAGATGAGTAAAGACTCCCCATGGATGCTGCAGACGAACACATATGCATACACACATTAGCATTCTGCGAGCGTTCGCACTTAAAGCGATGTTTCACTTTCGTGAGACATTTCCCAGCGAGCATTGCGACCTTTCTATTCAACTTCAGCAATTCAAGTTTTCACGGTTTCTCTTGTCCATTAATTGGAGCGAAAGCACAATTATCTACTGAAAGAAGTAGATCAAAAACACCATATTATCAATAACAATTCACAGTATTATGGTCACAGTGAATAAAAGAGCAAGAGAGGGATGCAACTTGCAACGCAGAGAACATTGCATGTAATAGAGGCTTCAAGGACATGAGCGCTTGTGTTGTAACAGCTATAATAGAGTTTGAACAGCTTAAATGCCGTAATTGTGGCTAAAATGAAAATGCTCTGTAAACAACATCAGTGCATTGCTGTCCATAATCAGCCCAACAAACACAATCCAGAGTCAGAGAACATTTTCTTAGACAGACAGTGGTATCTTTGAGTCTCTTCAGGTAATCACACAGCTCTCCTTGATGTTCCCCAGTCATTCTGAGTATATTATTTCAGTCGCTGCGCTAACACTAAACCTGTGAACATCCTCTCTGAATCTCTTTTCCCTGAACGATGATCTGCCAGCTTTTCTCCTGTTCTGATGTTAGCTGCTTACAGTACCGAGTATACAGTCTCACGGTTAGACAGGGTTCTCATCAGCTCTTTACCAGCAGCTAGAAATCTGAGTTTTCTTGGCCTGCTATGATTTACCGGCTCATTTCATCAGTGATGAAGATGTGGAGTACATAGTGTTGGGACTAATAGATGAAGCAACATGAAAAACTAGATTGGCACTCAGAGAGCACAGACCTCCACCAAGGCCAACGGTGCGTTCAAAAGTTCTGTGAAAAGTGTCCCATTACTAGAGTTGGGTGTAACGCGTTACAAAGTAAGCTACTTTTATAATTCAGTAATCACACTACAGTTACTAACATTGCCCCGACACGCGTTACTTCGTTACTTACTAAAATCGGTCATAATCAATAGTCTTCCGGTTGTTGCCTGTTTTGAATGACGAATACACACTACCGCCGCCTGCTGGTAAGGAGAGTTATTGCCACTCACGCATGCGCAGTTCGTACGTGCTCGGCTGAAGTCTTAGCGGTGTGTTTCAGTCTGGTTCCAGTGCAACACATGGCCAACAACGCAGGAGAACACGCCGACGCAACAGCGTGAGCAGAGATATACTGCGCAAAATATACAGATAGCAGGAGACAGAGGACAGCCATGGTCAGATAGGAAAACATTCAGGAGCTATCTGGATCAGTCTTATGCAACAATGGAAACTGAACTAAAGAGAACATTTAAAACTTCAGCAGTCTGCGTGATCTGCCTGCAGGGAGGGGCGGGCCGGCCCTGCGAGTAAAGTAACGAGTAAAGTAACGAGTAAAGTAACAAGTTACTTTATGTAGAGAGTAACAAAGTAGTGTAATATATTACTTTTTTTTAAAAAAGTTATATGTAATATATAATATATTAGTTTTTATTAGTAACGACTAGGGATGTCCCGGTCACCTTTTTTTGCTCCCGATCCGATTCCGATCATTTGATTTTGACAATTTGCCGATACCGATTTTTCCCGATCCGATCTTTATGCAATGTATAAAGAGAAAAAAAAGAAAAAAGCATTCAAATTGTCTCTTAAGGTTATTTTTTTTATTTAAATTGGATATTCTATCCAACATGGATATAGCTTCTTTCTTTCACAGCAGCATTGGATCAAAACTAAATAAAGCTTATCAGTACTCGTTAGCTTACTGCTACAATTAAACACTGCGCCCACTCTGTTGCCAGATTTGAGAGAAATAAGCAACCAGGTCTATGAAAACAAGCCCCAAAGAAGCAACACATACATGATGTTGTGTCATTTGAAACCAAAACTAAGGCCTCAGGATGACTTTAAGACTTGAACATTGTCATTTTTCTTTTGTAACATTAAATACAACATTAAAAAAAAAGTATTTAAAAAAAATAATAAAATCCCGATCCCCGTTTTTTTTCTCCCGATTCCGATCTTTTGAAAATCACGTGATCGGCTCCGATCCCCGATCACGTGATCGGATCGGGACATCTCTAGTAACGACCCCATCTCTGCCCATTACCTAGGCTGGGAAGTCGATCTTCAAATGTTGGTGTGATCATGAGCTTTATTACTATAACGCAGGGGTGCCCAATACGTCGATCACGATCGACCGGTCGATCGCAAGGGTAGTGTGGGTAGATTGCATGGCATTGAAAAACAAATAAGATTTATATACCTCTGTTCACATGTCCCTAGTTTATGGTCGCAATCTCTAGTTTTAAGCCTTCTTCAATACACCATGATATTTAGTTTGTCAATTATAGATTCCCATAAAGTAAAATACACTAAACAGGCTATGCAGTAGGGCACGGCTATCTTGTGATTGACAAGTCACTACCAAAAAGAAACAAGAAGCTAGAATAACAAACTCAGGCCTCTAGGCTCCGCAAACCAATCAGTGACTTTGGACATCACGTCGTGTCACGTGACTTGAATTGAGCTGTCCCTTATAGATAATATCTCTTTACATTACATTACATGTTAGACGCTTTTATCCAAAGCAACTTACATACTCAATACTGTGAACAATCCCCACAGGAGCAACGACATGCTGACTGCAGTGGGGTTTGAACCTGCGACCCCCTGATCCCAACACCTACGGACAATCCACTGCGCCACACGACCTCCCTTCACGTATGCACACACACACAATTTTGAGTTGCACCATCCCTTATAATATCTCTTTACGTCTCCAGGGACACCCCTCCTGGCATGGTCCTTGGAAGATGTGGCGGTGAACACGCTTTGCAGGCGGCGAAAAGAATCCCACCAGACTCCTTTGCCCCTCCACCAGAGGGACGTCCTTGTCCTTTTTCCTTTTCGTCATTTCAAGCGATAAAAACTCTCGATCTTCTCTCAAATTATTTATTTTTTTGGACGCCCTCGGCTCGAGTTCAGGGCGTTCCGAACTGAATGAGAGCGTCAAATGACGGCAAGACGCCCCCCAACGCTGCCTTATGTATATAAACACAGTATGTATGAACTGTGGTTGTAGTTTGTTACGCCTAGTAGTCTTTCTTTAAAAGGTGTAAAGCTTTCTAACTCAATCTTTTGATCTCAGCTGTCTTTTTTTTAATCTTTACTCAGTGTAGCGGCAATAAGCATTTTCTTAAAGACAGCACCCACATGCAGCATTCATCAACAAACACTGTTTTTAATGAGTTTATTGCTTTTTCAAAAGGTGACCTGTGCTACCCAGCTGACCTCCCTAAGCCAGCAATTAGTGAGAAAAACCTCAAGCAAAAAACACCAGTTTATGGTTTAGTCTAAATTAACAATTGCTCATTATAAAACTGTCTTGAGACGTAACCCTTGAATGCAAAACTATCTAATGTTCTGCCTTGGTCATAGTTAGCTCAACTGTTTTGTGCAAACAAGATAATAAAATGTTGAGGACATGTACTGTTTATTCTAGGATGTAATCTTTAAAGAACCTAAAAGCCCTGATAGCCCTAATTAGTCAAACACCAGTGTTGTAAAGTCTCACATATGTTATTTGTATTTCTTTAGAGATCCCTGATTTGGAAGAGGTGTTGGGGCACCTATCATCTTCTCCTCTCCTGCTAACAGTGACAGGGACTTTGTGTGCACAATAAAACTTCTTTCAGAGGCTTGTTAGGTTTGCTGGAGACGGCTCGATTTGTTGTGCCTGACTTAAACTCTTCAACTCCATCAGACCTACTGCTGACTACATCAATATCGATGCATGCTGCGTGGCCAAGCATTGTTGGAGCCCATACTACTTCATTTTAAATTCCAATCACAATCTCAAACTTTCTAAAGAATCTCGATAAGTTGGACTGAATCTGGGAAAACTGAGGGAAAAGCTAGGAAAGATCTGAAGTGAATATTTTCTGAATATACAATATATATGTGGTATTGTCATTATAGTCCAAAGGACACCTGATATCTTTACCTCCAAAACAATGTCTTACTTCACAGTGTAAGGCTTAACTTAGGTTTTTGGAGGGGATAGAAAAGTGTGTTATTTTTTTAATAATAAATAAATATAGATATAAAAAAATAAACTTGACTTTAAGGTTGAAAAAAGAGTGACTTATAAGCCTTTGTTTGGCCATACTGAATACAAAAAACTTCTCAAACCTTGAAGGGATTTTTCTTTGAAAAACGCAACGAGGCTGTAGTCTATACAGAATGAGCACAATGTGTGGACCTTTGCAGGAGCCAATATTGTTCTTAAACCTTTTTATTATATTACATCATATTATAGTGGGACTAAAATTCACTAGTATTTTAAACGTGGCTCTATTTTAATTTTGAGAAAATGAGCCATCATTTCATACACTGTTATTTTTACTTTTAACATAGTGGGAGTTTTTTTGTTTTAATGTGTCACACTGTACTGTAAATATAACTAATCATTTTTATATTATTAATTACCAGCTGAGGACCGTATTATTTCTTACTTCTCTCTTTTTTTGAATTAAATATAGTTAAAGGTCACCTATCATGCTATCTTTAGGCAATAGCATAGGTCTCAGATATATAAAAATATATAAAAAACATGTCTATGAAGTGTTTTGCTCAAAATACCAAACAGATCACCCATTCTAGCCATGCCTCATATCCCTCTATTTCACTTCCTGTTTCTAAAGTGCTGATTTGGGCTATAAAAAAAAAAAGGAGGGGTCTGAGCTCATGTGGGACCCGGCAGCTACTGTCTAAACTAAATACTGCCGTGATGAAACTCCATATCATGGATTATCAAGGATTATCTCTGAAACAGTATGGAGCTCAAAGGCTTTCTCTCTTGCCGGTTATACCACAAGGTGAGTTCCTTTTTATTTCCTGCTTCTTCACACACATGCTCTCCAGTACAGGTTAGCTCTGAGTGTTAGCGATGCTAATGTAAACACCGACCATATTACGTCCAAAACAGTCGGGCATTGTTTCTGATAGCAGCGTTTCTGATAGGGCGGTGGGTCCACATTTCAGATATTACGTCATATCGGACGCAAATCTGTATCAGCTCCGTTGTTCCCCGTTTTTAGAGATTTGGGTACGGAGGGAAAGAGAGAGGGTTTTATTTTCTGACGCTGCGTGAGTTCCCCGACACACCGGGGAGGGACACATATTTATGTATCAAAGACATCAAAAAGTGCATTTTGCATGATAGGTCCCCTTTAAATGAATCAAATACACATATTTATATAAATATAAAAAGTTCAGTCAAATAATTGCGATAAGAAAATAAAATATTTATATAAAAATAAGAAGTGCATTTTCCTTGATAGGTCCCCTTTAAAACTCTACAAAAAAAAGTAATATAGAAAATATGTTATATTATTGGTTCTACACGGTGCATAGTGATAAGTCCATGTTCCTTTATCTTGTTTCTCTGTGCCTTTGTTTGCTTTCATTAATCTATCTCTGCTCTTTGTGAGGAGAGACGGATTGAAGTGTTTACAAGTTGAATTCTGAGATGAGCTTCTTGATTAAACTTTCCCCTGGAATCTTTGCTTTTGCATTTCTATTATAATGATAAACAAGGAGCCAACAATTCTCTAATCATTTCCCACTTACATCGCTTCACTTTCTCCGTCTGTGTGAACGTGCGTTGTTTGTGTTTGTGTATGTGTTTGTGTATGTGTGTAATGAGAGCTGTGACGAGATTGAACAAATGGTTTGAATACAATTTTTAAGCTGCTTTTCAATAATCCAAAAGGGAGAACACGTCCTGTAAATGCTAACGTTTTGGCACAAAAAGCCCAAGATTAAAGCTGTACGTGATGACTTCCCATAGAAAAATAATTTCATAGTTTCAGGGGGTGAATCTGACTCCAACAGGGCGAGACAAAGGTTACCTGAACCCTGCAGAGTTTCCTCCACTATAGGAGCACTAATGCTTTTAAGAGATTGTGTGACAAAATCAAATAATTCAAATGGAATTGCAGCAATCAGAGGTCGCGCTTGAGGAGGGGAAGTTAATCAGTGGGAATATTCAGCATAGAGTTCAAATGTGATGAATATTGACGCGTTATGTTGAAAGAAAAATGACAGTGTTGGCTTTTGAGGGGACGGAGAGACATGGGGTCCAAAACAGAGGAAACTATCATATTTTTAAGACAGAATAATAAATATAAGACGGTTTACTTCTCAACATGGATGGGCCACTTGGATGGTGGTGGGGGCCACATAATTGATTTACTGGCCACCAGGGGGCCGCAGATTCACTTGGAACACACACACACACAAATTCCATGTGTTGTTGTTTGTAATTTTTAACAAATATACTAAGTCTGACATCTTCATTGACATTTTACAATCAAAGGGAACATCCCCAAAAAATGGGTACATCCTCTAATAAGCTCACTAAACAAATATCAGTTCACAGAAATGTTATTTCATTTTTACAAGTGGCATGTTTGTATTGAACAGGTTATTAAACAGTGGAATAAAACGATTTTAAACTGTTGGAAAGCACGGAAAATGTCTGTGTATTGAGATTAACCATTAAGATGACATAAACATGAAGTCATGAACACTAATCCAGATATTAGTTGTCTAACTTGAACCTAAAACACTTGGAGCCTGTCTCTGCATTCCCCTTATTCCACAATAAGGGGAATGTCAACACAGACACCTGTCAGACCGCACTCTGCTGAAATTATTAATGAAAAGTGTAGTAATCATAGATAACATGGCAGGGTCCGTGACAGTTTGTTTTCATCTGATTTCAAATAAACAAAGTCTTGGTTTTAAGAATATTAAACTTGTTTCGCCAAATTCAGATAATAAATACAACTTTTAAGCTTGTAAAGGCATAATTACAAGAGGCAACTTAACGTCACAGCAGGCATAACAACAGCCGGTGTTTCTTGTGAGGGTTTCCCCGGGAAACAAACACAATACACACAAATGCGTCACAGATTATTTTGCGGTATTTGAAATCATGTACGCAGCTCGCGACGTAACTAGGAGTCTAGTGGACGGTATCAGTACTACAAGTAAAAACATTTTTTTATTTATTTTTTATTAATTGTTTATAAATTAATCTGAGGGCCGCAAAAAGAGGAGGTGGGGGCCGCATGCGGCCCGCGGGCCGCCATTTGCCCATCCCTGGTCTAAGGTGTGTAATATTTTTAAGTGATGTCAAGCATTTCTTTGAAAATAACAATTTAATTAATTTCCCCACTTTAATGGAACAGTTTTTTTACAACCTAAGAATAGAAAACTGCATGAGGGTAAAACTGGTTTAAAATATTATTTTGAATTCCAATAAAACAATGACAGTATATATTGATATTTTAAATGACAGATTAAATTATATATTATACATTATATATTACAAACCATACATGGTTTTATTTATCTTCTATCTCCCCCATCTTTACGTTAGCCCCTGGGGCATCATTATTCTACAGTGCAAACATTGTTACTATATTTTGTATTATTTTTAATATCTTTCTAGTTCTCTGTGTTTTTAATTCTTGTTTTACTTTTATGTATGCACCATGGCATCAAGTCAAATTCCTCGTAGGTGTAAACTGGTAATAAACCTGTTTCTGATTCTGATTGGAAAGAAAATATTGTTTTTAATCAATGAATATTTATTTTATTAAAATCAGGTGTTGTTCTGTCATAGGCATGATATGGAAACATTAACCATGAATAAATGGTGAGAATAAGCAATAAAGGGCTTTTTCTCAGCTGTGTATAAGAGAACAGCTTCCCTGTTTGGCATTGCCCAAATGTTTGTATATGTGTGCGGCTTCAGGACAGAATTGAGCTTACTGTCACACCAACCTCCACCAACATGGCTGGAGATGGGCCCATGCAAATGAAAGCTATCAGAGACAAAGTGTGATGAATGTGCTGCCACATCACACTCGCCATCACAGCCAAGAGAATGTGAGCAGCCTCACAGGCAGGAAAACATCTGAGGAGCGCTGCAGCTCTCCGATAAACTGCACACCTTCCACTATCTTCCTGTTGCTTTTCACCACATGTTTCTGTGCCTCAAATATGGCGGGCTTGTACTTTTGAGGTCATATGGTTTTAAAAATGCTCCTGACCTTCTTAAATAAACCGTATAGCTGGAGCGCCGCGCCGAACTTGCTTTTCTAAAGAATAAAATACAAAAGCCGATGGCAAATTATCAGTGAAGAAGTCTGATATATTTCCTGAATAGGCTGTGATGATGGCAGACGATAACGTGCCTTCAGTTCGAATGCTGCAATTTGCTATTAATGTTCGTACCAAATCAATCCCACTTAAGCGTGCATAATGTCCCATTTGCAGGCAGAGTCTGTGGAGATCTAAAGAAAAGGAGAATGCTCGTTTGGAGGTATTGCTCGATCTTTTGCTTCTTCATCATGCCAGGTTTAGGATCTGTCAAACGAGCCATACCTGCAGCTGATGACTCACACAAATAATCAGATTTAAGGCTGCACTAGAGGATTCCGCAGAGACGTTTGTGTGGGTTTAAGAGCCTGATAGACTTTTTGATGTTTTTCTGTTCACGATACCAATTAAGAAACAGGTATTAAAAGTTGTTTTGATCCCAATTTTCTCAATGCAGGCACTTTATTGACCGTTTTGAAATTAGTTTTCTAACAAAAAAGCTATTCAATTACAACTTTGGTCTTCTTTTCTATACATTGGTAATAAGAATGCAATGGTAATGCTAAGAACTGGGAACAGAGCAACATCAATCCGACAAGGTCACTTATATTACTATTCCTATTTGCAGGTAATGATGTCGGTAATAATCAACGGCAGTTCGAACTCAAGGTCAATGTTGAACCTCGGAACCAGTTCACTGTAATGAGATCTATTTTTTAGGGATTAGGAAAACCTGAAAGGCAACGGTCACATGACCACCTTTGGTAGCCAGGTTAGCACAAAAGTTAGTAAGCTTGTTGGCATGTTTACTGAACACAAGAACATAATTGGCCGTGTGAGCTTAGAATGTTATACGACCTGTGCATTTCATAAAAGCCAATATTTAGATTTATTTATTAGAAAACTATCAAAAGAAAAGTAACATTTGTACGAGGTTCCATCCATTAACAAAATAACTTTTAAGTTCAGGCCAATGCAACGATATGATGTCATTAAAACAATGTCTAATAAATTAAATTCTTCCACAGATCATGCTGCTCATTAAGATCTTACTGTATGTGCCATATATTACAGTCGTAAGTCTAAGGATTGCACACACCGTGTTACTGAATCATTGAGTAATGTATGGACCACTGCGATCACAGATGGGACTAAGCAACTTGTAGTTCTTTGACCCAAGCACTTACATAACATATCATACAAAAACACAGTGGGAGGTGCTCAAATTATGTAGTTAATAAACATTTAGGAGAATAAAAATGCTGACCCTCTTGATGCTTGTGTGTCCATTGGAATTGAGGTGATATTACCGTCTGTATTAGGTTTCATTATACCAATCACATTAGCACAAAGTCTAAAATGCACCAATATAAGGTTTTTTTACTACCCGAAAACTACGCACAGGAAACTTCATCTCAATACATTTCAGTTTTTTTTCAGAAAAATGCAAAAAATGTGTCTGAAACTGCTGTCAGCATTCAGCAGCCTCAAAGTTAAACCTGCTGTTATCCTTTCGGCATCTGCTTTTCAGGCAGATAAGTTGAAAAGCTTTCAATCTGCTCCGGCTGCCATGTGGGTCGAACACCATTGCTGTTGAGAGAAAAACATGAATATGTGCACCTTAGTCACACTTTCACTGATGGTATTCAAGAAGAGGTGGTATGCCTGCAAGCAGTTCTACACAGCAGCTCTATTTGTGCAGCAGTTGTATCACACTGCCTAAAGTGGTGCAACTGCATGAAAACTGTATTTGCTGCGGACAATCAGATGCTGTCTGAAAAATGTCTGGCCATAATGACTCAACTCAACTTCTCTTTAGTGATCCAACAAAAAAAAGACTGGTTTTAGACAACTGGTCGCAGCAGATAAAACATCAGGCAGCATTTGACGTTTAGCAACTCTAAAGCAGAAGACATTTCTAGAGTGACGATAATACCATTGAATAAGCAAACTGCAATTGAATATTGGGTAAAGAAGCTCTATCAAGGAGAACTAACATTCGTCTGGAGGCCTGAAACTAGAGATGTCCCGATCCGATCACGTGATCGGGGATCGGAGCCGCTCACGTGATTTTCAAAAGATCGGAATCGGGAGGAAAAAAATCGGGGATCGGGATTTTTTTCATTTTTTTTTTAGATTTTGTATTCAATGTTACAAAACAAAAATGACCATGTTGAAGTCTTAAAGTCATCCTGAGGCCTTAGTTTTGGTTTCAAATTACAGAACATCATGTATGTGTTTCTTCTTTGGGGCTTGTTCTCATAGACCTGGTTGCTTATTTCTCTCAAATCTGGCAACAGAGTGGGCGCAGTGTCTAATTGTAGCAGTAAGCTAACGAGTACTGAAAGCTTTATTTTGTTTTGATCCAATGCTGCACAACTGAACTGATCCAATGCTGCTGTGAAAGAAAGAAGCTATATCCATGTTGGATAGAATATCCAATTTAAATAAAAAAATAAACTTAAGGGACAACTTGAACGCTTTTTTTTCTCTTAATGCATTGCATAAAGATCGGATCGGGAAAAATCGGTATCGGCAAAAATCGGTATCGGCAAATTGTCAAAATCAAATGATCGGAATCGGATCGGGAGCAAAAAAAGGTGATCGGGACATCCCTACACAGTTAAAAAATGTAACTATGGTTAAAGGATGCCGGATAAACTTAAAAGTAAGGTGTCATTGCAGTGTGAACAGCTGCCTCTAAATAGACACAAATCTGGGGTGAAATCGTATTAGAGTAGTTTTATATGAGATTCTTAATGCAGCTTTGACTTCTTTGTTCATCCATTTCAGCCCAGAAGTCACCGCCTGTGAAATCAGAACGATATTTCAAGTCTGACCCTGTAAATTATTTCCCCATCACTTCCTTTATGAGTTTTTCTTTCTTACTGCAGTTATTGAACATTATCTAGAGCCTTAATTCCTCAGCGGGGAAATCGCCCATGCAGGTCACCCGTGCCACTGCTTGACTCGTGAAGGGAATTATATGTAAATCACTTGACATATTCTCTCTCTTGCCGAGCACATTTATGCAAACCAAATGGAAAAGATGTGTCGTGCAGCAGATTGGAGCATGTGCAGTTTTGTCTGTAAGCTAGTGGCTGTATTTCTGAGTGAAATGCTTAGTGGTGTGAACAATATCGTCTCAGTGATTTGACTGATAATGCATGTCTTTGAAGGCGGGAGGGGTCAATTGAAAGAAAGACCTCAGTGTGTCAGGAAAACTGTTTATGTTAATCGCTCGGCTGCCAACTGTGAGATGCAAGTCATTACAGGAGATTGTTGAGGGGATCCTGCTGAGAGAAGGAAGTGCTGGTTAATGATGTGGATAGAGAGGAGGGGGGGGGGGGTGTTATAGCAGGACAGTAGGAATGTTACCATGATAGCCAAGTGTTGAGATGTTTCATTAAAGACACGTAATTGTTCCTTTTAGATTTGTCCGTCAGATCCTTAACAACACAATTCCCTCAACGAGTGTTTTCCTTATGATTAGTATCCAATAGCTTTTAGTCCCATTTGTCCACACTGCCGTCCTCAAGTATTAAACTGGAGCCATTTACCCAACCTCTATCAAAGGAGGTCACTCCTGCCAAATGATCCTGTTTCAATGGACTCATTCTCTGTGTTGGTATACTCATTCTCAGAGAAACTCAACACAGCTCTTTCCATTTCAAGAAATCTCACTTTGGGCTGTCGGGCATCGCTGCGACTTGTCTGACGGGTGGCTTGTCTGCTGTGTCACTGAGCCGTGTCTGAGGCCAATTGTCACACTTCAAGAAGCTTTCATTCCAGCATCTTCTCACAACACCTCAGTAACCACCATCAATACTGTGACTATCTTTCTGCCTTTGTTGATTGTGAAGCATAGGACACAGCTGATGGGGAAATCTAGGGTTTTCACTCACATACTGAAAACCAAGATTTATATACACAAGTCTGGAAAGCAATATGACAAGGTTTTAAAAGTCTAACATGGCTAACAGGGACTAAAAAACCACATGGTGGTCAGTTGATCACACTCTGGTACAGAGAAAGACATCTTAAATCGCCATGATGATGCTTCTTAATGTATTGTTAATCTCCTGACCTATACTTTGACCACAATCTGGGTAGACGGCCTAGTTATAACACCGTTTACAAACTAAAAAAACAAATTCATTTCAATGCAACCAGTGTGATAAGTGAGTAAATCCCAGGGCTGACATTTTCGAAGATGGGGTTCAGAACAGAAGAAGCTCTTGCAGCTTATTAGCTGTGTTGCAACATCCCGTTTTATCCAAGCATCTCTTTTCTGGAGCTGAAAACACCTTACACTCATCATTGGTTTGCAGACCATTTAACGCAACTGTTGAAGTTGCTGTCCACTGATGAACAAGCTATAGCTTGAAGAGCTAATGTGATAGACTACAGCTGACCTGTTCCTTGTGTTAGCGGTTAGATCACAGGATATAAGAAGCTATAGACTAGTACTTAAATCTCATGAACACACCAAAGTCAGAAGATACACTATCCAGCTAAGGAAATGGGACAATCCAATTGGCCTTAGCGGCTGATTTAAAGTTGTCTAAACTCCTTATCTCCTTCAATTATCAATACATGTCAAATATGTATTTATGTCATACTAAATAAATGAAGAAAAGCCCACAGCTCACATACCTGTTTGTGTGTTGTATTGAGCAAAAAGTACAGCCTGTGGTTAGGCGTGCATACCGGTACCCGGTATTACCGAAAAAATGTAAATCCTTAAACTAGCGCCCAAACCGTTGAAATTACGATGTCAATTTTGCCGTGAAACTCCGCCAACGAGTCGACATCCGCCAGCCAATCAGATTGCGCGTCTTGCAACGGCTTCTGTGATTGGCTTGATTGCCAAGCAACGCCCTTCACCTTCCTCCCGAACGTCTGAGCCTTTCGGTTAGCTTTCGTTTTTTCATTAGCTCGACGTCGGCATGAAAATCTAAAGTGTGGCTGCATATGACAGCCAGTCTGAATGGTGGGGTCTGTAACCAGTGCAACAAGTTTCCACATCTAACCTCTCAAAACATTTGCTACTGTCACATAAAATCAGAGTACAGGAATGTACAGTCTTCAAGCCTATGTTGTCAAACATGTTTTTCATTGTTTGTTCAGTACTAAAAAGTTGAAGTCCCACAATTAATTGTAATATTCATTTGACATAGTTAACTATATCAAAGCGCTTCATGGGAGTAATTGCGGGATGATTAAATTTTTCCCTTATGCAACATGAAAGTATCACGATATGTATCGGTCGAGAATGGGTATCGTTCAGTGGTATCGGTATCGTAAAAAAGTCAACGATATGCATCCCTACCTGTGGCTGAACTGTTAGATCGTTTTTGCGTAAAGTCCTGTGTTTTATAAATCATTTCATGTTTTTTCCAATACATTTATTTCTTCGGTGTCTGTTTTGCCGCCTCAGGTGGGTAAAATCATAATGAATGTGTCTCCTGTTGTGTGGATGATTGTTTATCTTGTTTTACTTGATGAGTTTGAATGTGAAGCAAATTATACCACTGGATTCAGCAACTCCCACCTACATCTTTTTGCACACTTGGTTTCTAGGCAGAGCTAATTAGGTACAGATACTAGGTGCCAGCAGTATCTTTTCTATTTATAACAGTTAACTAAGGAAATCATGTCCAGTGCAGCAAGTGTTCTTGAAATGGCAATGGGTCAACTTATGTTGGAGATACACAGGAAACTGAGACTCACATACTGTACATACACAGACAAAGCAGCAATGTCAAAAAACAAAACAAATGCATGGTCGGCATCTTCTGTCTCATTAAGTGTTTTTGGGCCTCAGTATAACATTATCAAAAGCGTTCACATTGAGCCTACAAGTTCAAAAGAATGCTGGTGAAGCAGATGAAATACATGTTGATGGGCCCCAGGGAGTGTTTTTTTTAACTGTTCAGAGCAACACAGACACCCTCAGCAGAATGAGATGATAAGGGACAGATGAGTGGGTAGGAGCTGGGGGTGGCATAAAATGATTCACCGTGGCCTAATTCACTGCTTGGTCACTCTGAGTCCTAATGTTTCAGAACAATTGTACACCCTCCCTTGATATGCTGGCAGTGGGCCTCACTCTCGGGAGTCAGAATTTCAAAAAGGCACCGCTGGCTTCCCTCTGCAGAGCATGCTGTGGCCCCAGTATTTCCACAGAGATGCATCGCTGTCACTGCAGGCTCAGACAAACATGTGCCCAGCAGAAGCCGAACAACAGATGAGTCTGAAAATCGTGCCTTGAGGCAAGCTTTCATGTACTATCTCAAACCCAGTCCTGCCCGATAACTACCGGCTGCTCCTACTGAGAGCTTTGATGAAGCGATGCACAGCTGAGGGATGTCTGCAGATATGGGCACTGCAATCTGATAAATATTCAAAAGGTAAGAGTTCAGCTCGGTTCACCGGCTAGTGGCTGGTTCATAAGCTGGTTTGTTTGGGTTGGATATCCGCCAGCGTATTCCACCTGGCCACGGATGAAAAATCCAGGAGAAGTCTCAAACAATACTCAATATTGCACACCTCAGAGTGTTGGTTTCCACAGAAGAACAGATACAACATTTATCTACCATCTATGGCTCACAGTTTTTCTTTTCAGTGTGTATGGCTCTCCTCACACTCTACCACACCATCTCTCAACACAATGAGATGCGCCGCAGGTGTTTTTGTGAAAAAATACTAATTGAACGCCTTCATCATTTCAGTGTGACCAAATTGCCAAACGCTGTTTGACAGAATGAGGCTGGAGAGTTGCCTATGGCACCATTGAGAGATGTCAGAAGGCTGTGCAGAGAGAGGGTTTTATTTGACAGTCGGTAGAGCCTGTGCTTGTTGACTTCTCCTCACTCCATGCATCAAACGGCACATTAAAGGTCACCTATTATTCAAAATCCACTTTCTCATGTCTCTTCTACATCAACATCTGTCCTCTCTGTGTAAAGAGACTCTGAAAGTGTTAGGAACAAAGATTCTCTCACTTTTTGTCCTGATCCATTTCTATAAAAACCTGTCTGAAAATGAGTTGATCAGATTTGGGCCAATTTGTGATGTCATAACGATGTTTTGTCTTGTGTAACCATTAGCCAATCACCAACCAAGGTAACCCCCCACCCCCCCGCCCCTTATCGCCTGGATCTCCTCCTAGAGCACCATTGAGTTCTTTGTAACCAAATCTCTCTCAGAGGGGCGTGGGGAGGGGCTCCTTATTTTCATCTAAAGTAACAGACAGAGAATCAGCACTTTTGAAACAGGGCTGAAACAGAGGGGATTATGGGTAATGCTGCATTGATCTGTTTGGTGTTTGGAGCCAAACACTTCAGAGACATGTTTTGTATATATCCGAGACCTATAATATATTGATGAAAAACAGTATGATAGGGGACCTTTAAAGAAAGGTCGGCTCACTATGGCCGGGTAGATCAGAGGAAAAGAGAACTGCTCAATATCCTCAATTAGGACAGAAATAAAACGATTAAGCTGAAAGAGCCGAGCTGCTCTGCATGGACCCTTAGCTCCTCAATCAAGAAGAGTTATTCTGTGGTTCTGCAGAAGGCCACGAGTCCAATCAAAAGCAGTGGAAAGTAACAGAGCCTTACATTGAAAAGATGCTCCTTAGGGTACATGGGTTCTGGACAAGAAGGGAAAACGAAATTCTTCCACCTGCACCCTGGGTGATCGGGTTGTAATTAGACGGAGGACAAAGCTAATGAAACATTCACCAAAGGGGGTTTACAATTCAAACCAATGTCCAAACCAAAAAGCATTTCCAGCAAGTGTCTGTAGTCCGTAGTAAATTCATCTAAGGACCAGGGTACACAATCTGGGGATGTGAAGTTAGGATAGAAAGGGTGGACTTACCACAAGAGCTTATAAACCTGCCTTATGGGAAGTGTGCTGTTTTTGGAGTTTGATGAAATGCTCGAAAGTCAAAATCTCTGCATATGCTGCTTCGATTTTTAACATTTTGCAATCTGTGTCCCAAGTACCAGCACTTTATGGAAATGCAGAACTAATCCCTGAAGTGGACCTTTAATGAATTCAAAGTAAGTTTATGGAATATAACAATACTGATTGATTATGCTTTCAGTTTTGTTTGTAGTCACATCCGCACTGATTGATTTCACACAGTCTGTTCCTATTCATGGAGGTAAGATAAAAAGTGATTTATTATTACAAAAATGAGCACGTATGCCTACTGGGATTGTGTAAAAATAATATCTAAATATATCTGTGTACGAGGGAGACTGAGGTACCATGCTTAAAGTCACAGAAGTAATATAAAAGCTACAGTATGAAGAGTAGAAGGGTACATAGTATCCCTCTGTTTATTGGTGTATTTTGTGACTACACTTCAGATGTGTGCTAACCGCCTCGGGCCCTTCAGGAAGACTGGAACTAGCCAAAACAGAAACTAATTGGTGTTTCTGAGGGGATTCTGCAGTGGGTGACTCATTAGGTTTAGTTTGAATGAACTATAGTGCATGATTAGGAATGCAGGACTAAGATCTGATGCCCTTAAACATTACTGAACTTTATAATCAGACAAGTTCCGTGGGTGATTCGTATTTATTTAGTCTTTTTATGATCTTTGCTGGAAATGATTTTTTTCTTTTTTACATACAGTATGAATATAATAAAAAAAAAAAAAGCCTGTCTTATCACATGCATTGAATCCAAAGCCTATGAAACAATTATAAAAATCTTTCGTTTGTTTTTTTCTTATTGTTTTTATTGACTTATATTGTCCATTCATGTGCTTTGTTCTAAATAAAAGAAATGTACATACAGAATCTTAAAAACTTTGCCCTATCACAAACATTTAAAGTGGACCTATCAGGCTATATTGGAAACATATATTGTAGGGCCATACCTATACAAAACATGTCTGTGAAGTTTTTAAAAAAAAATACCAAACAGATCACCCATTGTTGTCATGCTCAAACCCCTCTTTTGAAGCCCTGTTAGAGAAACGTGGATTTTGGGTCCTTAGCTTGAAACAAAAAAGAAGAGGAGGCGGAGCTAATGCCTGATCAGAATTCTAACGGAGATAAAGTTAAATTCTGCTGTGAAAAAAATCCATCCTGTTCTAAACCACATCAAGGATTATTTCTGAAACAGTATGGAGCTCAAATGCTTTTTTACACATGCTCTCTCCAGTACAGGTTGGCTCTGAGTGTTAGCGAGGCTTGCTAATGTAAACAAAGACGAGATTACGTCCAAAACACGTCAGGCATTGTTTCTGATAGCAACTTTCTGTGGGTCCGCCACCGATTTGACGTCATATCGGCAGCAAATCTGTATCCGCTCGTTGTACCCCCTTTTTTAGAGATTTGGGTACAGAGGAAAAGAGAGAGGGTTTTATTTTCTGACGCTGCGTGAGTTCCCCGACACACCGGGGGCACATCTGTATGTATAAAAGACATCAAAAAGTGCATTTTGCATGATAGTTCCCCTTTAATAATAATAAGCCCAAAAATATTGTTAATAAACAAAAAATAAATTCAAATGCATATAATGAATAGTCCTATTAAGGGGTATCATAATAATAATTTAAAAAAACACACTAAGTGTTAGAATAAAGCTGATTATAGACAATATATAAATATCCTTATCATGGTACCCCCCTTTGCTTCATTTCATAGAAAAACGAATAACTGACCAAATAAAAAAAATATATATTATTCATTTTTATGTGAAACAGTCGGTTATTCAGAAAATAAATGAGAAGAAAAAACAACCCGAACACATATTGCATTCCTTTCCAGTTTCCTTATCCTTTGTTCTCTGTCTTTGCTCAATAACTCCAGGGAAGTGCTTTCTGATGCATACATTCAATCTCCCAAGGTGAGTAGAGGGAAACTTTTCCTCCAGGTTATGATAACTGCATCTCAACTAAGTGACAAGCTGAAAAGCCCACTCCACCTCAAATGCTATGCTAATAGTGGTGCATCTTATGAAGGATTTAAAGCAGAAACCAGGGGAAAAACTTCAGAGTGTTGTTAAAAAACATACTGTGGCATTATTCATCAGCCAATATGCTGCTGTCTGTTATCATGCTGTGCTGGTTGATGTCCCGGAGCTGAATACTGGGCGCCTCTGCTATCATTAGACTGACTGACATGCACGCTTTCCCTCAACACATCAACACTTTACTTACTGGTTTCTGCAGTACGATCTCTTAAGGCTTGGCTTTTGATCGCACTAAAAACTGGCAATTAGTTTGTAGTCATTGATTTACCCGCCCAAATCTATTTTAATTACCGAATGCAATGTTAATCTTACGGAACCATAAAAAGATAAACTGAGGACTGATCCCCCCCAGAACATTTTCTCTCTGCATTTTGACTGCATTTACATTACTAGTTGCAGAGTCAAACCTTAGCCAGGCAGATTAGAGCACTCAGACATGCAGGGCTGGAAAAGGTTGCCGGGAAAACTGGGATCCCAGCATGTGCTAAAGGTGAGGATTCACAAGCCCACTGATTAGAAAACCTTAATCTCTGTGTGGCCTATCTTTAGAGATCTATCTGTTCCTCTGCAGGGGGAGAAACACTTTGAGCTCCTTACATCAGGTACTGCAGCCTCACTTCAGTAAAACCATAAAGACAGCGCTACAAATTAAATTATAAGAACAAAACCAATGTTGAATTTATCGTACTATCAAGTATTTAGGAGTGCAAACGTTACTCATAAACCACAATAACACAGCAAATATACATATGCACTGATAGCTGGCATACTACTTCATGCTTCAATACAACTGTCTGACCCAAATGCTTTTACTGCATACTAAAAGAAGCTAAGAAAACATCAAACTTAATAAATAATAATAATAATAAATGATTCAGAATATAAAATATATATATAATTAATAATAATATTAATATAATCATAACAATAATAATAATACATTTAATTCTGAATAAAAAATAAAATAAATAATATTATTCATAATAATAGTAATGGGAATATAATAATAATAATAATAATAATAATAATAATAATAATAATAATAATAATAATAATAGAATATTATTAAGAATTCAATTAAAATAATATTATTTTATTTTTTTTAAATGTAAAGCAATTTGCATTAAGTAATAAACAAAGGGGTCTAGAGTTTGGCACTACAATATTTCCACTTCAGAAAAAACATAGTAACCAAGGGGAGAGATTACAGAGGACAAAGAGGAGGAATAAAAACCAAGTGTGTCCGTTAGCTTCTACAGTCAGTACGCTAACTTGTTCAATACTTCTATTGTTGCTCTTTGTAAATTGAGAAATAAACAAAAAGATAAAGGATGATGGTCCTTGCTGCACACAGATGCAGGGTCAGTGTGTCATGCTGTGAGAGGCCAACACTAGTTCCTGTGTTTTTTCCTGCCTCCTTTGCATCAAAGTCCACAGTTTCAAAGTGAAGCCTTCAGCAATAAGGAGCCATGTGCTTTAATTGAGCCGCCATAAAAGCAACAGAAACCATTGATCATATTCCTGTGTTCAAAGATTCCTGCTGTTGTTCACCGCGATTCCTCCACGTCCATTACTTTGAATGTGTGCAAATATTTAAAGGTGACCTATCATGCAAAATGCACTTTTGTATGTCTTTTATACATGAATATGTGTCCCCGGTGTTCCAGGGAACTCACCAAGTGTCAGAAAACACTCTATTTTCCTCCATACCCAAATCTCTTAAAAAGGGGCTGCAACGGATCTGATAAAGACTGATCCAGATTTGAACAATTCTATGACCTCACAGAAGTGGCGCTACGGCTATTGGGCCAACTCCACCAATCAGGAGGAGACAGCCACGGACATTGCCGTTGGAAAGCGCTGGAGACGCTGTAGTACATATGCCAGGCCTGTAGATGGTGCTGTTCTCACTGAATCAGCCCATGCAAAGACAGTGTTCAATTGAGCGAAATGAAGAATGGCTAAAATGCATGATCTGTTTGGTATTTTGAAAAATAAAAAGTATAAATATGCCTTATATAGGTATGGTCCTTCACTATATTATTCAAATATAGCATGATAGGTCCACTTTAAATAACCCTCACGGTGTCCCTCATTCATTTCAATTTAAATAATGCAACTACTTTGCACACCTGTATAATGTTTATAGTTTAATAACTTTATATGTTTATTTTCTATTATATTTTTGAACTCATGTGCAATGCGTTTCTAACATGCGGCTGTTATAAAATGATTTCCTAATTTGGGATAAATTAAGTTAATGTAATCGAAACAAAAAAAGTTTTTAGATGTATGCCTTAAATCCGAAAGCAGTTTTTTTTTTACATGTAAAAAATGAAACAAGTAATACAAATAATATAAAACAGCCCAACATGTTGTTAAACTAATACGTTGAAAAATGCATTTAAAGTTCAATGTAATGTTTATTTTATAATTGTTTTTAAATTAACTTACTATAGCCACTTTCACACCAAGTAGCCGGTCTTGTTCCCCCCGAACTCTTTAGTCCATCGAACTGTCGTAGTAGATCGCGTTCCCTCAGGGAATAAGTCCCTGCAGGGAGGATTAGGCAAATGAAGCCGCTGACGTCACTTCTTCTTCTTTGGGTTCACAAAACTTTTCGGAGTTTTACGGGGCGTGGTTTGGAATCCGCCCAGCCAATCAGAAATTGTTAGTGTGGCCGACACACCAGCGAACCATTTCCTCCTCAGGAAAGTACTACGTCACTAGCAGGGACTATCTGGGGGTGAAAAGCTTCGCGCGAACCAGGGACTAGTTCCAGATCCTTTTTGTTTACTCCGGTGTGAAAGCACTTGTTTGAATGCTGTTGTAATAAAAAAGAAAATGGTATTTTAAACTGAACAGAAGCATTTGTCCTGAGCGTTAAATACAAGTACACTAATTCAGGTGTTTGCTATGTGATTGACTATTGATTTTCCATCTGTAGCTGATTGGTCCATGGCCTTTCCCCAGCAGAGACAGAGGAGAGAACTATGGGGCTTTACCATTTTCTTTTTTGGGGCCATTAGCACTGAGGAACGTTTCAACTGTTCAAACATGACGCTGCTTCATTGTGTAAGGTCCATGAAATAGCTCCAGTACAATAATCAATTCAGAGGTGTAATGGTATGTGGCACATTACTCTGGAGGTATTGACTGAAATCACTCAGAGGGAGAGGCAGAACTCAGATCCTTTACTAAAGCACCAGAAATACCATGGTTTTAAAAGCACTACATGTCCCGAACAGGGCTGCAAAATGTGGCAATAAAAGACGATAGTTTGACTGATATTGAGATTGTGATACAACTCACAATATTTAAAGCTCTGATCCTTTTTTAATCTAAATCCCTTTATCATTTAAGTTTTTTTTTTTGTCCGTAATACACTCGAGTAAAAATAATTCACAGAAAAAAGTACAATTCAAAGTGGATGCTTTAAGGTCTGACTGAGAGCAATGAATACATTAAATGCTTTGACAATAAATATATACAAATATTTCATCTGTGGAAACCGTAGCGTTGTGAAAAGCACGACCAATCATCTGAGCCGGCTAAAATAACTGGATGGCCTACCTGCCTGTCAGCCTTCCATCTGTGCACAAACTTATCTCGTGCCCTCATTGGTCATGTGCGCGTTCGTGTGTGTTGGAGGAGGGGCTCTGTAAGGAAGTCTGAAGGAAGGGGCAGATTTTTTCCGGTTGTGTATTTTCAAATTCTAGCGCACTCGAGCTGCTTTCTCCATTCTTACCTACCCTACCTTTAAGTCTGTGCAATATGCCTTATACATCCACACACATTTGTTATTTAAAATATATTTTTTTTAAAAAGGAAAATACTTTTGCTGCAGGATTTGCACTTTTTTTTCTTCAAAAAGCTAACAAACGCTGTCAAGAAAACATATCCCTCATTCTCCTCTAGCTCTGTATCACATTGTATTGAAATCAGGAGTATTTGGTGAGAACAATGAGAAAAAGCTACCACATCATACACACAGGAGACACTATTGCCAAGTCTCTACTGGTGGATACACTTCTACGGTTGCACATCATCTCTAATAAACTTACATGCAAAGTGTCATAAATGCCTGCTTGCCGCAGGGATCTCTAAGCGGTTAACCCAGGGGTCGGCAACCCGCGGCCCCCGAGCCGCATGCGGCCCTTTAAGCCCTCTGCTCTGGATGACCTACCTGCCTGTCAGCCTTTTCTGTGCACAAATTTATCTCGTGCCCTCATTGGTCGTGTGCGCGTTCGTGCGTGTTGGAGGAGGGGCTCTGTAAGGAAGTCTGAAGGAAGGGGCAGATTTTTTCCGGGTGTTTATCTAGCGCACTCGAGCTGGCTTCTCCATTCTTACCTACCCCACCGTTAACTATTTTTAGGGTGCAGCTATATGTTTTATTTATTTCAAAGTGGGCACATTTTAATTATATATATTTCCTTCAAATGTTTAGAGCACTCTCCAAGTGCTGTGTTTAATTTATTTTAAAGTAGGCCTGTGTGTTATTTTTAATTCTCCTTATAGGAGTTCTTTGTTTCTTATTGGAGGTTAACAGTTTTATATAATGTAATAAATAGCCTAATAAATGCAAAAAAACTGTAGTTTTTGTCTGATATAACAATAAATACAACTTTATTAGCTATCAAGCTATGAAATATGTTTTGCGGCTCCAGACAATTTTTTTTTGGGGAAAAAGGAGCAAAATGGCTATTTTGGTCAAAAAGGTTGCAGACCCCTGGGTTAACCAATCACAACAGAGCGGGCCAGCTAACCAATCAGAGCAGACTGGGCTTTGGTTTCAGACAGAGGGTGAAAAGAGGTGCTGCAGCACAGGCAGTACGAGAAAAATAAAGAGCTTTTTGAACATTAAAGCATGGAGACATGTCACAGACACTTATATGAACCTGAACATGAGCATAATGTCCTCTCAGCTTGAATTATCTGGTAAATTCAGAAAAATCCATCACTTTACTCTCAAAACCAGGAAAACGAACAACACTTAGGATATTAGGATGAGATAAGATAATACTTTATTCATCTCAATTTGGGAATTTGTTGTGTTGCATCAGCATAAAAAGACATGGCAATAAAAATTAAAAGATATAAACAAGAAAGTAGAAAATATACATGTTGAATTTACAAATTGACAATAAGAAGATATAAATAATATACATAAGTATGTGACAGATGGAATATTACATTTAAAACTGAATATATAAATGTAATCCCAAATATAAGACCATATTTAGTCTTGTGTTAGGATAATGAAATAACTCATCCATTCAGCATTATATTGCCCATTAATGGTAGTCAAGCTTTTTATATCACATATAATGCCTCTGGCCCAGCTGTACGCTGCTACCTTTGCTTTACAGAAGGTATGAACACACTGACTAAAGCAAGTGAAGACTGGAGTGTGTGTACACTGAATAGTGATGGGGTATTAGTATTCACTGTGTGCAAACAAACAGACTTCCTTGCCATTTGAATGACACAGAGAAATCAAACGAGCGCCAGAGAGCACAGAGACCTTTCATCTGCCACCCAGCAAAGAAAGCGAAAGCACAGGGCAGTGAAAGTCAGAGGAACTGAGTCTCTCTCTGCTTCTTCTGTAGATTATCCTCTTTCCGCTCAGCACGCCATGCCACAACTCCTCTGTGACTTCTGTTTGTATTCTGGCTTTAGCTGTCCGCCCCTCTCAGCTCACACAAAAATATGATGGAGTGTCTCCACAAGTGAAGGATTTCAAGTCTAAATTTAAATATGTTATATTTGCATATGGAATAATGATCCTAATGTGACTTGAACTACGGTGCACAATTTGGAAAAAACAAGTAATTGCGATTATTTTGACCGATATTGCAATTACGATGTATCAAGGATTGGTCATCTTTTGCCCTATTATTCTCATTATCTTTTTTTTTTTTTGCTTTTTTTTTTTAAGACAAACTGAGAGTTTTTTGACATGGAAATGATTATTTAAGATCTTTTTATTTATTTATTTAAAAAAAAAAAATGTTAACAGACATTGCTCCAGATAACAAACCGTACATCAAAACATGTAACAACAAACAACTAAACAAAACGTAACGGGGGGGGGGGGGGGGGGGGGGGGGGGGGGTGGATGCAAGGATGACTTCCTAAGACAGCTGATTGTGACATACACAGGACATTACATACACAATACATTATACATTACACAGGAGATGCCATATTGACAGGTTTAGATAGGAGAGCTGCGGACAGTGAACCCCAATCCTCCTGTCTCCCCTCAAAACCCCCCAGCAGAGAAGCTGCACGCTCCATGTTCAGTAGGTCCAGATACTCCCTCAGCCATGAGTCCCTAGTAAAGCAGGCTGGTTTGCGTTCCTTCCAGTTTAATAGGATGAGTCTTTTTGTGGCTAAACAGCCCAATGTCCAGAGCCGATCGGTAGTCCTTGCAGGATTGCCATCTGGCTTGAGACCCAGTAGACATGCAATGGGACATGTAGGGAAATTAACTTTTAAAGATTCAGACAATAAGGATATTACTTCTGACCAAAGTTTTTTTTACCGCTGGGCATTCCCAGAGTAGGTGCAACAATGTACCTCGCTTGCCACATTCATGCCAGCATAAATCTCTGTGTTTATTGTCCTAAATCTCTGTGTTTATTGTCCCTTATTATTCTCATTATCAATGAAAAAGAAACGATGGTGGTGAGACCAGCCCTTATTTTAATCAAAATATTGATACATGGAGATTTGTCAACATATTTCAACACAGTCTCATGGCATTTCGTGTTATAGTCACGAAATTGATTCGTGTTCACCAACACGATTTCGCCATTTGTTTCGTGTCACACAGAACGATTTTAAAAGCAATGTATTTCTATTGGTAGTATGTTTCGTGCCTGCGCCAAATAATAACAAATTAGAAGGAAAAAAAGCTGACAAAAAATACAGATTTCAGTATTCTGTATCCCCATTTCTTTTCCTCGCGGACGGCAAAAAACATCCGACATTATACAATTTCAAATAAAAGGGTTAGGCTTAGGGTAAGATATTGAGTAAGAAAATGTCAGTACGAACCACACAGCTTCTGGTATTCCAAGACCCGACCGGACAAAAAGACGTGGTGCAGGCACGAGACATACTACCAATAGAAATACATTGCTTTTAAAATAGATCGTTCTGTGTGATACGAAAAAAAAGCAAAATCGTGTTGGTGAACACGAATCAATAGATTAAATAAATTTTATGACTATAACACGAAATGCCGTGAGACTGGGTTGCATATTTAAATGTATTATTTGAGAAATGCAACGGAAAAAAAAAAAACCATTTCTAAAAAAGTGTTTTTAAATCAAGGGATAGTAAAACTAATTAAAAAATTTGTTTTAACCTTTTAAAATGTGAAGAAAAAAATCAAGGTGTCACTTTACACGGTTTCCCTCTGGGTGTTTTATTCAATAGCAGTAGTTATAGTTAGCCGTTATTTTGGTTTTGATTTTAATACATGAGAGGAGCTTTTACACTTCGATATTCACGTTTTATATTAAGTGCCTAGGACCCCCAGGTGATCATTTGATCTGCTTAGCACCAACATTGTTGTTGATCAATGTTACTAATACTGTTACACTTATTTGAGAGTTCAACTTTTTTTTAAAGCAACATTAATAAAGGATGTTTGGATGTTTATCACCAAATTGCCACACTATGTACTTTTAAATTCACCAAACTCCCAACGAATATTTATTAATTAGTGACAAACAGTTCACAATTCGTTTTCTGAAAAATTATTGTGTTTAACTTTGGGTATAAAGTAAACTCACAAGGAGTTGTCGTTTACTTAGTGTTGACTTGAGAGACATAATACAAAAAGAGAGAAATAATACAGGACAACTTTGAGCCGAACAACTTTTACTGCTAACGGCTAAAGGTACCACCTAACGGCTAAAGGTAACAGCTAACGGCTAAAGGTAACAGCTAACGGCTAAAGGTAACAGCTAACGGCTAAAGGTACCAGCTAAGGGCTAAAGTTAAAAGCTATCGTCTAAAGTTACCAGCTATCGGCTAAAGTTACCAGCTAACAGCTAAAGTAAATAGCTAACAGCTAGAGTTAACAACTATCGGCTAAAGTTACCAGCTATCGGCTAAAGTTACCAGCTAAGGGCTAAAGTTAAAAGCTATCGTCTAAAGTTACCAGCTATCGGCTAAAGTTACCAGCTAACAGCTAAAGTAAGTAGCTAACAGCTAGAGTTAACAACTATCGGCTAAAGGTAACAGCTAACGGCTAAAGGTACCAGCTAAGGGCTAAAGTTAAAAGCTATCGTCTAAAGTTACCAGCTATCGGCTGAAGTTACCAGCTAACAGCTAAAGTAAATAGCTAACAGCTAAAGTTAACAACTATCGGCTAAAGTTACCAGCTAACGGCTAAAGTAAACAGCTAACGGCTAAAGTTAACAGCTAAAACCCAACAGCAATCAGTGGTTTACAGAGCTCTCAAGTTTTGAACAGAGGTCAGAGTGAGATTTTGGTAGGCTACTCCAACTTCTGGCTCCACTCAAAGTTCCCGTGAAGCCCTCTGTATCGCGAATGTCAACGGGTGCTAGTGGAGTGCACGCGTCTCAAACAAGCCTAGTTTGTTTACAAAATTGCGGCGCAACTTGGTGGGCGGTACCCTAGAAAGAAATCTCTGCGTGAGAAATACAAGGTGTGGCGTGTGAGCGTGTGAATGGAGTGAAATGCGTGTGTCTCACGCCAAATGCTTGAGACTTGAGAGCTCTGGGTTTATTAATACTTAAAAAATAAATGTGAACTCACCCTTCCCAGGTATCCACATGTTTTGTTACCGTCCAGTCCTTTAGTTTCTCCATCCTTGCTCCATTTTAAGGGATAAATTCCTCCATGTTGACCCATAGCATCCAAGTTTAGACTGCTGTCTAGGGTCATAGGGTCGTTTCCGCATGAGATAGGTTTATCCAGTTACCATTATACATCTTTAAGATTTAAAATAACATCACTTTTAAAGCTAAAGTACATTCTTAGCAGCAGCAATAATACAGGTTTATTGATGCTGCTTTCAAGTTCGGTGCGAATAATGGGAACAATTATTTCCTATGTTTATTTAGTTTTTTCGTAGTTTTTCAACTTTATTGAACAATTATTCCAACACATTAGGAAAAGGCACATACACATCAGTGTTCATAACATTAATTCAAAATTGAGTGGTCACTTGTTGTTTATAATTTCATGTCATTAAGAAAAATTATAGGCTACTGGTGACATTTTGAGAAAGCGACATTTGTGTATGAAAATAAGTTCCCATGTTTCACCGTAAAAGTGTACAGGATATGACGACCATGTGATTGACAGGTTGTTACTATGGCATTTTTACATCTTTTTGTCTTACAATCTTAACCCTTTCACAGTATGTGTTCTCAGTTTGTGTAAGTGTAACATTTTAGTACGAAAGTCTTTGTAGGAATGTGGTTGTACATTGCACCCTCTGTCTTTGTCTCTTCTGGTCCAAATAAACAAGATGGCAGCTGTCAAAATACAAAACGTGATATAGCAGTAGTGCACAAAACAAATCTGTGATGATGTCACAATTCTTATATACAGTAATTGGTAGAAATGCTTGTCAAAACTATCTCCATCATACAGATTGCTCCATCACCGGGTGTTGAGCATGGAGTTCAGACAGCTGTGATTTATCAAAAGTAAATGGTAAATGGACTATACACTTATATAGCGCTTTATCCTCTCTTTACGACCCCTGAATGAGCTTTAGATACATTCACACCTCATTCATACAGAGCATGAAACAGCACATTCATACAACCTTGGCCATAACCTTCTGATTGAAAGACGATCACACTCCCTCGCAGCCACATAGTCGCCCCTAAATGAACCCTTTCATAGTGTGTTCTTATTTCATGTAAGTTGTATTTTCACAAGAAAAACCTCTTTTTAGTTATCCAGTTATTCTTTGGACGCTTGTTGTAACTTCTGGTCCAAACAACAAAGATGGTGATGGATGTTACTCGAGCACTTCTTACAGTCTATGGTAGAAAAGCTTAGTGTAAAAACTCAGTGTCAAACCCATCAGCCCGTGTTTGGCATGCAGCTCTGACAGCTGTGGATTTACCAAAAGTAAAGGGTAAATGGACTGTAAGGCAAGACAAGGCGAGGCAAGTTTAGATATATAGTACCTTTCAACACAAGGCAATTCAAAGTGCTTAACAAAAATGAAAAACAATAAGTACTTGTATAGCACTTTATCCTCTCTTTACGACCCCTCAAAGGTTTGCATTCTACAAGCCATCATTCACATCCAATCATACCATTGCCATCTGCTCGAGTAAGCGTTGGGAGCTGGGATTCAACCGACAACCTTCTGATTGAAATGCGACCTCGCAGCCACAGTCGCCCACAACTTAACCCTTTCATCGCCTGTTCTTAGTTCATGCTAGTTATATTGTGACATTTTTCTAACTAACAACATTGTCACTCTAACACTTCTTCTATACAGTCTATGGAATGCTTGGTGTCAAAACTCAGAGTCAAATGCATCAGTGGGTGTTGAGCATGGAGCTCTGACAGCTGGGCTTATCAAAAGTGTGGACTGTGTGTCGGCTATTGTGCACAGTATGCCTCACATCAGTCATATCCTCGCAGGTCACACCACCCCGGAATCCGGTCAGCTCCTAGTTATTGTGTTACCACACACAGAGGTTGGAGATGGAGATGTTTGCCTGTGAACAGAGAGTCGCTCTGATAAAGCAGCAGGTCGTTATCGACTCACCCCCGGCTGTCGCCTCCCATTTTCCCTCCCTCCTTAATAGATGATGCCGCCGGTGGGAGAACAGTCTCATCAGTTTTATTCCCGTCCTCGTTTTCAGCGCTGCTACAGGCTCCCATCGACAAACGACATATTTGCCATTAAATGCTGCCTCCGTGGACGTTTTATCAGCTGCTCCTGACATAATCAATGATGATGGCCACACTGGAAGAGACATTTTCTTAAACAAAACACCTGAAAGCAGACACATTCTCAGAATTGCTTAGGGTTCACAATATTACACAAATGATTAAATAAAGATTGTAAATAGTCATAATAGCCTGTTATAAAAAGCACAAAATAAAGTCATAGCATATTATGTCATAAAAAAGTCAGGGTATAGTTATTATAAAAAGTAGCCTACATTTAAAAAAGCGGGACACAAAATAATAGTTATTTATGTTTTTAAAAATATATTTGTATGTCATAAATAGGGTGGAAAAAATCATGTTAGTGTATCAGGTTTTAAAGAATCAAAAAATAATTATAATATGCATTAAAAGTAACAAATGCCCAAAAAGTCAGAGTCAATTATGATGAAAAAAAGTCTTATTGTAGTTTGTCCATTTTCCCTTGAAATGTTATCATATGTTTTAGGAGGAATTTGAACAGATTAGGTACTCACATTTGGCTCAATAACAAGGTTGCTTCATCCGTTGTTTTTTGCTGCTTTGTATTATGCCTACGTCTTGGTATTGCATCATCCCATGCTGTTAAATGAAAATATTAAAATATCATCTTTCATCGTCAGCAGACCTAGTGCCATATTTTTATTCGATTTCCCCGTGTAAAGAGAAGCTTCCGGTCCACATACACGTTAAGAACAATCTGATTTAATGCAATGTAAAGTCATGTCACAGATAAGATGAATCTGCACGGGGCTCAAGTGAGCTTAAATTGAATCTGCCATCAGTCTAGGACACACACACACACACACACACACACACACACACACACACACACACACACACACACACACACACACACACACACACACACACACACACACACACACACACACACACACACACACACACACACACACACACACACACACACACACACACACACACACACACACACACACAGAGATATGTCTCTGTTCTGCAGCACTGCGGTCCACCTCCCGTGGTGACTGTGTGTCAGAGTGAAGAAGATGAATTGATTCATGGCTGGAGCCTTAAGCAGGAGGAAGAGAGCCATGTTTGTGTTAGCAGCTGTCCTCATGCAGACTCCTCATTTCATACATTACATCACTTACACTGCGGGGATAAGAGCTACAAGTCTTATCTCTTATCTTACACTGGAACATGCTGCTCCAAAAACAAGTAGAAAAATAATGGAAACAAGGTGTTTGTTAATCTGCCAATAGAAGAAGGGTAAACTGGCTTGGTAAGATTTCATGAAATAAGATGGGATATCGAGATGAATAAGATGTTGGTATTAAACTACACTTGACATAGATTTTTACATGAACCAGGAAATGTTACAAAATCTGCCAGAAATGCTCAAATGTTGTTTTTACAGATTTAAGTTAAGATACAAATAGTTTTTCTAAAATAAGATTTATTTCTTAAAACAAGATGATCCATCTTTTACGAATCCCAAAGCAGCTTAAACCCCCTGTGACATGTCAATAAAACCTTGTTCCATCTGAGATACAACTCAAAGAAAGATGTTTTCAAGAGTCTTTGACTTAAGATGCATTGTTTAAAAACAAGACCCTATATCTCACTGCAATCTTACTTCTTAATGGTAGGGTAGGTAATTCACTTTTTGTTATATTCCATGGAATGCTCTTAACATCCCGATAGCGATGAATACATGCGTTGATAATAAATACATACAAAAATGTCACCTGTGGAAGCCGTAGCGCTGTAAAAAGCACGACCAATCATCTGAGCCGGCCCGGCTAAAATAACTGGATGGCCTACCTGCCTGTCAGCCTTCCATCTGTGCACAAACTTATCTCGTGCCCTCATTGGTCATGTGCGCGTTCGTGTGTGTTGGAGGAGGGGCTCTGTAAGGAAGTTTGAAGGAAGGTGCAGGTTTTTTTCGGCTGCGTACTTTCAAATTCTAGCGCACTAGAGCTGGTTTCTTCATTCCTACCTACCCTAGCTTTAAGATATTATGTCTCAAGTCAAGTGTAAAGACATTCTGACTAGAAATTAGACCAAACGTTGCAAATCTCCAGTTGTTTGCTGCAGATCCTGTTGGACTCGGCAAAAGATAAAACCAGATCTGTAGTGGAAACCATCCGGCGTTATCTGTGGTTCATAGTGCGCCCCACCAGCTCTGTGACTGCCCTTTATGTGGGTTTTAATAAGTTATGAGTTTGAACAATGAAAGGCGTGCGTACGCCTGCTGTGATTTCCCTCTTAGTAGGAGGGCGTGAGGATGGGAAATGACACAGGAGGATAAAGTATTCATGTACAGAGCTGTAGTGAGAATGTAAAGGGACTGATTCGTGAGGGAATTATCCATTGTCAGTTTATTACTTACAGAAATTGCCGTTAAACTGAACCAGAGGGGTTGGGGGTTTCTAGTTTACTGCTGCTGTGATTGGTTAGTCTGTTTGGGTAATTATGTGACTTTTTTGAATCAGAACTGCCCGTTTAAAAGTCCATGGGTCACACAATAACACAAACTAACTGACCAATGAAAGCAGCGCTATTAGAAAGACCTGTGATCTGCAAGGTAAAATTACAACTTTTGAAAATGAAGTTTGGTGGTTTTTAAGAAAGGACTGCCTGATAGTAATGTAAAGCGGAATATACTAACTATGAATGGTCCTTATTGGTCTTTTTGGGATAATTAGAGTGTCTTTGGTCTGTTTGTGGTCGTTTTGGTATCTTTGAGTGATGATTCTGGTCCTCTTTGTGGTCGTTTTGAGATATCTTCTGTGATCAGGTTCAGTTTCTCGCTTTTTGTCTCTTTTTGGTCATTTTGTGTTTCTCTGTTGTCAATTTGCACCTCTTTTAATTCATTTTGAGTCTTATTGTGGTAATTTTACATTTCTCTGTTGTCTTTTTAAGTCATTCTTATGTCTTTTGAGAGCCTTAGTTGTCCATATGTTAGTCATATTTAAGACGCTTTTTGGTAATTCTTCATTCTTTTGTGATCTTATACAGTCTCATACAGAGTGCATTTTCATCAGTTTAAGATATTAATAAAGTAAATAGATTTTTTAGATGGCTAAAGTACATTACAATACTACAATCATTGTGCGGAGTGCCGACTGTCATACTGTCGAAAAATATGCTATAAATAAGTACCTCAGACAACTCCACTTAAAAAGATCCCTTTAAAACGACTGAACTAATTCCCACCTTTGTACTAATTAGATAATCTGTGTGTTTCCGCTAATTGCCCGGAATTCATATAATTTCCGTGCAAGTGTGTGTGTGTGTGTGTGTGTGTGTGTGTGTGTGTGTGTGTGTGTGTGTGTGTGTGTGTGTGTGTGTGTGTGTGTGTGTGAGATTAATGGAATCATCAAGATAAGCATCCCCAGATCCCCACAAGCCCTCGTGTCTGTTTCTCATTGCATTCAGTCATCTGCAAAGTCTCAGTCTCGGTGTTTGAATGCATCCTTTCAGCGTGAAACAAAGCGCTGCTACAGTAATTACAGACGCCGCCGTCGCCGCGGAAACAATGAGCTTCACAACATCCTCTCAAGCATTCAGATCCGCCTCCAAAAGAGACAAATCTGAGGTGCTGTGTTTCCTCTCCAGCAACACATGAAGAAGAATACATCCCAGGTTTGTGTAATCGGACACAAACAGATGCTTTGAGGAGAAAGTCCTCCGTGTCCTTTTGTTCGCTGCACACAAAAGCATTTTTCTCTGTCTTGTTATAGGCTACATCTGAGTTGCTTTCCATCATCTTTTTAAAAGCGACATCTATTGCCTGTAAACACAAAGGGAGAATGTAATTGAACTTGTGGGGAAAACACTCACAGCCAAACAATATGTCCCAACGCGGCCTTTGACCCTTTGAAACATAATTAGAGTTGAGTGGTGCCGTAATGACGCATTTTTTCTAGGCTGTCCCTGAAGGCATCGCACTGGTTCCCTTGAAACCAATCCCATGGAAAATTCAATATGTACGACATTAAAGGTGGGGTGGGTAAGTTTGAGAAACCGGATCGAGATAAACTTTTTGTTATATTCCATGGAATGCTCTAAACATCCCGATAGCAATGAATATTTTAAGTGCTTTGACAAAAAATCCCGTAGTAGTAGCCTACTGTATAAAAGCACGACCAACCATTTTAGCTGGCCCGGCTCAAATGATTGGATGGACTACCTGCCTCTCAGCTTTCCATCTGTGCACAAACTGATCTCGTGCCCTCATTGGTCATGTGCGCGTTGGAGGAGGGGCTCTGTAAGGAAGTGGCAGATTTTTTCCGGTTGTGTATTTTCTAATTCTAGCGCACTCGAGGTGGTTTCTCAAACTTACCTACCCCACCTTTGAATACTTCAGTAAATACCCCAGTGGTGAATTAAAAAAAGTCGGTTGCTAACAAGTGTCTAAATGAGACGACTAAACATCATCACGGCCAACATTAGCCTCCTTTAGCTTAGCGGTGGTGAAGTCATGTGACCGTGCTGTAGTGTTAATATGTAGTATATGAGATTATTCTGTCATAAACATTTATTATTTTCTGCAATAATATAAAATCCCATCAGCTTTTTGTAGAGGGTGCCCCTTGTGATGCTAAATTCTGGGTCGGCCTTCAAAAATAGGTCAAAACATTCTAAAAACCATTGACTCCCAGCCAAGGGAACCAGATTTGGGACTCGTTCCTGCATGATTTATTGACGTTTCCTTCGACATGAGTTAGAGAGTCATCCGTCACTGTCACATGTAAAGTGCGCATGCAGCCGAGGGAGTACAGTGTATTGATAAGGGTGCATTTAAGGGTCAAACAGGGAATCAGTAGAGCTTATCGGCCTCTCATAAAACGGCTAACTAGATGTGACACGGCTTGTAAAGAGCCTCGTGCAGATTAAGAGCGTCGAGCCCTCGATCAATGGATCATCAAGACTCTCCAATTAAGGAGGCGGCTCCATCCTACAGGCGCTGTTTGCTGGTAATGATAAAAAAGTCCATTAAAGTTGCTAATTAAATGATAAGCGTAAATTAAAATACAGGTCAATAGAGTGAACTCTGGGTTTTTTAACAGCTATATCTGCTGATTGCAATGGGATGGGGGGGGCGTGGAAGTGGCCACTCAGTCAGAGGAGCAAGACGCCCTCCTTATCGTCTCGTCGTGCTCATAGTGTATCTCTTTGTGGCCATTAGAAGCTTTTATGTGGCCATTTTGGATCTCCATGCTCATTTTTGAGAACTTTTGAAATAGTTTGTGAACTTTTTTAAGGTCATTTTTTCTCTTTTTTGCATTTTTTGTGATTAGATTAAGTCTCTGTTGTCTTTTTTTTGCATGTTTTACTGGCCATTGTTTTTGCTGTTATGGTCATTCTGTATCTCGTTGTGTGATCTTTTATAATTTGACGGTTGTTTTTAGTCTCTTTAAAGTCATTTTGCATCTCGATGTTCATTTTTTACTCCTTTTGTGGTCGTTTTCTCTGTGACTTCACATTACATGCCACTTGTTAGACGCTTTTATCCAAAGCGACTTCCATACATTCAATACTGTGGGCAATCCCCACAGGAGCAAGTTGGGGTGAAGTGTCTTGTCCAAGGACACAGCGGAATGTTGACTGCAGTGGGATTCGAACCAGTGCCCCTGTGATCTATATCTACGCCGGGATCCGGACTCGAGGCTGATCCTCTTGCTGTGGTCCTGTGTCCTGGATCCTCTATCCTGAGTTCTGGATTAAGTCGTGGACTTCGGGTCGTGGCTGAACCTGTCTCTGTGGTCCTGCCTGGGTCTCATCGTGCTGCCTCCCTGAAGGCTCCCACAGGATTGCTGACATCCTCGTGGATTCATCTTCTTATTATAGACACATGCATTTCCAAACATTTGGTCTACCTATGTTGTAAATGTATTATCTTTTCGATTTACAAACGGCATCTATTGCACGTCTGACCGTCCTGGGAGAGGGATCCCTCCTCTGTTGCTCTCCCTGAGGTTTCTCCCATTTTTCATTTTAAACTTTTTTTTTTTTTTTTTCTCTGGAAGTTTTTCCTTGTACGATGTGAGGGTCTAAGGACAGAGGGTCTAAGGACAGAGGGTGTCGTGTTGTCATACTGATATTCTGCACAAACTGTGCTGTTGTATTTACTGTATAGTGTCCTTACTGTAAAGTAATCATTATACGTACAGCACTTTGGCTCGACCAAAAATCGTTTTAAAAATGTGCTATATAAATAAAACTTGATTTGATTTGATCCGAAGATCAGCGCACTAACCACTGAGCCACAACCTCCCCGCATATCTTTTATTTTGAATCTCTTTGTGGTCATTTTCTTATTTAACTATTGTCACTTTGAGTATAATTGCGGTGGTTTTCAGTCCCTTGTGTCGATTCAAGTCTTTTTTTTAAATGTTATGGCAATTTTTTATGTCTTTTTAGATTCTTTTTGTTTGTTGTGTTTCTATGGCAATTTATTGGTCTATTTGCGGTATTTCTGCTTCCTTGGGGGATCGTTTTGAGTCTTTGCGTCATGTTGGATCCCTTGTCCTTAGTAGTTCTGCATCTCTTTGTCATGATTTTTGAAATTCTTGCATCTTTTGAAGACCCAGTAGGCTAGTAAGCGAACGATCCATCACCTCTATAGCCTCTCAGTGAGAAGAAATCTACCAGAAAAACATGGCTGTTAAGCAACAACATATTTTATTTACTTTCCTGTTTTTATACACTATTTAGAAAATAAAACACATTGAATAAATACAAATTTAGAAAGCGACAGATGTCCAACACGCGGTTATTTCTTACGCAGCTCCTGAAGCAGACCCTCACACACTGCCATGAAACACAAAGACTGGGCATGCAGAAGCTGAAGACACAGAGGGGATGGACTGGCACATTGAGAAGACGTCGAGAACATCTAGAAACACCCGGGGGACGGGAGGAAAGAAAACATCTATATACACGGAAAATAAATAAATAAAGAGAAATTAGGTCCAATACAACTCTACTGTACACAAATGTCCGTCAGATCTCACCCTCAGTTCACCTTCAGCCCCACCCACCATAAGGTCAAATATAGCACAGTACGACAGATTGCACCATTTACAGTGTTACAAACAAACACAAAACAGCAGTTACTGTGTTTTCCTTCAGTGTTTGTTCGCAGTAAGGCAGGAAACAGCTGAGCTCTTTGAATCCTGACGTGGTACTCGTGTAGAAAATGGCTCCCAGTGTCACTGGTTCTGAGAGATGTGAAGCGGCACGACAGGACGAGGGTGGGGGCAGCGGAAAGGGTGTCACTCAGAAGTATGATACAAGATGTCCAGCGAGGTTTTTCTGTCAGTCTTTATGGTGGACAGCGTTTCTTCCAGGCGTGGAGGAGCAGATCGTCTCCTGGAGGAGGAGCGGGGGGGAGGGAACGTCGCTATCTGACCTCCAGGCAGTCCAGGTACTCCTGGGCCAGCTCGTAGCAGAACCTGTACTGCTCCTGCAACAAAAACACACAAAGACAAAGGTTATTTTCTATTTAGGGAAGGCAAGTTTATTTATATAGCACCTTTCAACACAAAGCAATTCAAAGACATTAAGAGCATTAAGAAACATATTATATAATGGCATTTAAAAACACTCATTTAAAAGCACATATGATAAAACATGAATAACAAAGGTACATTAATTAAAGTCACAGTGTCGTGTGAGATACACACATCTGAAAGGTTTAGCTCTGACTCTCAATCGTTGCTAACTTTTTAGCAGAAATAGTTTTCTATGACCTCACTTTCTTTCTACTTTATTTTGTAACGTATCTTTTCGTTATTTCAAGTGTTCAATGCTAAACGAACCCCCCTTTGGAAAATGTTAAGACACATCATTTGTGTTAAATAGCACTAACATTGTTTATACTGTATATTCTTCATGTTAGTATAATTGTTTTTATAATTTATTTTATTTGACATCTTACTCTTTGTATTTATATAAATATCTCTATTTGATTATATTTTATTGGACATTAACTTTTGACTAAATTGTATTTAATATTTCTTAATATTTAATATTAATATATATTTTATAATTTGATACACTTACTTTAACTTCTTATGTTAAAAAAAACTTTTATTTAAATGTATCTTTTATTAAACATTCTTATTATATTTGATCTTGAATGTAAATTAATTTAACATTTTCTGGAAGTTGGCCTTTCTTACGTTCTCAGTTTCTTACGTCCCTGACATTCCCTCTCTAAAATCAGCATTGTAAAAGATAGGAAATGTTGCATTAATTAAGATTTGAGACCCCGGCTGCCTCACCATCGTCTCCACCATGTTGGGCTTGGAGTTCCTCAGCGTTTTGGCGGAGAAGAAGACGTCCACCATGCTGTGGTGACGGATCATATCCAGCAGCATCGTGCAGGCGCAGAACGTCCCGCTGCGACCGCCACCATTTCTGCTCAGACAGGAAACACAAACACAGAAGACGTGAGTGACCTGATAGAGACTTGGAGAAATGTCACAGGGAGCACAGATCAGGCATGCTGTCAGGAAGAGGCCAACTGGAAGACTTTGAGATGAATATCTGAGTGAAGTACTCATTAAAATACAGGAGCGGGGACTTAATCAGGTTTGAGAGTTCTGACTCCGCCCTGACCTCCTGAGATCAAAGAGCCCGACACCGAGACGAGGGGCAAATCTAAAGTAAAGATACCAACACTGAGAACGTTTTCAGAGGTGGTGAATACCATTAAATAAGAGCTACAGAAGAAACATCTATCAAAGAGGACGTATATTGTGCTGCAGCACCTCTTTTCACCCTCTGTCTGAAACCAGAGCCCAGTCTGCTCTGATTGGTTAGTTGGCTGGCTATGTTGTGATAGGTCAACCTCTAAGAGATGTCCCGCCCCTTAGCCTATCACGTACAATGTGTTGGAGCGCTAACCAAGCGGAATGAGTCCTAAACCTAGTAATGAGTCAGCATTTAACACTTCCTGTCCCCTAGTCTACAACTCAATGATTTTTGGAGCATGTTTTTGGTTGTTAGCCTGAAATAAGTTATGTGGTTAACAGAAGCTGAAGAGATTGTAATTCTACGACAAAAGACAAAAAATACTTCTGTAAATACCTCACTGGTGGATTTAAAAATGGTGGTTGCTAACAAGTGTCTAAATGAGAAGACTAAACGTCATCACACCCAACATTAGCCGCCTTTAGCTTAGCGGTGGTGACATGAAGTCATGTGACCGTGCTGTAGTTCCTTTAAAGACCAACATTAGCCGCCTTTAGCTTAGCGGTGGTGAAGTGAAGTCATGTGACCGTGCTGTAGTTCCTTTATAGCCCAACATTAGCCACCTTTAGCTTAGCGGTGGTGACGTGAAGTCATGTGACCGTGCTGTAGTTCCTTTATAGCCTAACATTAGCCGCCTTTAGCTTAGCGGTGGTGACGTGAAGTCATGTGACCGTGCTGTAGTTCCTTTATAGCCCAACATTAGCCACCTTTAGCTTAGCGGTGGTGATGTGAAGTCATGTGACCGTGCTGTAGTTCCTTTATAGCCCAACGTTAGCCACCTTTAGCTTAGCGGTGGTGATGTGAAGTCATGTGACCGTGCTGTAGTTCCTTTATAGCCCAACATTAGCCGCCTTTAGCTTAGCGGTGGCGACGTGAAGTCATGTGACCGTGCTGTAGTTCCTTATAGCCTAACGTTAGCTTTTTACTTCAGAAATCATAAAGTGATGTTAATATGTGGAGATCATCCTGCTGATGAAAGCGTGTAAGTATCATAAACGTTGCAATAATCCAAAAAAACATGTACAAACAAAATGGTTGGCCGACAAAAATACGTCATCTCTGCTCCACTCTGTACAGCTACACATGTGTTGCAGATGAGTAGTAAGACTCACAGGCAGTGTACGATGGTTCGTCCGTCCTCACACTCCATCTGCCAGTTGTGCACCTGGGCCAGCAGGCTGAGGAAGGCCTTCTTGGAGTCGGGGACTTCGCGGTACGGAGACCAGCGCAGGAACTGAAAGTGACGCACCAGCAGCTGGCCCTCCTGCAGCTGCACACGCACCGGAAGGAGAGGGGATTTTTAGTTTCCAACATGAAAAATCAGATATGCATTAAAACCTCTGAGCATACATCATTCAGACTCTCTCAGGCTCTCAGCCTGAGGGGGTTCTGTCAACACTCTCCAACTGTGGAGCTCCTGCTCTCACTTCTGATTGGCTGGGAAAGTTTCCACCACATTAAAGTTGGACTTGAAATATATAAAAAGTATCACTGTTTTTGTGAATAGGGGAAAAGTCTGTATCTGAGAGTTGAAGCATGAGCAGAAATCAGTCGTTAAAGCTATCCAAAATGCTCTTTTGAAATACCAAATACAAAGGGTCTTCTTTCTGTCAGTCTTGTAATGTGTTTCTAACTGTGATTTCGAAACGATTTTCAATATTAATAATAACAACAGCATTCATTGATTTTATGACGGGTCATGTAAAAAGAATATACAGTAGACGTGGGATTTGCTGTAATTACTTCTGGTTGTCTTATTTCCTTCTTTAAGTGTACAAAATACTTATTACTGCATTTGCCTATTTGATTTTCTTTCCTTTACTTCTTATGCTGTATGTTGCATTTTTGTAGAAGCCTGGGATTTAAAGTCACGAACAATTACGTAGTAGTTGTTATGATAATAAAGCATCTGAATCTTTGGAAACAGGGACTATTGAAAACTCTACAGGTACCTTTATTTGAAGGAACATGAGAACTATCTTGGCTGACTGAAAGCCCACCTGTTTGGCCTGCAGCTTGGTCAATGAAATCTAATACATTAATAAATGAATAGGTCATATTTTATACACAACCATCGTATTGAAACAAATATTCCTGCAGGTTTCTCACTGTTTGTATCTTCACGGTTGATTGAACTTGATGTGAGGAAATGCTTCGTTACACAACATTACATTTCATGGCCAGCATTGGATGATTGAATTCCCTGCTCATAATTTAATCAGGGCATGTGAGTGATCTTATAGATGATCCAAAGAAACACAGCTTTCACAATTTTAAAGCTCACCGAAAAATCATTACAAAAAGGGAAGCTTTCAAAACACAAATATACGAATGACAGTACACTAATGTCATGTATATTAATATAATATAAAGTGATGTCATGTACTGCTGCATCTACTGGACCGTGGAGTACCTTCTTGGGTAAGAGGCTATCGGTGTCTCGCTCTGTGGTTTCTGTGTCCGCGTCCTGATCCTGCAGAGAGCATTGTGGGAAAGTTTCTGACTTGTTGTCCAATTGTTTGGGGGTCGGGTGTAGGAGGGGAGCTAATGTTTGGGTGAGGAGGCGTAACACTAGGAGGAGTTGGTCCACTAAAGGAGAAGTAGTGGCTGAAAGCATCTACTGAGGTGAGAGGACGGGAGTTACACTACTCTACACACTCAACACACACTCACACACACACACACACACACACAGTCACAACCTACACACACTCACAACCAACACACAACCTACACACTCACAACCAACACACACTCACAACCAACACACACTGACAACCAACACACACTAACAACCAACACACACTCACAACCAACACACAACCTACACACTCACAACCAACACACACTCACAACCAACACACACTCACAACCAACACACACTCACAACCAACACACACTCACAACCAACACACACTAACAACCAACACACTCACAACCAACACACACTAACAACCAACACACACTAACAACCAACACACACTCACAACCAACACACACTCACAACCTACACACACTAACAACCAACACACACTAACAACCAACACACTCACAACCAACACACACACACAACCAACACACACTAACAACCAACACACTAACAACCAACACACTCACAACCAACACACACACACAACCAACACACACTGACAACCAACACACACACACAACCAACACACACTAACAACCAACACACTCACAACCAACACACACACACAACCAACACACACTGACAACCAACACACACTGACAACCAACACACACTCACAACCAACACACTCACAACCAACACACACTGACAACCAACACACACTCACAACCAACACACTCACAACCAACACACACTCACAACCAACACACACACAACCAACACACTAACAACCAACACACACTGACAACCAACACACACTCACAACCAACACACTCACAACCAACACACACTGACAACCAACACACACTCACAACCAACACACTCACAACCAACACACACTCACAACCAACACACACTCACAACCAACACACTCACAACCAACACACACACAACCAACACACTAACAACCAACACACACTCACAACCAACACACACTCACAACCAACACACACTAACAACCAACACACACTAACAACCAACACACACTCACAACCAACACACACTCACAACCAACACACTCACAACCAACACACACACAACCAACACACTAACAACCAACACACACTCACAACCAACACACACTCACAACCAACACACACTAACAACCAACACACACTAACAACCAACACACACTCACAACCAACACACACTCACAACCAACACACACACAACCAACACACTAACAACCAGCACACACTCACAACCAACACACACTCACAACCAACACACTCACAACCAACACACACACAACCAACACACTAACAACCAACACACACTAACAACCAGCACACACACACAACCAACACACACTAACAACCAACACACACTAACAACCAACACACACTCACAACCAACACACACTAACAACCAACACACACTCACAACCAACACACACTCACAACCAACACACTCACAACCAACACACACACAACCAACACACTAACAACCAGCACACACACACAACCAACACACACTAACAACCAACACACACTAACAACCAACACACACTCACAACCAACACACACTAACAACCAACACACACTCACAACCAACACACACTCACAACCAACACACTCACAACCAACACACACACAACCAACACACTAACAACCAACACACACTCACAACCAACACACACACACAACCAACACACTAACAACCAACACACACACAACCAACACACACTAACAACCAACACACACTAACAACCAACACACACTCACAACCAACACACACTAACAACCAACACACACTAACAACCAACACACTCACAACCAACACACACTAACAACCAACACACTCACAACCAACACACACTAACAACCAACACACTCACAACCAACACACTCACAACCAACACACACACAACCAACACACTAACAACCAGCACACACTCACAACCAACACACACTCACAACCAACACACTCACAACCAACACACACACACAACCAACACACACTCACAACCAACACACTCACAACCAGCACACACTCACAACCAACACACTCACAACCAACACACTCACAACCAGCACACACTCACAACCAACACACACTCACAACCAACACACACTCACAACCAACACACTCACAACCAGCACACACTCACAACCAGCACACACTCACAACCAACACACACTCACAACCAACACACACACACAACCAACACACTAACAACCAACACACACTCACAACCAACACACACACAACCAACACACACTCACAACCAACACACTCACAACCAACACACACTCACAACCAACACACTCACAACCAACACACTAACAACCAACACACACTCACAACCAACACACTCACAACCAACACACACTCACAACCAACACACTCACAACCAACACACTAACAACCAACACACACTCACAACCAACACACACTCACAACCAACACACTCACAACCAACACACACACAACCAACACACTAACAACCAACACACACTCACAACCAACACACACTCACAACCAACACACACTAACAACCAACACACACTAACAACCAACACACACTCACAACCAACACACACTCACAACCAACACACTCACAACCAACACACACACAACCAACACACTAACAACCAGCACACACTCACAACCAACACACACTCACAACCAACACACTCACAACCAACACACACACAACCAACACACTAACAACCAACACACACTAACAACCAGCACACACACACAACCAACACACACTAACAACCAACACACACTAACAACCAACACACACTCACAACCAACACACACTAACAACCAACACACACTCACAACCAACACACACTCACAACCAACACACTCACAACCAACACACACACAACCAACACACTAACAACCAACACACACTCACAACCAACACACACTCACAACCAACACACTCACAACCAACACACACACAACCAACACACTAACAACCAACACACACTCACAACCAACACACACACACAACCAACACACTAACAACCAACACACACACAACCAACACACACTAACAACCAACACACACTAACAACCAACACACACTCACAACCAACACACACTAACAACCAACACACACTAACAACCAACACACTCACAACCAACACACACTAACAACCAACACACTCACAACCAACACACACTAACAACCAACACACTCACAACCAACACACTCACAACCAACACACACACAACCAACACACTAACAACCAGCACACACTCACAACCAACACACACTCACAACCAACACACTCACAACCAACACACACACACAACCAACACACTAACAACCAACACACACTCACAACCAACACACACACAACCAACACACACTCACAACCAACACACTCACAACCAACACACACTCACAACCAACACACTCACAACCAACACACTAACAACCAACACACACTCACAACCAACACACACACAACCAACACACACTCACAACCAACACACTCACAACCTACACACTCACAACCAACACACTCAAAACCAACACACTCACAACCAACACACTCACAACCAACACACTCACAACCAACACACTCACAACCAACACACACTAACAACCTACACACACTCACAACCAACACACACTCACAACCAACACACTCAAAACCAACACACTCACAACCAACACACTCACAACCAACACACTCACAACCAACACACACTCACAACCAACACACTCACAACCTACACACTCACAACCAACACACTCAAAACCAACACACTCACAACCAACACACTCACAACCAACACACTCACAACCAACACACTCACAACCAACACACACTAACAACCTACACACACTCACAACCAACACACACTCACAACCAACACACACTCACAACCAACACACACACAACCAACACACTAACAACCAGCACACACTCACAACCAACACACACTCACAACCAACACACACTCACAACCAACACACACACAACCAACACACACTCACAACCAACACACACTCACAACCAACACACACTAACAACCAACACACACTAACAACCAACACACACTCACAACCAACACACACTCACAACCAACACACACTCACAACCAACACACTCACAACCAACACACTAACAACCAACACACACACAACCAACACACACTCACAACCAACACACACTCACAACCAACACACACTAACAACCAACACACACTAACAACCAACACACACTCACAACCAACACACACTCACAACCAACACACTCACAACCAACACACTAACAACCAACACACACACAACCAACACACTCACAACCAACACACACACAACCAACACACACTCACAACCAACACACACTAACAACCTACACATACTAACAACCAACACACACTCACAACCAACACACACTCACAACCAACACACACACAACCAACACACTAACAACCAGCACACACTCACAACCAACACACACTCACAACCAACACACACTAACAACCAACACACACTCACAACCAACACACACTCACAACCAACACACTCACAACCAACACACACTCACAACCAACACACACTCACAACCAACACACTCACAACCAACACACTAACAACCAACACACACACAACCAACACACTCACAACCAACACACACACAACCTACACACACTCACAACCAACACACACTAACAACCTACACATACTAACAACCAACACACACTCACAACCAACACACACTCACAACCAACACACACTCACAGCCAACACACACACAACCAACACACTAACAACCAGCACACACTCACAACCAACACACACTCACAACCAACACACACTCACAACCAACACACACACAACCAACACACTAACAACCAGCACACACTCACAACCAACACACACTCACAACCAACACACACTAACAACCAACACACACTAACAACCAACACACACTCACAACCAACACACACTCACAACCAACACACTCACAACCAACACACTAACAACCAACACACACACAACCAACACACTCACAACCAACACACACACAACCAACACACACTCACAACCAACACACACTAACAACCTACACATACTAACAACCAACACACACTCACAACCAACACACACTCACAACCAACACACACACAACCAACACACTAACAACCAGCACACACTCACAACCAACACACACTCACAACCAACACACACTAACAACCAACACACACTCACAACCAACACACACTCACAACCAACACACTCACAACCAACACACACTCACAACCAACACACACTCACAACCAACACACTCACAACCAACACACTAACAACCAACACACACACAACCAACACACTCACAACCAACACACACACAACCTACACACACTCACAACCAACACACACTAACAACCTACACATACTAACAACCAACACACACTCACAACCAACACACACTCACAACCAACACACACACAACCAACACACACTCACAACCAACACACACTGACAACCAACACTCACAACCTACACACACTCACAACCAACACACACTCACAACCAACACACACACAACCAACACACACTCACAACCAACACACACTCACAACCAACACACACTAACAACCAACACACACTAACAACAAACACACACTCACAACCAACACACACTAACAACCAACACACACTGACAACCAACACACACTAACAACAAACACACACTAACAACCAACACACACTCACAACCTACACATACTAACAACCAACACACACTCACAACCAACACACACTCACAACCAACACACACTCACAACCAACACACACACAACCAACACACACTCACAACCAACACACACTGACAACCAACACTCACAACCTACACACACTCACAACCAACACACACTCACAACCAACACACACACAACCAACACACACTCACAACCAACACACACTCACAACCAACACACACTAACAACCAACACACACTAACAACAAACACACACTCACAACCAACACACACTAACAACCAACACACACTGACAACCAACACACACTAACAACAAACACACACTCACAACCAACACACACTCAGCAGCACAAACACATCTGGAAATATATGTTATGGATTAAGTCAAAATCAAGACTACATTATTTTCAGTCTTTTTCAGAGAATTTGAATCATGATTATTAAAAGAGTCATAGGGTGTTATGTTACTGAAATATATATTTTTTTAGATTGTAATCATTTCGAGGTTGATTATTTGAAGATACTAAATCCTTATTTTTAAGAAACGTAAACGATGTTGAGACACTCAGTTATTTACTTGAGATTCTAGGTAGTCTTTCAGGGAAGTTTGTTATTTTTAGGAGATATTTTTATGATTTTCTTTTGAAAGTTTCTTAGTATTTAAAAGATACCAAGTCATTATTTTGAGATAGTTAGTCAGTATTCTGAGATATTGATTCCTTATATTGATATACAAAAGTCATTATTACAGATACTGAGTCATATTTTGAGATACTTAGTAATCATGTGAGCTACTAAGTCTTTAAATTAAGAAGTTTGGTACTCTATGTTACCAATAACATTAATATACAGTTGCTTTATTATGATGTAAATGATTCCTCCAGCTGCGAACCATACATGCCGGCAGACTCGGGTCACCGTTGGGAATCATTACATTCTTATCAGGCTTCATTAACGCTCGTGGAAATATGAAATTGATTCAGATCCAGGAAATGCCGCCCACAGCAACTCAGAGCGGGAACAGTTCTGTAAGGCGGTCATTACGGGGAAGAGAACACCCGACAGGCTGACCAGGAGCCCGACGCGAAGCTTCGGCCAAACTGCATACAGTTAAATCGACCGGACTTCTTTGTGCAGATGTGAGCGTCCTTAACAACGGTTGATAAGTCCTTGACAGCGGTCTGTCTGTTCTGGGTTAACAACGTGTCACGTGTTCTGAATTGACCAATCAGAATCGAGTATTCAACTAAGCCATGTAATAACAACTGTTAATGTCCATTAGCCAATATATCAAATAACATGTCATTTGATATAAGAAAATTAAACATTTGAACAGCAGTTTTTGTCTCAAACTGACATGTGAAGTCGAGTTAAAGTGAGGCTTTTACATTGTTACACTTAAGCCTTAATGTTTGTACTGTGAAGGCAGCAATTACAGCTTTTATTTAATTAAATTTGGGACAATGTGGAGACATTCAAACCGTTTTATTAGGAAAAATAAGTTTGATTGCCCTCAAGAAAATGTTACGCTATTTTGGAAATGTTTGGATTTTAGCATATTGTACATGAGAGCGTCTGATTTGTTAATCTGGATAGCTGAAATGTTGTTTTACTGGTATCTTGACGAGATGTGGCTCCTGATTAAACCGATGTATTCAAGTATCTCTAATTGAATCTGTATTTCATCTTCATTATGTGTTCTTCACGTACCCTGGTGATGTTCTGGACCCGGAAAAGTCGGATGATCACGTCGTCGTCAGCCGTTCTGGTCAGCAGCTCCACGGTCATCGGACCAAACTGCTGCAACCCGGGCTCAGGCCAATACTGCAGACAGGGCTGAGGAGAGAGGAGAGAGGAGAGAGGAGAGAGGAGAGAGGCTTTCAACGTCACTTTATTCAACTTAAAGAGTACAAACAACCCAACCAGTCAGACAAACACAGCTTTAGGAATCAGATCCATCGCCCCCGACAGCACACAAAGGGCTTAACGTCTGCAAATTGTCCATAAAAAGTTCAACCGTGTGTAAACATCCTTCTTCTTGGCAAAGGACTTATGACCAAAGATACATACAATAAAGGAGAGAGGAGAGGAGAGGATAAGGAGAGAGGAGTGATAACAGGAATCAGGATAGGAGGGAAGAAAAAGGAAGGAAATGATGGGATGATATAGAGAGGAGGAGATTAGGAGATAAGGAGAGGAGAAGGGATAGGAGGAGGGGATAGGAGAGGGGAGACAGTAAGTAGAGAAAAAGGAATGATAAGAAAGGAAGGAGATTAAAAAGGAGAGAGGATATTAGGAGAGAAAGGAAACAAGTAGAGAAGAGAGGAAAGAGCAAGTAGAGGAAAGGAGAAGAGGGAATAAGAGATATGAGAAAGTAGAACAAGGAAACAGAAAAGGAGAGAGGAGAGGAAAGGAAATGAAGTAGATGAGAAAGAAGAATAGGAAAAAGGAAGGAAAGAGAGGTAAAAGTCAGGATTAAAGAAGGTAAGTAGAGAGGAAAGAAGGAAGGAAAGGAAGGAAAACAGGAAGTAGAAGATGACAGGAAAGGAGATGATAAGAAGGAAAGAGGGGGAGAATAATTGGAATAGGAGAGGATGCCAAGAAAAGAGAGGAAGGACACGAGAAAGCAGAATAGGAAAATATTTGAGGAGAGAAGAAAGGGATAGGAAGGAAAAGGTTAGTACAGAATAGAGGAAGGATAAGAGGAGGAGAGGAAAGACAGGAGGGAAAGAAAGAAGAAGAAGGGAAAGGAAATGAGAGAGGAGAGGAAATAGAGGAAGGAAAGGAAGGGAAGGAAAGAAGAGAGAAAGTAGAGAAGGTCCTTCTCCCTTGTTGCTGGCGGCGTTAGAAACCCCTGAGTCAGCAGCTCTGATGCTAACTACACCTGAGTATTGACAGCAGACACAATTAGCCTAAATGACAACGATTATCCACAAAGAGCTGCGGTAAATTAAAGAAGCTAAAAAAAACACACAAGCTGGAACAATTCTTCCCATGAGCGCCGCCCGCCTGCAGGGAAGTGTCCATGAGCGGGAACTCATTAGCATTAGCACGTTATAAACGAATGGAGGAGAGCTATATGCCTCTGCCAGAGATACATAGGAAGCCCCAGAGGTGGGACGTACGCATATATATATAAAAAAGGCAAGGTCTCCTGTCAATGCGATTTAAAGACAAGCCCCCCCCCAGCCAATAGGATTGAAAGGGGGGTCGAGGGGAAGTGATAAAGGCATTTCACACTGACAGAAGGGCACCAACAGGTGACTTTGGTCACGAAGGGAGATAAATATTTATACATTCAGACAGGAGACAGGCAGCTCTGACTCACGGGGGCAAACTGTCAGTGTGTGTGTGTGTGTGTGTGTGTGTGTGTGTGTGTGTGTGTGTGTGTGTGTGTGTGTGTGTGTGTGTGTGTGTGTGTGTGTGTGTGTGTGTGTGTGTGTGTGTGTGTGTGTGTGTGTGTGTGGGTGTTGGTGTGGGTGTGAGCTGTTAGTCCACTGGCAGCGAGAAGAAGAAGACGGAGGAGGAAGGACAGACTGCAGCTGACAGGCTGCGGGAATTCAACATGACAGAGGGGTGATAGGGAGGCGGCAGAACTAACCTCTAGTGTGTGTGTGTGTGTGTGGGGGGGGGGGGGGGTAGATAAGGAGGTGGTAATGTCGTGCTGTTTGTGTAAATTAAGCTGGTGAATGTGTGGTCTGTAGCTATTTAAATGCCGGACATGTGATGACCTGTGCTCGCTGTCTTCTCTGAAGGAAAGATATTGATTTGATATAAATGGCATTTTGTCACAGCAAGTCTCCTCGTGTTACACCATGACATAATGTACGGCAGCCCAGAGATAAAAAAAGCATCAACGATACAAATATTGAATTATTATTTCAAAATCACGAGTGAGACTTAGGATTTGGAGTTGGTTTCTCATTCTGATAAGATGGTTAGTCATTATTTTAAAGATATTAAGTCACCATTTTTGAAAAACATAGTCCTAATTTTAAAATACTTGGAGATTATTTTAGAATAATAAATCATAATTTTGAGATTCCAGGTCATTGTTTATAAAACCAAGTCGTTAATTTGAGATCAACATTGAGAAACAATAAGTAATAATCAACAGCAGTGGTAGTTTTAGTTCGCTAGCCCTATCGGAGTCATGTGTAACTGGTAAGAATTCAAATCCAGTTGAGAGATACTTTTAAAGGGCTTACTAATAACGTCACCATGTGTGAGACCTCCAGCCTCTGTTCTTACCCAGGCGGAGTTGGACTGGTTGAGCTGGTTGAGCATCACCACCGAGGTGCAGCCGTAGTCGTACAGCAGCCTCCAGAAGTCCGTGGTGGTGCCGGGGAGGGGGTGCGGCGTCACCACGAAGGCGGCCGGTCGCAGGAAGCTGTCGGCCAGCGCTGCGTTGATGTAGTTGCTGCCCTCGCCCTCCGCGGTCACCAGGAAGGCCAGAGATCGGTCCGGCGGCAGGACGTCCATACTGCGGTTCTTCTCTCGGTTCCTCGGCATCAGAGAGATGGAGCACTCCTCCACGTCCAGGTGGGGGGTCACCGAGTTCAGAGTCTGAGGAGGAGGGGAGATCATTAAGAAGGGTTCAGTTTCATTGTCATGTGTGCATAGCTACAGTGTAGTTATGACAACGAAAATCTTAGGTCACAAGCACCTCCAACAGTGCAACACAACAAAACAGTTCAAATAGTACAGGTAAATAAAATAAAATGGAATAGAATAGAAACATGTGGACATGTGGTGCAGGAATGAGTCTGTAACCTGAAATGAGAGTTTTAGCACTTTGGTTAGATCAGTTGGAGGTTAATGTTTTTTGAACGTGTTTTTGGTTCTTATCCTGAAATATGGTCTGTGGTTAACTAAAGCTGAAGAGTGTCGGTCATAAAACCTCCTTTCCCTCAGGATGAATAAGGACTTACAAATGTGTGGGAAATCTATCCGAAGAACAAGTACATGTTACAAGTACTTGAAGTGGTTACCTGTTACAAATACCTTGGTATCTGGCTTGATGATTGTCTTACTTTTAAACTTCAGGTTAAAAGGCTGAGGGTTAGGCTAGGTTTATTTTTCAGAAACAAGTCCTGTTTCTCGCTTGAGGCCAGGAAAAGGCTCTGTGACCTTTTGACCTGTGCTGGAGTATGGTGATTTGTTGTATATGAATGCACCTGCCTATTGCCTGATCAAGTTAGATGCCGCCTATCACAGCGCACTGAGATTTGTCACTAACTGTAAAGCACTTACTCATCACTGTACCCTGTATGCCAAGGCAGGTCTGCCATCACTTACTGTAAAGAGGCTCAGCCATTGGTACACGTTTATGTATAAAGCCATGCTGGGTAAACTCCCGTATTACATCTGCTCACTGATAACACAGAGAGTTGCAAGCAGCTATTGTCTGAGATCTCATGATGTAGTCTTGTTAGATGTGCCAAGAGCAACGACTGTCTTAGGTAAGACAGCTTTTATGTGCGCAGCTCCAATTGCTTGGAACAGTCTTCAGCAAGAATTGAAACTGAGCAATCTCATGTTTTTAAAGCTAGGCTAAAGGAAATGCTCGTTGATACTATGGGCACCTGTACATGTCTATAACTATGTAAATGTATCCTGTGAATATAATGTATGATGTCCTTTATTGTTTTATGTTTCATGTGGAACCTATATGCTGCAGGTCTCCCTTGAAAAAGAGATCTATGATCTCAAGGGACCGATCTGATTAAATAAAGGTTTGAAATGAAATGAAATGAAATGTACTAAAAGGTAGAAACATTGCCTTTCATTTTGAGTTTTATTGGACATTTTACTCTTCCTTTTTATCGTTATTAAAATATTGTTATTATATATTTCTTTAATATTTTTTATTAATATTTTCCTAAAAAGTCTTTTTTCGCTTGCATTATTATTATTATAAGTAGGTATTTTATTTTAATTAATATTATTATTATTATTAGGGTTATTCTAATATTTTTTTTATTATTATTATAATTATACAGTTTTTAATTTCTATCTTTCCATTTTTTTTTTTTCCCTTTGTATGTTTAGACTTTGTGGATATAGCTGTGAAATAGGATAACTGTAGGTGAGACTATGCTCTTTTAGTCTGCAGAAACTAAAAAAAAGGAAAGTTGATGGCGTGTTTGAAACTTTGATTCTAGATGGAGAGATAAAATAAAAGGCTGAGAAAAGAGACGTTGATAAGAGGAGACAGACGCAGCGGAACAGAAATGGGATCAAAGAGAGATGGACAGAGAAGATGAAAATACTGTCAATACATGATGAGCACAACTATCTCCAAATCATATCTGAGAAACTTTCAAAACACATTAATTATCAGACAAAATCCCCTCAAGGCTTATTGGATGAAAACACGTTCAGCCCAATGTCATACATTATGAATAAGCACATTATAAAGCAATGGGAATTGAAATGAACTGATCATCTAAAGCTTCAGTTTGTGAATGGCTCCTGTTGGTTTCAATAAATGCATTTCATATATTGCATCTCGACTACACTTTGCAATTATAAGAGGCTGTCTTTGTGAGGGAGGGTAATTGTCCTGTGGGTGGAAAGAAACATTTTAATTACTCTGGCAAAAAGTCAACCAATCAATGACATGATTAGAACTGGCTGTAAGTGGGGAAACATTACATACTGTATCATGATACGAGAGGTGGGGGAGGGTAACCATAAGGTCTTTCTGGACTTAAAGGTGGGCTAGGTCATTTTGGAGAAACCAGTTTGAGTGCGCTAGAATTAGAAAATACACGGCCGGAAACAATCTGCCATTTCCTCACAGAGCCCCTCCTCCAACACACACGAACGCGCACATGACCAATGAAGGCACGAGATAAGTTTGTGCACAGATGGAAGGCTGACAGGCAGGTAGGCCATCCAGTTACTTTAGCCGGGCCGGCTC